>NW_024080817.1:2242254-2245527 GCF_003009895.1 Hyaena hyaena | reverse complement strand
AAAAAAAAAAAAAAAAAAAAAAAAAAAAATAGATAAAACGTAAAAAAAAAATAAATAAATAGAGATGGCTGGTTCCTTAACCATAAGGTAAAAAGTCATAAGCCAAGTAAATGATTTCCAAAAGTATAGGCTTTTTAAAGATAAAACAATTTTGTGATCTAGACTACATAATTACCTACACAGCAGTGAAAGAACTATATTAAAAACGACATCATTCCTAAGGTATCACAACACTGAAAGAGTTTATGAAGATGAAAAATAGATTTCAAACTTCATTTCCTCCTAAGTAACATAGACATCTTCTGCAAGACAGCACTTAGGTTCTCGTAAATGCCCTTCTTCCATTATTACACGCAATCTCTATTTCATTATCTAAGCACACAGAGTTTAGGGCCAGACTTTTGTTCACCATCCTTTGAAAGGTGTTATTTTCTGATTTTATCCGATTTTAATCTACCCCCTTTCTGGTATAAACTGATTTTTTTTTCCTAAGCAAGGAGATTACTTTTGTTACTACAAAAAAGGAAAAAAGAAGAACTTTGTTTTACTACTCATGTCTCAAATGTACATTTTATTCTGCTAAAAAGCACCCTCTCCCTCCTTTCCATAAACTCTCCACTGAAGATTAGAAGCTCTCTGGCAACCAGTAGTTTGAAAAAGACACACGGTAAATGAAATGTAGTTTTCTGTAAAGTGTAGAATCGCCTTTCGGGCAAGGAAAAAATAATCCAATGGCAAACTCAATAAGGTGAATTACTTCTGAGACAGAAAAAATATTATTTGCTATCCGTTCATATAATGATGGGGAAAAATAGTTTGGAGACTGAAATATAAATTAGCATATGTCTTATAAAACTGTCCAGTTACTGCCTATGGAGAGTAGAGGACAACATGCTGCTTCTTTTTAAAAAAATTATTTATTTACTTATTGATTGATTTATTGATTTTTTAAATTTATTTCTGAGAGAGAGAGAGAGCATGAACAGGGGAGGGTTAGAGAGAGAGGGAGACACAGAATCCAAAACAGGCTTCAGGCTCTGAGCTGTCAGCACTGAGTCCAACGAGGGGCTCGAACCCATGAACTGTGAGATCATGACCTGAGCTGAAGTCGGAGGCTTAACCGACTGAGCCACCCAGGCGTCCCAACAACATTCTGCTTTAATAGTTAAGTTTGTATGATGGAATTAGTCTCACCTGATCCCAAAAAACTCCCCACTCGGCTGCTTCCTATATTTATTACATTATTTACACAATTCAGAAAAGAAGTTCCGGAATCTAGAACCCTAGACCACTACCTGCTCCTACTCCTTGCATTCTGTTTTCTTTACTGACTTCTAAGTTCACTTTCCAAAGCCTCTATGAGTCATAACTGTATCCAGTTCTGAGCTGGAAGCAGGGAGCGGAGTTTGGGGACAGGAACACTCAACCTGTAATATCATCCGGAGATGAAGCCAACGGGACCTGACACCGAAGAAAGGACTCCCAGACTCTCTAGGTGCCTACTTCTGCCTTTGGTAGAAAGAGGATTTACAAGCGTGTCGGTATTAAGTGCTTAAGTAAGCACCAGACAGGTAGGAAGCACTCCCAGTCAGCTATTAGCATCACAAAGAACAAATCCCAGCTTTTGCTGCCCTTTCTTTGCATTTGGCCCCAAGAGTTGGGCCATCTTTTCTTCTTTTTAAATTTTTTTCTTCACGCTTTTATTAATTTTTTTATTCGTATTCTTGAGAGAGTGCGAGCCAGCGAGCGGGGGAGGGTCAGAGAAAGGCGGGGACAGAGGATCAGAAGCCGGCTCTGCACGGACAGGGAGATCGGACAGGGAGATCGGACAGGGTTTTCCCTTGTTCCTTCTCAGGTCCTACCTTCATTAACTCGACAGCGCCTGGTGCTGGGCTGTCCATTCCTGATTGGCTCCTTTCCATTATAGGAAGAGAGGTCTATGGCCATACCATCCCTTGGGGCCACACGCTTTATGGTCTACTATTTATTTTCAGTCAGGTCTTAGGTGGTGTCTGTTACATGCTTAAGAGGAACCTTACACCCGAGGGGGTCTGCTGTGGTCAGGCACTCCCAGCATTGTTTCAAAATAAGTGTTTTTCCCCACGCAGGGACCTCAGGTCCTACCCTTCACCGCTCTATTTTATCCCATCTTCTGCCTACCAGATTATACCATCAATTCCCAAGATTTGATGTTGTCCGCATCACCGTTTGATTTCTGTCCGAGCTCAGCATCAACCCTGCCGCCTGCAGCGTCCTGATAGCTGACCTCCCCTTGTTAATTTCGTTAGTTCTCCATCTGCCGCGGGAGCCCCCTTACTTCCCAAACCCTAAGTCCTCACCACGTGCGGCACGCGGCAGAGCCTCCTTGGCTTTCCACCGCTCCCGCTACCCTCCTTCCTAAAGGATCAGTCTTGGGCTAATCAACAGTCGTCGCCATCACCTCTGCACTTTTACACACATGAATGCAGGCTATGCTGTGGGAAGCTAGCGAGGGCTAAGCCAAGATAGAAACTCATGAGGGCAGGGACAACATCTCTTACACACCCAGCCCCTGATGCACAACATGCTCTACGTAAATAATTCACGTTTGACTAACCTGAACCTCGAGAGTAATAACATGAAGTGGCAGAAGACAGCAAGGACAGGATCAAGTTCACAGCCAGAGGCATCAGGAGACAAGCAACTGCTTCAAAGAATCCGGACGAGCAAGAACACCATTGGACTCAGGCCACAGAGCACCTCGCTTTAGAGAGTCCCGTTCTGTCCCTACAGGCCCCAAGAATAGAAACCTACCTGAAATCAATGTCCCGGCTGCCCCAGGGACCCAAGATCCTGGTGTTCCCAGGGGTCCAGATCTAGAAGCCAGCCAAAGGACATTTGTTATAGTGAAGGGTGGGGCGTAGGGACACCGCTTGGGCAGGGAGCTAGACAATCACATGCACATGCTGAAGGCCCCTCAAGGCATAGGGTGAGCCAGGATTGAGGAGAGGGCGAGCTGCGGGCCTGTGCGCCCTGCATCACCACATAATGGCATGGAAGGTCTAAGAATTCTAAGCGCAGGCGCACCTGGGGGGATCAGTCAGTTGAGCAACTGACTTTGGCTCAGGTCACGAGCTGATGACTTGTGAGTTCAAGTTCTGCATGGGGCTCACTGCTGTCAGCAAGGAGCCCGCTTCAAATCCTGTCCCCCCAGCTCTCTCTGCCCTTACCCCACCCATTCTCTATCCCTCTCTCTCAATAAATAAGTAAACTTAAAAAAAAAAAGGGGGGGGG
>NW_024080817.1:1912267-2241938 GCF_003009895.1 Hyaena hyaena | reverse complement strand
GTCACGATCTCACAGTTCGTGGGACAGACTGTGCTGACAGCTCGGAGCCTGGAGCTGCTTCGGATTCTGTGTCTCCCTCCCTCTCTGCCCCTCCCCCACCCCCACTCTCTCAAAAATAAACATTAAAAAAAAAGAAAGGAAAGAAATAAAAAGAATTCTCCGCTCAGATTTGGCCTTCTTGGTCATTATGAAGGTTTAATTGTCAGGAAAGAGGATACAACATTTCATTTAACAGTTTATTAGCTTCATTAAGAGATTTAAAATATTTCGACATGTGGTATGTGGATCCTCATTTATATTCTTGCCCTGGGCCTGCAAATGTGAGGGGTGAGCTTATATGAGAGCCGAAAGCAAGTTCTAGGACTGGTCCTCACATTAAAGGTGAAAACTTCGCAGGCTCCATTAAAATAGCCTCATTAGAATAAGAAGAGGTGAACAGGGCCATCTCTGGGGCCTGAACTCTAGGATTTCAACCCAGGCTCTGCTTACTGCAGCCCTGTGACCTTAGGCAAGCTGCTTCACCACACTCAGAGTGTGCCTCTCAGTTTTCTAGTCTGTAAAATGGGGTTAATAACTCATAACGTTGATAGGATTACTCAAGTTAATACAGAGTAAGCACTAAGTAAATGTTTGTTAAATAAACAAAAACATATGTGGAAAAAAGGAGCCACAAAAACTGGATCCCAACCTCGGGTAGAATGCTTTACACACCAAAACCCGAGATTTAAAATTCTGTCAGATCATCAGAACACAATGGGTTAAGTCGGGACTGGGGGCTTTGCCTGGAAACTCGAGAAGACACTGTCAGCAACTCAATTCACGCGTGCGCTCGCGTGCGCGCACACACACACACACACACTCAAAATTTGGAAAAATTATATAGCTGACGGACTGCCTGCAAACGTGAAACTATAAACCATGAGTTTTGAAGCATATAATAAGACCCCCCAATAGGTTAGGTGGGCAATAAATACCGTTGATGGCGTGAATCAACACATGATCAATGAACGTGGATCGACACATGGAAATATATTATCTGCTCTAATAAACTAAAGAGAAATGCAAACACCAAAGCAAACTTAAGGTACCATTCTTTGCCTGTCAAGGGAAACTACCACTTTCAGTGATGTGGCAGTAAGATCTAAGGACTTACTTGTTCCCAGTGGCATCAAAATGAGCACAGCTTGTAAAAGCATGTCCTTAACAGCCTTCTATCCAATTTGCAGAGGAAGACTCCACGTTAGACTACTTATCTTATGTAAGCGGCAGACGGGGACTCAAGCGTACGTCCTGACTACAAAGCACATGTTCTTTCTACTCTTGTCACGAAGCCTGGATGCTCACCTTACAGAAATAACAGGAGGAGGGCGCATTAACGAAGCCACTCCTTGCAGAATGGAAAGAAGCTGTCAGTGTGCTCACTGGCAAATAAAAAGAATGGTTCAGTCAGCTTTAACATATTTGTTAAGTGACATGAAAACGTAAGGAATTCTGTAAATGAAAGCAAGATAGCATTCATATACCACAATTGGGAGAGACAGTGTTTTGAAGATTTTGTAAAGTATCTAATAATAATCCTATTTTTTAAAAAAGGAGACATAGGGAGCACCTGGGTTGCTCAGTTGGCTAAGCATCTGACTCTTAATGACGGCTTAGGTCACGATCTCAGTTTGTGAGTTCCAGCCCCACATCTGGCTCCACCAGGTTCTACGCTGACAGTGCAGAGCCTGTTTGGGATTCTCTCTCTCACTGCCTCCCTCCCTGCCCCTCTCCACTCTCAAAAATAAATAAATAAAGAGAAACGGGCACCCTCCTACACTGTTGGTGGGAATGTAAACTGGTACAGCCCCTCTGGAAAACAGTGTGGAGGTTCTTCAGGAAACTAACAATAGAACTCCCTTATGACCCAGCAATAGCACTTCTAGGAATTTACCCAAGGGATACAGAAATGCTGATGCATAGGGGCACATGTACCCCAATGTTCATAGCAGCACTCTCCACAATAGCTATAACATGGAAAGAGCCTAAGTGTCCATCAACAGATGAATGGATCAAGAAGATGTGGTTTATCTATACCATGGAATACTACATGGCAATGAGAAACAATGATATCTGGCCATGTGTAGCCACATGGATGGACCTTGAGGGTGTTATGCTGAGCGAAATAAGTCAAGCAGAGAAGGACAAATATATGTTTGCACGTATAGGAGGATTAGGAGGAACTTGACGGAGGAACAAGGGGGAGAAGAAGGGCGGAAATGGTGGGGGAAAAGGAGAGAGGCAAACCATGAGAGACTCTTGAATGCTGACAAAAACTGAGGACTGATGGATGTGGGAGGGAGGGGGGATGGGCATGGAGGAGGGCACTTTGGGGATGAGCACTGGGTGTTATGTGGAAACTAATTTGACAATAAACTATTTGTAAAAAAAAAAAAATTAAAATGTCTTTAACATTCAAAAAATAAATAAATAAATAAATAAATAAAAACTACACAGTAAAATTGTGAAACGTTAGCGCTTGAAGGGTTCCTCTTCAAGATCATTTAGAATAGTTTCTCTAAGTATATAGTTGAGAACCAAGATCTAAAAGAACTTGCCCAAGGTCACAACTTGCCCAAGGTCACAGACCTTGTTCAGAATCAAAACCACCCTGGGGCGCCTGGGTGGCTCAGTCGGTTAAGCATCTGACTTCAGCTCAGGTCATGATCTCACGGTTCATGGGTTCAAGCCCCACGTCAGGCTCTGTGCTGACGGCTAGCTCAGAGCCTGGAGCCTGTTTCAGATTCTGAGTCTCCCTCTCTCTCTGACCTTCCCCTGCTCAAGCTGTCTGTCTGTCTGTCTGTCTCTCTCTCTCTCAGAAATAAATAAAAACATTTAAAAAAAAGTTTAAAAAAAAAGGAATAGAAACCACCCTAAAAATCCCAGCTTCTTGGCCGCTGTTCCTGTCTCCTCTATCTCTACTTTTTTTTTAAAGATGATATTTAATAATATAATACTAGGCGATACAATCTTTTTAAAAAATTATTTTTGAGAGAGAGACAGAAAGTTCGAGCAGGGAAGGGGCAGAGAGAGAGGGAGACACAGAATCCGAAGCAGGCTCCGGGCCCTGAGCTGTCAGCACAGAGCCTGATGCGGGCTAGAATTCACAAGCTGTGAGATCATGACCTGAGCCAAAGTCAGACGCTCAACTGACTGAGCCACCCAGGCTCCCTGGCAATGCAGTCTTTTAAAACACTAGAATAACAAGTGTCTTCCCAAGACTTCTGGAATAAGGTTCTGGGCGTGGCACTCTAAGCCATGAAAAGGGTATAGGTTGTAATGATGCTCATGGTCTGTTGTTCTCAATTCCAAATCCACTGTAACTGTTTAAAAATTTATTGAAGGCTTTTAGAAAAAGCTGGAGGTTTTAATGGAAGAACACTTTTAAACTCACTGTCCAAAGCTAGATCGTGAACTAGGCCTTCTCTTTTCATGACTACAGCACCAGTGTCTACTGCAGAGAGAAAGAGATCTCCGGTACATCTGTGTTTAAGGAATGGACCTTTCCCAAATCAAAATCCAATCGGATTTCTGGTGCATCTCTGATAACAATAAGCAGCACGTGGATTCTTACTCATTGTGAGTCTATCCACGTTTATACATTATAGACCCCAACATTAATTAACGTAGAAATTAATGTGGAGTTAATTCATGAAATTTTCAATTATACGAAATGATACATTTTCATTATCGTAGATTTTAAACAAAATATAAATGAGAAGATGAAGAAATTCTACTATTCTCCTTCCCACAGTAGTACAAGAAATGTTCCCACATTACTAGAAACACACACACACACACCTACTAGCTATTCCCTAAGGATCTGGAAAGGGAAGGCTTATCATGTCTCATATATTTCAGTGATGAATGCTTCTTTACTAGGAATTACACCAGTATCTGGCAAACTAATACAGTTGGAGAATAAATTCTTACACAATCCACACATTAGTCCTAAAATCTGTTCCTATGTATATACTTATTAGCATTTAAAATGTCTTTTATATTTGTTCAAAAAGAACAGAAGGTTAAAAGCTAAAAAAAAAAAAAAAGTAGGATTTATAGCCCTGTTAAAATATACTATTCCAAAGAAAATGGGAAAAATAGGAGGCAATAGTCTATTTGCAGTTTTAAGCTTTCTCATTTTAAGATCTAAGTGTGAGACTCGTTCAATAAATATCTATTCAGAGTCTATTAAGCATCACATTTTGAGTTAAAGGAATTTAACAGTTCTATATTATTTCAGTTCTATAAAGCTCTCCCCTCATAAATGTCTAGATCTTTAGGAACAATATGCCTGGATTTTTCGTTCCATCCATTTTGCATTTTAAAACCTCTTAAAGAGGAACAGATCCAGAAAATGAGTTGCTTATCTGTATGGGTGTGGTTATCATAGGAACTTTCTACCCCTTAAAAAAAAAAAGATAAAATCCAGGGTTTTTTGTTTTTTGGTTTTTTTAAGTAAGAGCATATACACTGCTTAGTAAAGCATTCCAGTCCACATAACATTTATAACTGACAAACACTTACTGCAGCCCCATCGATTAATAACTGTGCTCAGACATTTGCTCGGCATCTCCATCTGCTCTGATGGAGACCTGGAGCCCCAGAGCACAGAACCCACCTTTAAACAGCTGCACAAGTAATTACCCCTAGGAAAGGCCGGATTCATTTTCTTCTGTATCTTCAAGATTTTATAAGTTGCTGTATTTGTTTTTAGGTTTGTTACCTTGTTAGCTACATGACCGTGAGCAAGATTTGCTTTCCATCGCTTAAACCGAGCCACGTGCCTGTGGAAAGGCACACACAAAGAACTCCACCTCAAAAAGTCAATCCTGCTATAGCAATCCAAAAAGGGTAGTCTTTTAAAGGACAGGTCCCCTTGTATTCTTCTTTTAAATAGATAACATCAATAAAAAGGAACAGAGAAATCAACGGGCTATCTAAGTCTTTCATAAAGACACAAGACTGTGATAACATACAATCAGTGACTTCCTGGGGGTGGGGGTGGGGGAGGTAAAATAAACGATAAATAAATAGTAAGCTCCTCTAAATCTTGGATGCCCAGGTGTATTGTGCTCCTCGGGCCACTCCCCGTCCTGCTGGCTTGTCTTTGTGTGAGGCTCGGGGAGGCTGGGTCCTCAGGAAGACAGGGGCTGCAGAGCAGGGAGTGAGCCGGATCGCATCCCTTCAACAACTGCTGACAAACCGAACTCCCCATTACCCATCCTTTCTCAGTTCCACTAAAGCCCTAAGCAAAACGGAAACATGCAATGGACCTAGTGTCACCTGTAAAAATGTCTTCATCACTTCCAAACACTGGAAGCCCACACTTGCAGGAAGAAATGTACATTTTCACCACTTTGCTGGCTTCTCCTCACCAGCCTTTCCAACAATGACTGCAACCACGTGCTAGGAAAATTAGCTTTCACAGTTTTAGCTTTGCTACATTTAAATTTGTTTCAAGATTTAAAAGGTCTCCTGGAACACAGAAGCAAAAAAAAAAAAATACAGAATTTATTGTTTAACTCTGCAAATTATATTTTGCAGTCTGTTGCGGCTCAACACTACCAGAACTGTTTACACACAAAATTTCAGTCTGATCAATGTGTTAATGAGCAACTGTAAGATCAACACAAATGGTCAGTGGTGTCATCTATTATTATGTTCAATCTAATTTTTTATTATTTACTAGTTATTTTCTTCTTGCAAAGATGAATGTTAACCAATTAAACAAAACCAGTCTAGATGTCTAGATAACTAGAACAGTTTTCCAAGTCAGTGAGATATTCTCATGGTTTAATCTGCTTAAAGTCATTCAACGAAAATAATAAAAACAGCCTTTCTGCAATCCCACACTAGAGTGGAAAATATAAATGTGCAACTTGGCGGATTAAAAAATGATATGTAGGTGGGCCTGTTGAGACAGATGGCAGGAAAATAATTCTATAAAATCTTACTTCTTCCAGTGATAGTATGAGATTTTTTAAAACAAATTACTAAATCAATATAAAATGTGTAACGGGTTCTGACAAAAAAAAACTTGTTACTGATTCATTCAAAGGTCTTTTACAGCGACATGTGAACTTCAGCAATGTGATGGCTCCTATGACAGTGTTTCTAAGGGAAGATCACAGTCAAGCTGTTTTTACATCACTTTCTTAGAGGGTAGGGTCATTTTTCAAAAATCTATTCAATGGGTTTGTTCCCTTTTCTCAAGGTAAAGGGACATGCATTCTTTTCTTTTCTTTAATTTTTTTTAAGGTTTTATTTATTTCTGAGAGAGAGAGAGAGAAAGAGAGAGAGACAGCATGAACAGGGGAAGGTCAAAGAGAGAGGGAGACACAGAATCTGAAACAGGCCCCAGGCTCTGAGCTAGCTGTCAGCACAGAGCCCGATGCGGGGCTCGAACCCATGAACAGTGAGATCATGACCTGAGCCAAAGTCAGACACTTAACTGACTGAGCCACCCAGGCACCCCAAGGGACATGCATTCTTAAAGGGACACTCAGAGGGCTCAATGCCCTGAAAGCAGCTAACAATGGAAACCTCAAATTAATATGAGGGACACTGTTCAGCTCTGGATTCTCTCATTTGCAAAACCTCTTGCCTTCCAAATGCCTTCCAGAAACAGCAGCTTAAGAGCTATTGAAAGGACCTTGTTGCAACAAAAAATGGCAGCCAGGGTAATGCAATCAGCACTGTCGCTTGACCTCATAGGGTTTAAACAGGTGTGGGAGAAATGACTTAGAAATATTACCTCTACGGGCACATGGCGGGGGCTCTCAGTAGGTAAAAATGGCCAACTCTTGATTTCGGCTTTCGTCATATCTTATGGTTTTTGAGAACGAACCCCAAGTGGGGTTCTTGGTTGACAGCATGGAGCCTGCTTGGGACTCTCTCTCTCTCTCTCTCTCTGTCTCTCAAAAATAAATAAAATAAACATTTAAAAAAGGAAAAGAGGGGCACCTGGGTGGCTCAGTGGGTTAAGCGTCCGACTGCGTATCAAGTCATGATCTCAAGGTTCATGAGTTCAAGCCCTGTGTCCGGCTCTGTGCTGACAGCTCAGAGCCTGGAGCCCACTCTGGATTCTGTGTCTGTCTCTCTCTGTCCCTTCCTTGCTCATGCTCTGTCTCTCTCGCTCACAAAAATAAAATCATTTTAAAGAAAAAGCTGGGAATGGGGTGCCTGGGTGGCTCAGTGGGTTAAGCATCTGACACTCGATTCAGCTCAGATCATGATCTGTGGCTCAGATCAGCTCATGATTGCAGGTGGTAACCTGGAGTCCTTATCTTTAAATTCTCAGCTGCCACTAACAAGAAACCTCCTACACCTTCCACGGAAGCTTTCACACTAAGTTCCTGTAATTATCCCTGATAGTTTTGCCTAGGAATCTCTCATTAATGAACAGTGATACCTCACCAAACTCTGAGAATAACTTTGGTATCTTACCACTGCTGCATTCTAGAAATTTACCAGGCCATGATAACAGAGCTGAAAAATGGTATCCAATGGCCACAGACACAAAATCTGGTCCTTTGTTCTATCAATCTATAACTGACCTTATACAATTTGCATAGGAAATGGGGCTGGCACTCTGAAGGCCACCCCATTCCATATAACCCTCCCCAAAGCCCGCAGTCTCTCTGTCACCAGTTTGGCATCTGGTGGACTTTCCTGTGGCAACTGTTTCTCAAGGGCCTGAAAAGGGTTCATGAGTCCTTTAGGGGCCGCAATCTACACTTCGACTTCAACGTGGCAATGTCTGGTATTGAAATGTGGCTCTCTGGGGCGCCTGGGTGGCTCAGTCGGTTAGGCATCCGACTGTTGATTTTGGCTCAGGTTGTGGGATCGAGCCCTGCATTGGGCTCCGTGCTGCCGAGTGTGGAGCCTGCTTAAGATTCTCTTTCTTCTCTTCTGCCCCTCTCCCCTGCTTGTGCTCTCTGTCTCTAAAAATAAAAATAAAAATAAAACGTTTTAGGGGCGCCTGGGTGGCTCAGTTGGTTGGGCATCCAACTGAGGCTCAGGTCATGATCTCACAGTCTTAGGGTTCAAGGCCCACATTGGGCTCTTGCACTGATAGCTGAGACTGGAGCTGCTTCTGATTCTGTGTCTCCCAATCCCTCTGCCCCTCCCCTGCTCATGTTCTGTCTCTCTCAAAAAATAAATAAACATTAAAAATTCAAAAAATAAAATGTAGCTCTGATTACTAAGGACAGTACTCCACAGGGACCAGTGCAAACCACAGTATAGGACTGTTATTAATACAGTTAGAGTATGCTTAAAATGCTGTGCATTAGCCACCCTCCCTCATTTTATACTACTGTCAACATAAAATCCATTAAAACCACCAGCTATTGGGGCCTCTGGGTGGTTCAGTCAGTTAAGTGACTTTGGCTCAGGTCATGATCTCACGGTTCACGGGTTCAGGCCCCACTATCAGCACAGAGCCCACTTCAGATCTTCGGTTCCCCTCTCTCTCTCTGCCCTCCCCCACTGGTTCTCTCTCAAGATAAATAAACTTAAAATAATAATAATAATAATAAAAACACCTATTTACCTCCCTCCCACTTATAAGTTAGATACTCTTTCATCCTCAATTGATCTGCTGGTTTTTCAAAGATCTTAAAAAAAGAAAAATACTAAAGAAATCATCTAAAATACTGTCGTTCTAATACTTCATTTTCATGTACGCCTTTTAACATTTAGCCACATACATATACTATAGAGAGAAACAAATGCTGTGGTGAAGTACAGTTCTGCACACTTCCCCGTATTCTGAAGGCACACATTTGCCCAGGCTGCTACAAATTCCTCTCGCGTGTCCTTTTTTTTTTTTTTTAAATGTTTATTTATTTTTGAGAAAGAGAGAGTGTGAGCAGGGAAGGGGCAAAGAGAGAGGGAGACACAGAATCTGAAGCAGGCTCATGGCTCTAAGCTATCAGCACAGAGCCCAATGCAGTGCTTGAACTCATGAACTGTGAGATCATTATCTGAATTGAAATCAGATCCTTAACCGACTGTGCTACCCAGGCGCCCCCTCACGGGTCCTTTAATGACAAGAATCTAGTCTATGTACCACACCTAATTAACTTCGCTGATCTTTCCGTCTCTTAAACAAGGAGATGATAAACATCTGTAAGAAGCATCACATGGCATATAGTTTTCCTTCTCTTGTACTATTTACTTGCTGAACTGCCACAATTAGGAGCATTGGAACAAAAAATGTGAACACTCAATATGGTCCAAAGCATCGCCAAATTGCTTCAGAATTTGATTTTTCAAAAAGCACAGGAACGGATGCATTTCAGGGTGTTTTTCTTCTGTTCTATTCGATGCACTCCTCTCGCCCTGCCCTTAAACAGACCCAGTACCTTTCTCTGTCCTATACTGTGTGCTTCATGTCTGTCTGCTTCTGTGCAGGGAGAGCTACACTGTCCTTCCTCTTTATCCCAACACTGTCGCCAATGGTGTAAGTTTGAAAAAAGGACATAATCCAGCCTCACTTTCTAATTTTTTAATCATCTGCCAATTTGAGACGTCTGCCCTCACTTCTTACGCAAGCTGATAAAATATTAACTCTAGCTGGGTCGAGGAGAGCTCGGTAGCTGGCATCTCTTACTAGGATGACTTATAAATTACGTTTATTCAGCTGCACGTTTGGCCAGCTTACATTTGAGGAGGCTTGCTGAATTATTCAATTGTCAAATCTCTGGTGAAATTCAGAAGTACTTATCAGTTTGTTCTCAAAATTCCTATAGTACAAAAACCTGAAAACAACAAAAGACCAAGAAAAAAAAAAAGAAAAAAATTTGATTACTGGGTTTATTTTTAGTGAACCCAACCTGACTCCTAGTGACCACTAATTTTTTCCACATATCCTCTAAGTAATCCATTCTAGGCCAAGAAAGATATTATAATTGCTGTTAACTGTGGTTCTTTATGATGAGGGAAGATTGATGAGGGACGGATGGGTAAGAAAAAAGAACTTTTATATACCTATGTACGTACTGTTCAATTTTTTTAAATGCTTACGTATTTATTTTGAGAGAGAGAGGGAGCACAAGGCTCGGAAGTATAGAGGGAGGGAGAGAGAGAATCCTAAGCTGACTCTGAGCTGTCAGCAAAGAACCTGGTACAGGGCTCAATCCCATGAATCGCGAGATCATGACCTGAGCCGAAGTCAGATGCTCGAATGACGGAGCCACCCAGGCGCCCAAAACACAGAACATTTTTGAGCTAATAGGCTTTGCCTCTGGTCCTCAAGGCATGTCAGTAGTTCATTCAAACCTCTTTTTAGGACCCCTCTTGCTCCCGCTTGTTCATTGTGGCAGACTTAAGGCTCTCAGGCTACCCTCCAAGAGGCTGTTCCCTGCTCACTTCCGCTTTTTCATTCCATCCCTTCTGTATGCCACTAGCTTTTCTCACAGAAGTCCCCTCTCCACCTGCCCCAAGCTGGGAACCGCAATCGACAGGGAAGAGAATAGTAGGTATAGATTTGAGGTGGGTGGGCTCAGCTTGAGGGGACAAAAGACAATGGAATAGAGGTGTCCCAGGTGGAGATGGGTAGTTTCAGAATTCAACAGCCCACAGATGTCATGCGAGCCACGCCAGTGGACAATACACCGCACAAGAGCCTGTGCTGTAACAATATCTGAAGAAATAACAGAAGGAACTTAGAATTTTTTGAACGGATGCCTCAAAGACCAGTCTGCAAGGCTATTGCTTAAAGAGTTGGGAGTTAGGGAAAGCCCAAAGCTACTAGTTCAGCAAGTGGTACTTCTCCTGCCTCTAAGTTGCCAGACTCTCGGAGAATCAGCATGGGAGTCAGAGAAAATTTAAGTTTAAGAGAAGAAAGGATTCTGGAAGCCACATCAACTCCTTTTTACACATATAAGAAATAAATCTGAAGGCAGAGAACTTCAGGCAGTAAACCGTCTGGTGTGCAGGCAAGGAAAATGTGCTTGAACTCTGAAGTTTAAGGAAAATAATGCCCAGAAAACTTGTCAAAACCTTAAAGTTGGTGGGCACTCTGGAATGTCTCTTCGGCTGTTGAAAGATGGAGGGGTTGAGGCAGTATTCACCTGTGAACTAGTCCGGAGGCACGATGGCTTCACTACGGTTCCCTCCCATACTAACCCTGCTGTTCATAATAAAAATTAGAAAGGCTTTAGGACTTTTCTCCTTGGAGGTGGGGAGGAGAAGGAAAACAATGGCTTTCTAAACTTTTGTTAATTCATACCAGACACGATATGTTGAAAAGGAAAATACCAATAAATCAAATGTTTGAACCTTTAAGTCAACTGCCTATGTTTCTGCTTCAAATAGAATTCCCAAAATAAAAGCCAATCCAATAATGAAATTATAGCCCAAACTACAATGATGTTTCCATACAAATATGATCAAGATTCCAGAGTCTGCATGTATGATGGCCAAGGTGGGGGAAAATTGACTTCAGTTGTATAGATATTTCTCTGAGGCCATGCTACTACACTACCATGGGAAAGTACTTACAATTAAACATGCAATGTTTACATTCATGATTACATTGATTAAAAGGAAGAAAAAATGTATAGAAGATCAAAAGAAAACATTTAATAAACAATTGGTTTTGGGGCACATCTGGTAGCTCAGTTGGTTGAGCATCCAACTTTGACCCAGACCAGGATCTCTCCGTGTATGAGTTTAAGCCCTGCATCAGGTTCGATGCTGTTAGCGTGAAGCCCACTTCAGATCCTCTATCCCCCTCTCTCTACCCCTTGCCCATTCATGCTCACTCTCTCTCTCTCTCTCAAAAATAAACAAACATAAAAAAAAGGATGCAACTTGGGGAATAAAGAATAAGGGAACGATAGGTGCATAACCAGAAGCAAAGAAAAGTCTGGAGGGCAAGCAGAGGGCCTCTCCAATTACAGGGGTTCAGGGTGCTTCTAACTTTATAATCGTCTACATCTATAAAGCAATTATATGAATAGAAAAATGGGTAGAACCAGGAAGATTGGGCTTTTTCTTTTCCAAAAAAAAAAAAAAAAAATTTCCCATCAACCTTACTTACATTTTGTTTGCCTTTGTGGAAGAGCAGCTTACACTCAGTGTGGCTCCTACCCATTCAGTGGCCTGAGCAGTGGGTGCTTCTGGTAGGAAGATTAGGTTTTATTTTATTTTATTTTAAAGTTTTAAAAATGTTTTATTTATTTTTGAGAGAGAGAGAGAGGCAGTGTGAACAGGGGAGGGTCAGAGAGAGAGGGAGACACAGAATCCGAAGCAGGCTCCAGGCTCTGAGCTGTCAGCAGAGCCCGACACAGGACTCGAACCCATGAACCATGAGATCACGACCTGAGTTGAAGTTGGACGCTCAACCAACAGAGCCACCCAGGTGACCCGGAAGACTAGTTTTTAGATGAACAGAGCATACATGGCAGAGAATATTTAAAATTTGGGAATAAGGAAAAGATCTAAGGAACCAGAAGTAGAAACAATGGAACTTCATGGCGGCCTGGACGTTGCGAAATGACAGGAAGAGAAGAGGAAGACAGGGATACCATTTTCCGAGAAGGTGACGATACCAAGAGTTCCCCTTTATGGGAAGACAGGGGGCCAAAGGGACAGAAGGAATGCTCCTCTTGAGGTAAACTCTTCTAATACACAGATGTATACATGGGACTGAACCTTGGTGGACATAATTTAGTGTTCAAACCCTGGGAGAGGACAAGATCCCCTAAGGACCATGCCTTGACCACAGAGGGCATATCAGCTGGGAGGCGGTCCTAAGGGAGGAAATGCATTTGAAATGGAACAGAGTTCATCAGGGTCCAGTATGACGGATGATGAGCTGAGATGTCAGGCAAGCAGAGCAGAACAGGAAGGAAAAGAGGGCGATTGCAGGAGCCTGCCATTCGGTTATAGCCAAATTAAAGAGAAAAATAAGTAGTCTTGCTTCTCATTTAGGCTGTGGCTTACCCCCAAACCCAAATTGCTCCTACAGCCCAGCATCAGCTACTTCCAGGCCTTGATGGAGTGGGAACAGTGGGGACGGTGGAGGTAAGAGGTTGGCTAATGAAGATAAGAATTGTTTGCCACTTAAAGATATAGTAACATATCCTAAAAGACTTAGAAAAATAGTGCATTGGTACCTTAGGAGCTGTCTAGTATCCCACTAGTTAATAAAAGACATCAAAGGAGAAGGAAGAGGAAGGAGAGAGGGAGGAAGAGGTGGAGGGGGGGATGGAGGAGGAGAAGGGTGAAGGAGGATAGAAGAAAAATGAAGAAAGAAGAAGGAGAGACATGTTCTCTTTGGATCATAGCCCAGATCCCTTCACACCGCGGTGGTCCTGGACCCTCCAGCCTCAAAACTGGGAGCTGAGCCAACCACAGGGAGACCCTAGTATTACACTCAAGAGCTAGTGGAAACAAAAGCTCCACTAGTTCAATATTCACTTTGATGGCTCTTTTTTTTTTTTTAAGTTTATATTATTTGAGAGAGAGAGAGAGGGGTGCCTGGGTGGCTTGGTTGGTTGAGCGCCAGACTTCAGCTCAGGTCATGGGTTCGAGCCCTGGGTCAGGCTCTATGCTGACAGCTCAGAGCCTGGAGCCTGCTTCGGATTCTATGTCTCCCTCGCTGTCTGTCTCTCTCTCTCTCAAAAATAAATAAGCATTGAGAGAGAGAGAGAGAGAGAGAGAGAGAGAAAGCATGAGTGAGGGAAGGGTAGAGGGGGGAGAGAGAGAACCCCAAGCTGGCTCCTCACCATCAGCATGGACTGTGACTCACAGTTTGAACTCCAAAACCATGAATATCATGACCTGAACCAACACCAAGAGTCTGATTCTTTTTTTTTTATTTTATTTTTTATTTTTTTAAAAATGTTTTATTTATTTCTAGGAGAGAGAGAGACAGCATGAGCAGGGGAGGGTCAGAGAGAGAGAGTCACAGACTGAAACAGGCTCCAGGCTCTGAGCTGTCAGCACAGAGCCCAACGCTGGGCTCGAACCCACAAATCGTGAGATCATGACCTAAGTGAAAGTCAGACGCTTAACTGACTAAGCCACCCAGGCGCCCCACCAAGGGTGTGATTCTTAACCAACTAAGCCACCCCAGCACCCCTGCTGGCTCATTTTTTTAAATGGGGATGATACCACTTACCACACAGAAGCTATGAGCTATTGGTAAAATAAGAAGTACATAGCAGTGCCCCCCAAACTGCCTACTACCTAATGGGGTACTCAGAAACCAACAAACATTAGTGAGTTGACAGTCACTGAGGAGGAACTTTATTTTTCTTTTTGTTTTTAATTTTTTTTGGAACTTTATTTTCTAAAATCCTATAGGTACGTGACCCTTAAGGCTTATGCATGTATGAATTCCTCCTCTACAGCTTTCAACCTTGACACCAGCACAGAAACACACCCTGAAACAACCGTGTCAGGGCCCTGTGACTTGGGCAGAGCACTGGTGTCAAGTTAGTCCTTTTTGTGAGAATAAGCACAAAAGTTACACAGAAGAAAAGGGTCAATAAGCAGGCATATTCAATGAAGACATATTTTGTATACTCTAACTTAAAAAATAAACCCAGTAATTGCAAATATTTACTAAGAAGCAAGAATCGGTTCCTTATGCCTAGATTGAACGGTTCTAGCTTATTATGGCCTAAAACAATCTCACAAGAATAGCCTTACATCGACTTTTTTATTTTTTAATGTTTATTTTAGAGAGAGACACAGAGAGAGGAGGAAGAGAGAAAGACAGAGGATCTGAAGCGGCTCTGAGCAGACAGCAGAGAGCCTGACACGGGGCTCAAACCCACAAAACACAAGATCACGACCCAAGCCGAAGTCGGACGCTTGAGTGACTGAACCACCCAGGCGCCCCTAAATTTTTGTTAATGTTATTTATTTCTAAGAGACAGAGATGGGGGGCTGGAGAAGAGAATCCCAAGCAGACTCTGTGCTGTGAGCACACAGCCCCCACGCAGGGCTTGACCTTAGGAACCAGGAGATCACTACCTGAGCCGAAATCAAGAGTCTGACTCCCAACCTACTGAGCCACCCAGGAACCCTGACTTTTAGATTTTAAAAGGAGCAGCTTTTTAAAAAATTTTGGTTAGTTGCAATCCCAAATACAGTTATTCACTTTGATTTCCTCTGATCAGACTCACGAAAAAATAAATCAGTGCCTTTCTCAACTTTTTATCTGAAGCCCATCTAAGCCAGCTTATCGGCTCATAGCAAAGGAATCATAAACTTTTGAGGATTTTTCCTTCTTCATGACCATAAAAAGCAACAAATGGATGACATTTCTCTTTACGCTTATTTGCCAGAGGAAGAATTTGCAATTCCATTCAAGAAGGCTCTATTTTGACCTTCCCCTGATCTCCGTTCAAGTTCACATACAGTTACAATACCACCAGTATTCACTGCGGGAGCTGGAAAGGGTCTGAGGAACACAGTAATTTATAGCATTTAACTCCACAGTAGTCCAATTGTCTTTGGCTCCAGAAAATATGGTTAAGGGAAAGTTTGAAGGCATAACGTGGTTCGCATTAGGATATTTTGCTCTACGTGCAATTAAGTGTCATAGAATCGAGTCTATAAACAGTGATCATTACTCACTACAGACTGAAACTAATCTCAGTCTGATGCAATTATCTGGATTACCCCAACAATGAAATTAATCTAAACTGTCCTCAGCCTCCCAAATTTATTTTGTTTATTTTAAAATTTATTTTTAAATTTACATTCAAGTTAATGAGCATATAGTGCAACAATGATTTCAGGAGCAGATCCCTTAAGACTCTGTACCCATTTAGCCCATCCCCCCTCCCACAACCCCTCCAGCAACCCTCTCTTTGCTCTCCATATTTGAGAGTATTTTATGTTTTGTCCCCCTCTCTGTTTTCGTATTGTTTTTGTTTCCCTGCCCTTATGTCCATCTGTGTATCCCAAATTCCTCATATGAGTGAAGTCATATGATATTTGTCTTTCTCTGATTAATTTCACTTAGCATAATACCCTCCAGTTCCATCCATGTAGTTGCAAATGGCCAGATTTATTTTTTGATCAAGTAATACTACATTGTATATATATACCACATCTTCTTTATCTGTTCATCCATCGATGGACCTGGCAGTCCCCAAAATTTTTATCTTTACTGTTGCCTCAATTTTCTACTTCTTTCTCAGTCTTCCCCCCACCATTAATAAGTCTAGACATCATTTACTAAGGATAGGAAAATATGAAATATTTCATCTCAGGATAATGAGGCATTTCCCAAATAACACATATTTAAAATCTGGGACATATTCCATATATTTTCCTGTTTTAACCAGCGAGGAGGAATCTCTCTACACGTGGCTCAGTTAAAAATCAGATAGATAGAGAGCACTGGGTGTTATATGGAAACCAACTTGACAATAAATTATGTAAAAAAAAATCAGATATATGGGGGGCGTCTGGGTGGCTCAGTCAGTCGAGTGTCCGACTTTGGCTCAGGTCATGATCTCACAGTTGGTGGGTTCGAGCCCCACACCGGGCTCTGGGCTGACGGCTCAGAGCCTGGAGCCTGCTTCAGATTCTGTGTCTCCTTCTCTCTCTGCCCCTCCCCCTCTTGTGCTCTGTCTCTCTCAAAAGTAAGTAAATGTTAAAAAAAATTTTAATCAGATATATAAAAAATACAATCGTTTTTATATGAATGAAATGAAAACCCATGCTTCCTGTGCCTCCCCACCAAAAAGGAACCCATTTCCCTAATATTTTAGAATTATTCTCTCAGTCTCAGATTAGGAATGAAGTTTAAGTTTGCAGTCCCCGCCTACATGCTAACAGATGTAGCTGTAGTTCACAATTAATTATTGGCCTCACACTACCCATCACAATAAACACAGAAGCCACACCTAGAATTAAATCTTCTCCACAGCAGAGCCTCTGGGCTCCTCAACCACTCTTCCAGCTGTGCTGTCTTCTCTAGCCCAGCCTGTTTCAATTGCATGTGGTTAAAGAGGCCTACTACGTGTCCCCTTTCGGAGAGGCATAATTAATAATATTAACATACTAAGGGTGCCTGGGTGGCTCAGTCCGTTAAACTTCTGACTTCAGCTCAGGTTATGATCTCACGAGTCGGAGCCCCGCGTCAGGCTCTGTGCAGACAGCTCGGAGCCTGCAGCCTGCTTTGGATTCTGGGTCTCCCTCTCTCTCTGCCCTTCCCCCACTAGCACTCTGCCATTCTCTCTAAAAATAATAAACATAAAAATTGTTCTGAAAACTATTAACATACTAAAGATTCTGTGAAGTCCTACAGTTAAGGGAGAATCTACAGCCCCACTTTTCCTAAAACTATTTTTCACTTGGTATTTCTCCTAATGTGCCGAGGTTCTCTCTTGATCATTTTATCACTTCTTAGTCTTTATTATTATTTTACTATTTTTCAATACTCTTGCCTCCTCTGAAGGGTCTCCATTCTTCAACAGTTCATCAAGTCTATTCCCTCTATCTTAGCTCGGGCTCCTACGATACAGGAGCATGGTTTAGACAACAAGCGTGTACTGCTCACAGTCCTGGAAGCAGGGAGTCCGAGGTGAAGGTCTGGATCGTGCTGAGAACACTCTTCCTGGTTTGTGGGGGGCCATCTCCTCCTTGATTCCTCACGTGGCAGTGAGAGCGTGAGCAAGCTATCTGCTGTCTCTTCTTGCAGGGTAACTAACTAATCCCGTAAAGATGGCTCCACCCTCATGATTTATCACCTCCCCATCTCCTAATCCCATCACATAGTCTTAGAGTTTCTGCATATGAATTTGGGGGGAACACTCAGTGCACAGCATCCTCTATGTCCCCTTTCCTGGTACCTCACTACGTGCTCCTTCTTGCCTTGGGACAGGTCATCGTGCGTCGTGTCCAACACTCAGCTACAATACGGTTTCTGTGAGCTTAAGTCCACAAGAAACTGTGGGCGCTGTGGGCAGATGTAGTTACAGAAAACTCGGCTGGCCCCCCGCAGTGCTTAACACCCACTGCAAAGAAAGACAACCCCCCCCAGCCCTTGTTCACCTAAAAGGAACTCTCTGATTTTCCCTGTCTTCATATATGTATCTACACAGTCTATCCCCACTTGCATACATACTCTTTAAATAATTTGTAGTCTGAGATCACGCAGTTAAGAAAAAAAACCAAACCACTAACTCAATCCCATCTATGACTTTTCCAGTCACTAACCTGGAGGCTTACCTGTTTTTGGGGTCGCGAGGTGGATCTACCGCTTCTAGACCAGCCCTCCTGGAGGCTGAGAAGTGAATTCAGAAGCCTAATTTGCCAAAGACTAAAGCACACTGGGTAAAGAATAAGCCAGGAGCCAAGGATCATAGGGGCTGCTTGAGAAACTTTTTCTGACAAATGTAATACTTTAAACCATGACCTAGTTCCCCGAATACTTAAGCATTCTTTGCATTCCTTCCTGTCCTGGAGGACTGTTTATCAGGCACAGTTCCAGAAGCGACTTGAAATCTCACTCTCTGTATGTCCTCTTTGGTCACCAGACTCTGCATATAGGACAAAAACCTTCTGAGCACTCAGAGGATCTCAGTGTGCTTTAATTAGCGTGAAAAGAACAACTGACCTTCGTTTTAATCAAAGCAAACGGGCGTTCTCTGTTGTAACTGAGAGGCTCATCTAAAACTGCCATCAAATTGAGTTTAAGGTTGACTCCAACTCTTGAAAGTTTTACAAAGAAAAAATATCAGATATAAAACCAGATCAACTGGGGGTTTGCCCCCATTAACGTCGACTATTTTTGTTTGAATTTTATATATTAACTTTTGTCAGGATTGGACAAAAGACGGTAAGAATCGAGACTGATTTAGTAAACATCTGTGGTGACATTTTCCACCGCTTTTCAATAACGTTCTTCATAGAAAGCAACCCAAGAACAAAAATTTCCATGTAAATATTTAGATTAACACGACAGGAGTCAGAAACTCATGTCTACGCGCTGGAATCACTAACTTATACACCTGAAACTAACGACACTGTATGTTAACTGGAATTCAAATACGAACTAGAGAGAGGAGGGTGAGAAAGAGAGGGAAGCTCATGTCTAAATATTGGTTAAACATGTCATTTCTAAAATAACTGAGAAAAATTCATCATAGAGAGCCTGGCTAATTCTTAGCAATTTCCTGTAGATGACAAACCTACCATCACCCTGCCCTAAATGTACCGCAGTGTGGCCTCGACTTTAAATGCAAAGCAGATTGACCACATCTAAGGCTGAACTTGGCACAGCCGGCGATTTGTGATGGGTATGGAGTAAAACTATCCAAATGAAGGATAACTTCAAACCAAAGTTTCCTAAGAGGTATTCTACACATTTTGGTAACTCAGTGAAACATTATCACCCAGCACTGAAAATGTAAAAAAAAAACAAAAAAGATTAGGAACCATTAAAGACATCAATAATCTTGTTTTCTACATCAGAGCAATATATATTTCATAGAGTCAGGAAAACTATCAGGGGTGCAATGAAACATTGTTTTAAATAGAAATGGCCAATATCAGGGAGTGATGACTGAAAGTTGACCCTCGCGGCAGACCAAGCCCGCAGCGTGAAATGGCTCAATTCAGTATGAAATCACATGCTCAGACATGAAAAATGGCAAGCTGTAAATCGTCCCCTGAACAAAACTGAGGGCAGAGAGTGGAGATGGGAAAAATTACAAAGAAATGTCTTATTTGAAAGTAAAGGTAAACGTTCCCGAAGTTACCTAGATTCCTTGCCTACAAGTGAAGGGAATGTGAGTCAACCATCAGAGGCTTTCATTTTAGGCGGACCTGATGCGCTGGGGTAAGTCACTGCTCTAAGAAGCGTGGGTCTGACAGCTGTTCAATCCACTGGCATCTGTTCTACCTAGTTTTCTATTAATATTCACTTTTGTTTCCACTTTGTCCACAGCCACGACCCTAGGTTCCTTCTTGCTTAGCCTTTGATACTTGACCTTCCCCTATGCCTCCCACACGCACTACCCAGTGATCTTGGATTGCACTCAATGCAGGTGTCTCTGCTCTGACAAGGACCGTTAAGAGAAACGGTATTGATCTCAAGGGAGCCCTCTGTCATGACCTATAAAGTCTGCTGCAAACTTCTTTTTCAAAAGTCCCAAGTTGTTACTTCCAAGCGATGTTCTATCTTCCAAAGATCCTCTCTTGGCAAGGTACACTTAAAGCAACAGACACTTAATTGCAACCTACCGGTGAGCAGAAGGTTCCTGCCTGTCCCAAGTACTCTGTAGTCGAAGTCCTGACGTCTCAGTTACTGTGGGCCGCCCTCCCGTCAAGCCTATGCCCTGCACCCAATCCCCACGGCTCCCCGTGCGTATCCAGTACATTACAGGATCGTGCGAACAATAGCTCGCACCACCTCCCCCCAAACACCGTTTCTGGCCTCATCCCCCACCCGCCCCCCACGTGGCATCTGCATCTGTGGTTTGCTCTTCACAAGCAGGGCCGTCCCTGGCTCTCAGCTGCCTGTGCAGCATTCCCCACGAACTGGACGCAGTTTGTTCGTTCCATCCCTCCCTTTAAAAAAAATTTTTTTTTTTAAATGTTTTATTTCTGAGAGAGGAGAGAGAGAGAGACAGTGTGAGCAGGGGAGGGTCAGAGAGAGAGGGAAACACAGAATCTGAAGCAGGCTCCAGGCTGAGCTGGCAGTCAGCACAGAGCCCGATGCGGGGCTCGAATCCACGAACCGTGAGATCATGATCTGAGCTGAAGTCGGACGCTTACCCGGCGGAGCGACCAGGCGCCCCACCCATCCCTCCCTTAGAGCACGCAGCTCCTTCGTCCGGTGGTCCTTTCCCGCCTCCCAACTAATGGTGTGATGCTCCTGCCACACTGTCCAAAACAGTCTTTTCTCTCTACAGCAGTCCCTCTGGACAGTTCACTGAGAACACAGGTACCAGGCCATGGCAACTCTTCTGTTGTGTATCCAATTTATTGGAACCGTTGTTATTGAGTATTTCCTAGAGGGACTCTATGCCCTCACTTAGATTATGAGGTACTCAGATAACACTGCGTGTTCTCATCTCTCTATTTCTCAAAGCATGTGGACCAATGCCTGTCACACGGGAAGTGGTTATGGAACACCTGACTTTTTTTTAAATGTTTATTTTTGGGAGACAGAGAGAGAGTGCGAGTGGAGGAGGGGCAGAGAGCGAGGGAGACACAGAATCCGAAGCAGGCTCCAGGCTCTGAGCTGTCCACACAGAGCCCGTCGTGGGGGTGGGGCTCAAACTCACAGACCACGAGATCATGACCTGAGCCGAAGTCAGACACTCAACCTACTGAGCCACCCAGGTACCCCTACACTTGACTATTTTTAATGCATGTTATTGCACACCAAGAAAAATTAAGTTTAGAAGATAACATCTACTTCTCACTTACTTTTTTTTATATTTACCTACGTATAAACTTACCATAGCCACGACAGACCTGAGTAATGTGGTGTCCCTGGTATCTCGATGGGTACCCCCAAACGTGAGGCCACCATTGGGTCAAAGCCGGTGGCTTGGGGTGTTTAAAGGATTCACCGAAGCAGAACAAAGGAGATCAAAATTTATTTATTTATTTAATTAAAAAAAAATTTTTTTTTTCTGAGAAAGAGAGAGAGACATGGCATGAGCAGGGGAGGGTCAGAGAAAGAGGGAGACAGAGAATCCGAAGCAGGCTCCAGGCTCTGAGCTGTCCACACAGAGCCCGACGCGGGGCTCAAACCCACGAACCATGAGATCATGACCTGAGCCGAAGTCAGACGCTTAACGGACTGAGCCACCCAGGCACCCCTATCAAAATTTATTTTAAAAAAAATTTTTTTTAACTTTTAGTTATTTTTGAGAGTGAGAAAGAGGGAGTGAGTGGGGAGAGAGAGAGGGAGACACAGAATTGGAAGCAGGCTCCAGGCTCTGAGCTGTCAGCGCTGAGCCCAACACGGGGCTGGAACTCACAGCCTACAAGATCATGGCCTGAGCCCACGTGGGAAGCCCAGGAGAGAGTTTATTAAATACGCTGCAAGAGAGCAGCGGGCAGGAAAGCAAGGGAGACCCGATCTGCAGCAAGGCAGTGGGCGGTGGCTGTGAGGTTTGGGATTTCCCCTTTTTTGGTTAATTACCTGCTTGTAAGTAGCCCAGGGCTCAGTTAGAGCCTAAGGGTATTTTAAGGTGGGTCACCGGGCGGGCCTGTCTGTATTCAGCGGGGTGGTCCCTGTGGGCCCCTTTGCCTCGCTCAAGTTTCCACTGCTCAAGTTTGTTGTCTAAAAGCGGCCTCTACAGGTAACACTTGAGTTGTAAAATGTAAAAGTATTTTAACCCACAGCCTCCCGACTCTGATTACACTTTAGCCCTCCCTCAACGCTTTCAAGTTGCTATAATACAAATAAGCACAGCAGGAACTTTTTTCAAGTAAAAAGAAATCAGTAAGCAAGAGATTTGTGCATATGTGGGGAAACTCGAGTTGTAAACAGAAGAGACTCTTTAATCAATAGTCCTGGAAACAACAGGTAACCGGTATGGAAAATAAATTTGGATCTCTCCCTCCAGACATAAAACAATTCATTTCTAGCAAGTATGTGGAAAGGAAAGCTTGTGACTTTCTTAGTCCTGAGCTCTTGGGGTTCGTTCTTCTTTCCATCCCCAGTCCTGGCGCTGGGCCTGGAGCAGAGCAGAGTAAAGACATGTTTACGGAATCAAGACTGAGTAGTAAATACATGGTAGAACTCACCATCTATTTATCCCGAACAGCACATTCCATTTAGAAAAAAGCCTTCACGGGTGCACACTTCTTCTCAATGCAGTAGAATAAAGGACGGAATTATGTAGGAGGACTGTTTCCCTTTATTTGCTCCTGAATACGTGAGGAGCGGAGTACCGACTCTTCCAACATCATCTGAGACGCTCCCTCCCACCCATGCAGGCTCCAACCTCAGTCAAGTCTGTGCTGCCGTCTTGACTGGGAACACCTCTCCCTGGCCTTCTGTGGGCTCCTCTAGCCTGCACCTCCTTCCCTAAGGAGGCAGCCACACCAGGCAAGTGGGAATTCCCAGTGAGCAGGAAGGCTGCCTATTAGCTGACCCTTCGATTGCCTGGGATTTGGACTCAACGCAGCTAGGATGGATGGTGTCTTTGAAAAGCTCCCAGGTTAACAGTGTCTGCAAATAACAAACGGAAGATCAGCCAATGAGGGACAATAATCCCCCTTCTTAAATTCTAGCGTGTCTCATTTGCAAATCAAACACTTTTGACGCTTAGTAAATTGATATTTACTAAATACGGGACTAAGGTTAGGCAGAATGAAACCACAAGGCTGTCCATACTCGACCCCACTTTTTTTTTTTATGTTTTTTATTTATTTCTAGGAGAGAGAGAGAGAGAGACAGTGTGAGCAGGGGAGGGTCAGAGAGAGAGGGAGATACAGACTCTGAAATAGGCTCCAGGCTCTGAGCTGGCAGTCAGCACAGAGCCTGACGCGGGGCTCAAACCCACGAACCGTGAGATCATGACCTAAGCGAAAGTCGGACGCTTAACCGACTAAGCCACCCAGGCGCCCCTCGACCCCACTTTTTAAAAAAATTTTTTCTTAATGTTTATTTTTGAGAGAGAGACAGCGTGAGCAGGGGAGGGGAAGAGGAGGAAGACAGAATCTGAAGCAGGCTCCAGTCTCAGAGCCTGATGCGGGGTTCACATTCAAGAACGGGGAGACCATGACCTGAGCTGAAGTTGGACGCTTAACCGAATGAACCACCCAGGTGCCCCGCCCCATCCATCCCACTTTTTAAAGAACATCACAGAGAAGCTGCATGGAAGACAAAAGCCTTTAAACTTGCATTAATCCGTGTACTAAGAGAAATCTAACAGGGCCCGGGAAAGATCTGGTCGTTTCTGTGCTTTGAGCACCTATCTTTTTTCTGAGAACTCACATTTATTCCAGTGCACACAGCCAGGCTATAGTTTGTCATGGGAATCAGAACGGAAGCCAGGGGAGAGCCTTCGGCCTATTGTTTCCCCAGGAGTAGAATTCTGCTGCCCCCCCAGACCCACATTCCAACATTTCATGGATCAGAAGTATGAAGAAATTTCTGGCAACTGGATGCTTTTAGACTGTTCCCGGAGGAGAAATTTTAAAATTGATTGCTAAAGAAGTAGGTCACTGTCCAAGTAAATAAAATTAAGACCGTTTACAAATTTGGGAAGAAATCAGTAAACACAAGCAGAACCTCGGCCACTTTTTTACTTTTTTTTTTTTTTAACATTTATTCATTTTTGAGAAAGAGAGAGAGAGGGAGACAGAGTGTGAGCGGGGGAGGTGCAGAGAGAGAGGGAGGGAGACACAGAATCCGAAGCAGGCTCCAGGCTCTGAACTGTCAGCACAGAGCCCGACACTGGGCTCGAATTCACTAATCTCAAAATCATGACCTGAGCCAAAGTCATTTTCAACCGACTGAGCCAGCCAGGCACCCCCTTTTTTACTCTTAAACGTGCTTTTCCCTGTTTTGAATAACTTTGGGGTGGGGTGGGGAAGTCTTTAAAAATTAACAGTAACAGGGGCGCCTGGGTGGCTTAGTCAGATAAGCGTCCGACTTTCGCTTAGGTCATGATCTCGCGGTTGTGGGTTCGAGCCCCGCATCGGGCTCTGTGCTGACTGCCAGCTCAGAGCCTGGAGCCTGTTTCAGTCTGTGACTCCCTCTCTCTCTGACCCTCCCATGCTCACGCTGTCTCTCTCTCGCTCTCCTAGAAATAATAAATTAAAAAAAAAAAATAAACAAAAAAATTAACAGTAACATAAACCATAGCCTTCAATGCTCTGGAAGCCAGTTTGGTTCATGATCGGGTGGCACAGAGAAGAACAGCATAGGGTCAATATACTCGAGGACACTCAAGTGCCAACTTGGGTGTAGAAGGGCAAATATTAGCAAATCTGCCCTGCACTGAGGCAAATCATCCAAAAATCCGTGCTGATCTTCAGAGTGGGGATGCAAAGTGTGTAACATCTCCTTCGAAAGTAAATTTAGCAAGGGCTATCTAAATTTTAAATGCATATAAATGTTCTGAGCAAGCAATTCCACTTCCAGAAATCTATCCCAGAGACACATGTGCACACACACAGAGATATCAGAGCTAGGACAATCCCTGTGTCGATTTAATAGAGCAAGAGACTAGGAAACAGTCAATGTAACACACAGGGGACTGGTTAGACTTATACTGAATTTCAACACATAAAGGGAAATTTTATGTAGCCATTAATAAGAATGCGGGGGAGGGGAGCAGGTTATGGTGGCTCAGTCAGTTCAGCATCCAACTCTTGATTTCAGCTCAGGTCATGATCTCACTTCATGAGTTCGAGACCCACATCGGGCTCTGTGCTGGCAGCTCAGAGCCTGGAGCCTGCTTTGGATCCTGTATCTCCCTCTCTTTCTGCCCCTACCCTGCTTATACTCTGTCTCTCTCTCTCTCTTTCTCTGTCTCAAAAATAAACATTAAAAACATGTTTTTAAGTAAAAAAATAAGACGTTAAAAATTTTTTTTTAAAGTGCACAACTCCTGATCTCAGGGTCTTGAGCTCAAGCCCCGCGTTGTGTAGAGATTATTTAAAACATAATGGACCTGGGGCGCCTGGGTGGCTTAGTCGGTTAAGCCTCCGACTTTCGCTTAGGTCATGATCTCGCGTTTCGTGGGTTCGAGCCCCGCGTCGGGCTCTGCGCTGACTGCCAGCTCAGAGCCTGAAGCCTATTTCAGAGTCTGTGTCTCCCTCTCTCTCCGACCCTCCCCTGCTCATGCTGTCTCTCTCTCTCTCCTAGAAATAAATAAAAAAAATATTTAAAACAAACAAACAAACAAACATAATGGACCTATTCTTATTTATATACTCTACATGCATAAAGGTTTTGAAAGAACATGCTCAAAACCATTGGTTTCAAACTGTCACAGTGAACGCTTGGGGGTTTGGAGGTAATATGAGACTTTTACTTTTTACCGTACATGCTCTACAACCCAAAATTCTCAACCGGTAACGTTTTTAGAAGAATAAACATTAGGGGCTCCCAGATGGCTCGGTTGGGAGAGCGTGGGACTTTTGATCTCGGGGTTATGAATGCGAGCCCCATGGTGGGCGCGCAGAGATTACTTTAAAAAAAAAAAAAGTTAAAAATAAATCCTATTATGCAACGATTATAAATAAAAAAAATTAGTTCAATGAGAATAAACAAGGACTTTTGATCTTAGGAAGATGTTAGGATTTAAAAATGTCAGATTATAGTCAGTTTTAAATAACTCAATTATTCATGATAAGTAATATGAATGTATGGATAATTGAAATTATTATAGGTTATTTCCCTAATCCTTTTTAGAATTTGAAACAAAAGATTGACCATTCAAAACCCTACCCTTAGCATCTCTAAAAAAGTGCTAATTAGCAAGAAATAATCCAAAATCTAAATAGACAAGTCAAATAACTATAAGCATAGATTTTTAAAATTTAAATAAGCTCACACATTTATAAGATATAGTGCTTCTCCCTTCCAAACTCAGTTTTTTTCATATTTCCTATTATTTTAAAATAAAACATTCTAAATTATAATTTTTTCAAGTTACAAGAAAATGAAGAATTGGGTTCAATTTAGTTTTGTTTTTTTCTTTTTTTTTTTTAATGTTTATTTGTTTTTGAGAGACAGAGAGAGACAAAGCACGAGCGGGAGAGAGGCAGATAGAGAGGGAGACACAGAATCCGAAGCAGGTTTAAGGCTCTGAGCTGTGAGCACAGAGCCCGACGCGAGGCTCGAATCCACGAACCGTGAGATTATGACCTGAGCCAAAGTCAGATGCTTAACCGCCTGAGCCACCCAGGGGCCCCAGTTTTTTTTTTTTTTCCGTGAAATAAAAGTACTAATAAGTTTTTCTCAGTACTATAAATTTGAATTTCTTACTTCATGAATAACCTATCGCATACAGAATCACCAAGGCCAAGGATGTGCATCATTGAGCTTGATATTCCTTTCAGTGGTATTCTAGAATGCTGAGTTAAAGCTGATGGAGAAAAAGAAACAATTTCATAATACCATTTTTTTAAAATGTTTATTTATTTTTGAGAGACAGAAATAAGAGCAGGAGCAAGGGAGGGGCAGAGAGAGGGAGAGAGAGACAGAATCCGAGACAGGCTCCAGGCTCCGAGCAGTCAGGACAGAGCCCAACGCGGGGCTCGAACTTACAAACCAAACCATGAGGTCATGACCTGAGCTTAAGTCGGACGCCCAACCGACTGAGCTACCCGGGCGCCCCTCATAATACCTTTTTAAAGCAAAACATTTTATTTGTTTTATTAATTATCCGATAAAATACCAAATTAGAATAATCCTTATTCGCTTTAAAGTGATCTGAGACAGAGACTAGAGGGTCGAAAGTGGATTCAAAAGGATGCACTGTCATCATAGTGGGGGAGTATTTCAAGTGGAAATCTCGACTGATCTCACACATGCACTAGCCTACAAGGCTAGCAGAGATCGAAGGGACAGCACCGCAGTCCCCACAGGCTTTCTATCCTAGGTGATCATCCTCACACCGCCATCTCCAAATCTGGGAGGGACCGTGCTCTACTCAAAGCAGCACCTCTTGGAATCTGGGGGAAATCCATGGGAATGCAGGTAGCCTGGATCCACAAAACACCGCTCTGTTAACGCGTAATTCTCTCCTAGCCATTCTCAATTCTGGCCCTTTTATTTTAAAACTGGTGACATAATCACGGTAAGGTCATCTTCGGCCTCCTTTCCCATTTTGTAAACAGAAGCAAGTGGGAGGAAGCACCCTACCTCGGGCTGGGAAGAATTAAGAAATGCAGCTGGCCGGCCCAACTGTCTGTTTTCATGCACGGAGGGCAGCGACAGCCTTAAATCTACCAGTCAGACAAGGGATTCTTCTATTTGGGTACATCTTTATGTTCTGGTGGTTCACAGCTCTTGTAACCCAATGGACCAGAGCCAGAAGGAGTGAAGATTACACCGGCTGTACCATGATTACGTCCCCATTTCTCCACCTGCCAGGGACACTGGCCTCGCTGCTGCAACTGCCACTGCTCTGTTTCCAGCTCGGAAGTCACTGCTCGAGCAGGAAATACAAGAAGGATAATTTGGAGAATTATGACTGTCCAAACTTAACTAAGCTCAAGAAATCAACATTTAGGTGCATTCACTTTCGAACACCCCCTCTCTGTAAAGAGAGTTTTCCTACTATTCTTCCTTTCTAATCTTATATTCTAATAAATTTTTGCCTGCTGCTCAAAAAAAAAAAAAAAAACCCCACAAAAACAAGATTTCCTAGAAACTCTAATTTGTCATGAGTCATTCCACCCTACATTGACACTTGAGTAAAAATATACTTTCAAAGGGGCGCCTGGGTGGCTCGGTCAGTTAAGCATCTGACTTCGGCACAGGTCATGATCTTATCTTTTGTGAGTCTGAGCCCCACATGGGGCTTTCCACTGACAGTACAGAGCATGTCTGGGATTCTCTCTCTCCCTCTCTCTCTGCCCCTCTTACATTCACGCACAAGGGTGAACGCTCTCTCAAAAATAAATAAACTTAAAAAAAAATTGTGAACAGATCCTTACACTTAAAGCCCTACCCTATTAAAAAAATAAGAAAAATAAAAACACATGATTAGGGATCCTGGGTGGCTCAGTTGGTTAAGCGACTCTTGATCTCTCCGACTCAGGTCATGATTTCACAGTTCATGAGTTCAAGCCCTGCATCAGGCTTGCACTGACAGTGTAGAGCCTGCTTGGAATTCTCTCTCCCTCTCTGCTCCTCCCCTGCTGGCTTTCTTTGTCTCTCAAAATAGGGGTACCTGGATGGCTCAGGTCACAATCTCCCGGTTCGTGGGTTCGAGCCCCGCATTGGGCTCTGTGCTGACAGCGAGCTAGCTCAGAGCCTGGAGCCTGCTTCAGATTCTGTGTCTCCCTCTCTCTGACCTTCCCCTGCTCATGCTCTCTCTCTCTCAGAAATAAATTTTAAAAATTAAAAAAAAAAAACTTTTAAAAAACCTTTAAAAAACAAAATAAAAATAGATGATTGAGGCGTATGAAGCTTTATTTACTAATTGCATTTGGGTAATCTAATATTCCCGCCCCTGCAGTAGCCAAAATGGCCAAGTCTCAAGATGAAAACTGATAAATAACTGATTAAGCCATTTCACCCCAGAAGTTACATATATAAGATTGCAAAAGATTGAGTAGATTCCATTTTATTGAAATACACCAGATAAACCCAGTACTTGTGCTTCCATGCACCTAAATGTCAGGCTTGAGTAATCAAGTTTTAATGCTCCATTTGACCTGACAGGAATGATATTCAATTAGCGTAATGTCTTTTCAGGAGTGCTTACTCAGTAAATGACTGATAAGTAAAATTAACAACAACAAAAAAAAGAGAAAGTAAACTGGGTTGCTAAATATGCAGCATGCGTGGGATATAAACATCATTTAGATGGGAAAAAAAAATCTGTAAATAGCCTTCAATTAATGATCAGCATCCTACCAGGGAAGGGGAAGTTGTATTAGTCTAAATCCCCAACTGTCCACACACCCAGTCAAGGCAGCTTAAGATGTAATTCGTAACTAATTCAACCTACGAAGTGGTCTCACTCAAGCCACTTGCATTTATAATATTTTGTTCCTTTGCGATTAAAGACCATTGGAAATGCCAACGCTAACAAGCCACTTTAGTTCTAGAGAAATAGAAACCAAAGACCCCAAGTCAGAGTTTTTGCCAAAATATTCACTTGGTCTATTAATAACCGGACTAAACCAGCGGATTACTCACTGACACATGAGGCATATCACAATAATGAGGTGGTCAAAGGCTAAACTGTGGAAAAAGGAGAAGGACCAAGGTATTTCCCAGATTGACAGTGTCCAACCAAAGCCAGGAAGCCAGTACCATCCGACACGCCAGGCAGCATGTCACACACACGGGGGGACACTTGAGCAAAAACACAGATACGGTCCCTGTCCTGTGGCGCATGTGCAACCACCAAGAGAACACTTAGTCCAGTCACTAAACCCACAAATGGGGAAACTGCTGGAAGAAGGGTCCGTGGTGCTACCCGGGCCTGGAATGGCAGATGGGATCACTAGAAGGTCAGCAACTGGGGTTTAAGAGGGCAAAGAGGGGAGGCAAGAGCTATGTGCTGAGTCATTCTTAATTAGGGAGTCCTTTTGAAAAGACAGGTTTTCAAAACCTGAGTAATAAATTTTGCTAGTTGAAATGAAAAACGACGCCATTCTCCAAGGATACATGTAAGTGTATTGATTTGTCTCCAAATTGATACCTGGGCAGGATGCCAAAAAGTTCAATGATATTCTAGATGTTATTTAAGTCTTTTTTTTTTAAAGGAGGTGGCTTGGCTGCTTCAAGATGGTGGTGACTAGGAAAGAGGCTGGCTACGATTACGGAAGGACAAAGAGAATGGAAGGGATATTTTTAAATGAACAAATTCAAGTTAACCAGATTTATTTAACGGATTAAGTATCCTATTTCAGCATGAACTGTTAAGAAAACCTGTAGTAAAAACCAAGGAAAAAATGTCCCTGATTGCAAGCTTTTAGCAATTACACCTTTCAAACTACTTTCATTCCTGGACTCTAAATACTGCTTATGAGGCCAGTCGGCATCAAAAGGTGCTGTATGTATGGTAAGTATTAAACCGTGAGTCAGATCTCAACAGGATAGTACCTTACTTAAGCCCAAAGCTTAGCAACCTCTTAGAAAATTAGCTATTCCAAGGCAGCTGGTACTTGGTACTACCTACAGCTCTTGGGACCTCGAGTTTTACAAGTAGTTATAAGTTAAAGACTAGAGATTATCTAATTAAGAGCACTCTCAGCCCAAACTAGACTAGGACAGCTAAAGAGGTCAGACAATGAGATCACAGTTCAGTGAAATTTACCTAGATTTCAGGGAGGGAGGTTGTTTTTCACACCGTAGGCATCTATACTTCCTGAGAACTCTTTAAGGTCCTCACATTCCATATCCTCAGATACAACACATGGTTCGTTCTTTTTTTTTTTTTTAATATTAAATATGGTCATCCACCATCTTTCCACAAGATATCACAGAACAGGTTAGGTGAAGCCTTGCTAATGAACGCATTTGCTGGAAAACTGATTATGTAATAAAAACAAAATACAAGGATCCAAACAAGTCAAAGTATTGGCGGCGGTAGCGGCCAAGAGTAAATATTTCAGCCTTCAAGACTCACGGCTATAAAATACAACATTTCCAGGCGGTTCGGCACTGCCTCCATAGGCGTGAGTGCAAGGAATGAAGGCTCGGTTACGCGTCTGACCGCATCCTTCGAGAAGTTCTAACTTCTCCCCCAGTGTTTGTTTATCCGATGGAGTCCACAGGCAGTGAACCGAGCGAAAAGGGCGACGCTGCCTTGTTTGCGAAACCTGTCATTCGTTTTGGAACTGCAGCGTCCACCCAGGTTTTCTTTGGCTCAGGGCGAGCTACACCCCAGGCTTTCTCTGCATCAGGAAGGCGGTGTCTGCGCGAGCGCTGCCGCAGCGAGCCTGGGTACCAAACCCGGGTCGCTCCAGGCACGGCTGGTGCCAAGGACCCTACGCGGCGGAGAGCCCACGGGTGGCCGGCTCGCCCGGCTGCGACACGGGTCCTGGCCCAACAACAGTTGACTTTCCGCATCCGGGAGAAAGAGGGGCGGGGGGCACAGGACCCTCGGCCGATGGGTCACTTCCCCCTCCACCGCCCTCCCCGACTCCCCCCCGCAGCTCGTGCGACTCGGGCTGGGTCGCTCCCACCGGAAGAGTGCGGAGAAAGGCTCGGCCAGCGAGGGGCGGGGGGCGGATTTTATTACTGCGGAAGGCGCAGTCGCCTCCCCCGGAGACCCACGACAAAGATGCAAGCCCATGCGCCCGCTGCCGCTCTGGTCCCACCCCGACGCAAGGGACCCCGGAAAGCTGGAAAGAGGGGTGCGTGCTCCCGACTTTGCAAATGGGCTGGACGGGCCGGGAAGTTCTCGCAGGCGGAAATCAGAGGGACCCCCCTTCCTCCACCCCCACCCCTCCTCCCCCGTCCCCGGGGCAGGTGGCCCGGCGCGCCCGTACCTTGGTGGCGGGGTCGGCGGCGGCGATGGCCGGCTCCCCCGGCGCGCCGGGGGCCTCCTCCGCCGCCAGGCCGCCGCCGCCGCTGGGCTCGGGCTCGGCCGGCGTCGCGCTCCCCGCCTCCGGCTGCTCCGGGCTCCGCTGCTCGGTGGAGCTCCCGGCACCCATGGCTCTCCTGCGGTTCCCCCGCGCCTCGCTGCCCGGTTACACCTTCCCCAGATCGCAGGGGCGCGGAGAAGAGCGAGAAGCCGAGAGCCCGCGAGGTCCCAGGAACGCCTTCCTCTCCCGCCGTCCTCCTCCGAACGCGCCCAGACTGCGAATGAACGAGACGCACTCGCGGCAAACTCCTTAAAAGAAAAAAAAAAAAAAAAAAAGCCACCTCTTTGCCTCCTCCTCCTCCTCCCCCTTGTTTTTCCCTCGCTTCATCACATGAGCACAGCCCCGGACACGCCTTGCAGCAGCATCTCCCCCCAGGCTGCGGGACCAGAGGCGCAGCCCGAGCCTCGAGCCAAGGTCCGGGCGGGCAGCCCACCCCGACCCCAGGGCGCTTGCCATTCCTCAATGGGGACAGGAGCCGGGGAAGACCCACGGTTGCGGGAGGGCAGGGCAGGGCAGGGCAGGGCAGGAAGCCCCCCGGGGCGCTCGGATTTGCTCAGGTTTATTCGGTGGGTGGGAACCGGGGCCGGGCCGCCGCCGCAGCCCACTTTTGCCCTGGCCCAGCAGCGAACCCCGATCCGCACTAGCTTTCCTGCCGGCGGCGGCCCCCTCCTTACGTTTGTTCCTGCCTCCTCCCCGGGAGCAGGAGAGAGGGGAGCGCTCCTCGCCTTCCCGGAGTCTGACCATATTAGGACACCTCACGTGGCCGGAGCTGGGAACCGAGAGGTTAATGCAGTCAGGCCATGGATGAGGTGGGCCAGGCGGCCCCACGCTCGCCTATCATCCGGACCCGGTGATGTCAGGCGATGCCATCAGCCGCACTGGCTGCCCTCCTTCCCCGGGGAATTCGGGGAAGGGAGCCTGTGACTGGAAATGGGCCTGTCCTCTCTTGCAGGGCGTGATGCTGGAGGTCCAGGCCACTCGTCCCGCGCGCCATGCGCCATGCGGCGACGTGACGGTATAGACCTGTCCCTTTGCCATCGGTAGCTCTCCAGAGAGAGAGGCTTTGAATAATGTCAGCCTAGGTGGCTTGCGTTCTTACCCGTCATACTCTTGAATGTAATACTTGGTATATGAATGTAGCAGGCAGCCACCCATATTAGAACAAAATCGAGTTGTTAGCTGGATTAATTGGCACATAGGCATAAAAGTGATGGGGCCAGTTTCACCGGGCAACTAAGAGCCTTCATTTTCACGCATAGTTGGAAGAATGAAGAAACTCGGAATATCAACACGAGATGCATATCCCATACCCAGATTTTGTACAAGTTAGTGGAGAATTGATATAAGTGCCTAGTTCAGCAGTAGATTTCGGGCCTAATTAAGTGTGGAGTGTAATAACTGGGCAGATGCTGACCCAACATAAAAGTTTTCTAAATTTATCATTTTTAGTTGAAGAAGTCCATATAGGCCACTGTCTCTGGAATGTAATCCTCAAGAAGCAATATATTTGCAAAATGGTCGGGTTTTCAGAAGTTTTAAGCATTTCAGCCATTTCAACTTAAATTTTTACTACTTCAAAAACATTCCAGGACTCACTATGTGCCAGGCACCATTCAAAACACTTAGCATATCTGATCATATTTAATCCTTACAACAACTCGATGAGGTAGATCCTATTACTCTCATTTTACCAATGGAGTGGGGGAAAGTGGGCCCAGAGAAATTAAGTCAGGTGTTCGGGACTTCAGATAGACAGAAGAGCAAGGATTCTCCCCACGCAGAGCCAGTATTCAAGGCTTCACTCCCTTTATATAGGAAGCTTCCAGTGGGTTCTCTCCTTTCAGGGTTATTTGTAAAAAGTGGCATTTAGGCCTCACCCAAGATGTTAAAGGCTAACAATGCTATTAAAGCCTATCTGAGAATGACTGACGTCAGCATGTATGAAAATGTAACAGTAAGTTGTACAAACACTATCAGAATGTCCCATTCTGTGAGATTATACTTATTCCGTTCTTGGGAACTTCTAAACAAAGCTTTTCACATCTCCTAGCTGTTGAATCTTCAGATACAGATTGCAAGGTCAAAGATTTCAGGCCAACAGTATACCACCCCACATACTGAGAAAGATGTGGCCAGTGTCTGCTTAGATTAGCAATTGCTTGCTTTATGTTTATTTTCCAGGCCATGAACATGCTCATATTCTGATTTTTTTGGTAAGTAAATCTTATTTTAAGAAATATGCACATTCTAGGGGCGCCTAGACTTGGCATCAGGTCATGATCTCACATTTGTGGGTTCAAGCTCCACCTCTGACTCTGTGCTGACAGCTCGGAGCCTAGAGCCTGCTTTGGATTCTGTGTCTCCCTCTCTCTGCTCCTCCTCTGCTCATACTCTGTCTCTCTCTTTCTCTCAAAAATAAACATTCAAAAAATTTTTAAAAAGAACATTCAATGGAATAGAAGATATGCTATTCAGAACATTACAAAGCTCACACATGCATTTCTTTCTGTCTTTTTTTAAAGATTTTATGTTCTTTTTTAATGTTTATTTTATTCTTGAGAGAGAGAGAGAGTATAAGCAGGGGAGGGGCAGAGAGAGAGGGAGACACAAAATCTGAAGCAGGCTCCAAGCTGTCAACACAGAGCTTGACATGGCGCTTGAACTCACGAACCGTGAGATCATTACCTGAGCCGAAGTCAAATGCCCAACTGACTGAAGCCCCCAGGCACCCCAAGATTTTATGTTTTTAAGTAATCTCTATACCCAACCTGGGGCTCAAACTTACCACCCTGAGATCAAGAGTCACACGCTCTACCACTGAACCAGTCAGGCGTACCATTCATTTATTTTTCAACATGTATTTATTGAGTGCCTCGTAGGTGCCAAGCACAGAGTTACTGCCTTTTCATTACTGTGCTTCCCTCTCAAGGCTCTCAATCAAGGCACCAAGGTTTTCTTTGCTAAGGTTTCAGAGACACCTTTAGGATTGCTTGGATTAGTGTCAGCAATGGTGAGGAAGGCAGCTGCTCTCAGTTTTCCGCTTCTCGGTCCCAGGTTGTCAGTTACCCCGATTTCTCACCAGCAGCCCTTTCTCCTCCAAACAGCAGGACACAGGTGTCCCACGCATCCTCTCCCATGGGGCAGCTGACGGTAGAGTCGTTTCCTGTGAGAGTTGACACGCTCATAAAAACAGCTTGAGATTTCTCAAACACAAATAGACGTGGCCTGTATAGCAGGCTGAACTTGTATGCTGCGCGCTCGCTTCTCCAGAAAGACAGGACACGCGAGATCTACCAATAAAATTTAAAGCCATAGCTGGGTATCTGGTGTGCACACCAAAACATTTCAAATATGTTTGAAATGAATTCACAAACGTGAAACATTTTATGTCTGAGCTAATACAACCCCTTGAAAAAGCAATAATAATTACAATTATTAAAACAATGTAAAACCAACACTTAACTCTACCCCACAGATTCATTCCCTAGCTACAAAGCCTTTAGGCAACTTCCTTAGAATATGGAAACTCTTGCTGCATGTGGGTGGCTCAGTCAGTTAAGCATCCGACTTGGGCTCAGGTCATGATCTCATGGTTCATGGGTTCGAGCCCCACGCAGGGCTCTGTGCTCACAGCTCAGAGCCTGGAGCCTGCTTCGGAATCTGTCTCCCTCTCTTCTGCCCCTATCCCACTCATGCTCTCTCAGAAATAAATATACATTAAAAAAAAATTTTTTTTTTAAAAAGATCATGGAAATTCTTGGGGTGCGTGAGTGGCTCAGTTAGGTAAGTGTCCCACTCTTGGTTTCAGCTCAGGTCATGATCTCACAGGTTGGTGGGTTCAAACCCTGCATCCGACTCTGTGCTGGCACCACAGAGCCTGCTTGGGATTCTCTCTCTCTCTCTCTCTCTCCTCTCTCTCTTTGCCCCCTCACTCATGCTGCCTCTGTCTCTCTCAAAATAAATAAATAAACTTAAAAAAATAAAAGAACATGGAAATTCTTCATTCTTGAAACTACCACTTATCAGTTCACTGTATTCACTAAATCAGAAGCCTAGTATTTTCTGACCTAACTGCTTACATCAAGGTATTTAAATCATCTAAGGACTCAACTCCTACTCTCCTCTCTTGCATTTACAAATTATAAACTAGAACACTATAAGAATTAACAATTTTATTTTATTCATGACTAATAATCCAATATTCATAGAGAAGCTACGGAAAACGTTCAATATACAGATGAAGTTCAAAGGTCAACCACATGTAGACCTACATGAGACATATAGGCAAATTCTCTTCTTCTGAATGAAAACAAATTTATTTATTTTTGAGAGAGAGAGAGTGTGTGTGTGTGTGAGTGGAGGAGGGCAGAGAGACAGGGAGACACAGACTCCTAAGCAGGCTCCGGGGGACTCTGATCTCGAACTCACGAACCGCCAGATCCCGTGACCTGAGCCGAAGTCAGATGCTCAACTGACTGAGCCACCCAGGCTCCCCTATTCGTCTGAATTTAAAGAAATCTATTGCTTTGGGTTAACTATAAAGACAGCTTTTGGCATATCAGTTTCATTTACCAAGACTGGCTCCTGACCCAAATCTAGGATTAGGCCAAAGTAACAAAGAGGGCAGTGGGGTGGAGAGGAGTTAATCTTTTCTTTTAAATATATATATATAAAATGTATATTTTCCAGCCACTGTGGAAGCCTGTATAATAGAGGCAATTATTCACAGAGAACTAATCTAACATGGCTGCCACATTCTGTCCAAGACATGTCCAAATATAAACACACAAGAGAATGGATGCAGTTGAAATGCAGTCACTAATAAGGCAGTATAGCTTGGACTCCTAATTTTCCAGAGTTGGGCTAGTCTCTGCCCACTTAAGACTGGAACTACGATACAGTAAACAGTGTGCTGAATATGGAGAAAGGTTTCCCCAGGCACATATTGGGGAGGGTAGCCGAAGGTAACCCAAAGGTTCCTACCACCCAGAGCAGATCAAGTTACCATAATCCTCATAACTTCAAATCCCTTCACAAATTCTACACAGGCCCTGTAAGTATCCAATATATTTAAACATATATTTTAAGATATTAAATTCAACGAACTTTTATTGAGTTAAGTACCAGGCAAATGCTTGGGACTATCCAAGCTGAAAACTTGGGTTTCAAAAGTCAACATTGCTTATTCATAAAAGACATTGGAAACATACATTGTAAATTATTGAGAGATTTTTATGTTCCTCTATTAACTTGCATCCCTTTGTGAATTTTTTTTAAGTACACTCTACATCCCACCTGGGCTTGAACTTATGACCCTGAGATCAAGACCAACAGAGCCAGCCAGGTGATCCCCCTTTGTGAATTGTTTTTTTTTTTTTTTTTTTTTAATTCATGTCCAGTGCAGAGCCCAACATGGGGCTTGAATTTGCGACCCTGAGATCAAGACCTGAGCTGAGATCAAGAGTCAGATGCTTAACTGACTGAGCCATCCAAGCGGCCCCCTCCCTGACTTCGTGAATTTTTAATCTCGGGTCTACAATATGTTTGCTGTCTTTGACATCAAAAAATACTTCAATTGTTGTTTGCATGTGATTAACAATGAAAAGACCAAAAGGTGACCTGAAGAATTACCCAGGAGAGGCTGACTATTTTATCCTATTTTATAGAGCTTCCATCTAAATCTCATTTGACGTCCTGGTAAGATTCTGAATTCCTGGGGATTGATTTTAACTCTGTCAGCTGCTTTTTTTTTTAATGACTTCTTGTCACTCCTATAAATGCAGTATCTATAGGAGGAGTAGCTATGATAAATCAGAATAAAAGATAGAAAATCAATAGTGAAACTAAATATACTCCACCCCCCCGCCTTCCCTCCCCCCAATATGTTACTTCATTACAACTTCATTGGGACCATAATTAATTACATAAAACAGATTCCAAAATCTGCAGCTGCTTATGCTACTAAGTCAATGAAAACTTTGAAAAATGAAATAATCGTTTGGATGGGTTGTTTTGAATGTTATTGTGCTCTTTAGAATTCTTTGGAGAAAAAAAAAAGAATTCTTTGGAGAATTTGTGAGTAAAGTATTTGAATTTTACTTTCTAATAAGAATTTGTAACACAGATTATTTCAGAGAACAAAATTACAGGATGTTTTCCTAAGTAAAAACAATGAGTTAGTGAAAAGAATATCCAGAGTGATTGCAATATTCTATTTCAAGCAAAACTATACAGAACAGATTCCATGATTGAAAGTTGCCAACAGTCACCTAGAAAATTTTGTGACAGTTTATTGAGGTATAATTGATGTAGAAAGAACTGCACACATTTAAAGCATACAATTCGATGAGTTTTGATAAATGTATATATCCTTGGAACCGTCATCACAGTCAAGATAATGGGCACAATCATTTACCTAAAAATTTCTCCCTGTGCCCTTGTAACTTCTCTATTTAGCCTTTCTAGTCCTTCTAGACCTTCTCAGGCAGTCACTGATCAGCTTTCTGTCACTATAAAGTAGTTTGCATTTTCTAGAATTTTATAGAAATTCATAGAAATGGAATCATCTACTATATATGTGTATGTATATATGTATATGTATATATATTTCTTCATCAGGCTATTTTGATCCAGCATCTATAATTATATTGAGTTGCATCTATAATTATATTGAGTTACTGCATTTAACAATAGTTACAGATAACTTATTTAAAAATGTTTTTTGTTTATATGGCTTTTCTAAATATTCCGTAATGAATATGCATTTTTCCCTCTCATGTAAACATTTACGCATATATGCATGATATATGCATGCATATCCCATTAAAATCAGAGAATAATAAACCAACTGGCATTTGAGTCTGAATTAGAGCTGAAGACAATTCCATTCTGTATTTAATAAGTCTGTATTCACTTTATGTGCTTTTCCTGCTTCATATCATAATTCTAATCTGAATATGGAAAGATTTTTTTAAAGATAATTATCTTTACATAATAATTACTAGTTTGGTTGGGAATGAGGCATTTTTTTATCATAATTCTAAATTTATAAATGATAGCAAGGGTATCAGTAGTAATTTATTCATTTAGGTGGAAAATATTCTGTGAAGTATATTCACATACTTTATATGTTATTTTATAGCAATGTAAAATGACTTTTTAAAAAGTGTACCTTGGAGTGCCTGGGTGGCTCAGTCGGTTAAGCGTCTGACTTCAGCTCAGGTCATGATCTCTCGGTTTGTGGGTTCGAGCCTCGCGTCAGGCTCTGTGCTGACAGCTTGGAGCCTGGAGCCTGCTTCAGATTCTGTGTCTCCCTCTCTCTCTGCCCCTCCCCTGCTCATGCTCTGTCTCTCTCTATAGCCAAAAAAAAAAAAAAAAAATGTATATCTTAATTACTGATGTGCATAACCCAGATCAAGGTGTGTAAAACTGTAAAAATTATGACATTTTTAGCAATTTAGACCATTGTGAAATTTGGCAAAAATTGTATTTGGCCAAATTTGAATTTGGCAAAACAATTGACAATTGTAAACAATATTAACTTCACACTTTCTGTTATTGATACTAATTTTTGCATTTATTTATCAGATATCTAAAATCACTTAGGAAATTATATTTACAATATCATCTCAACTTTGATAGGATAAAAGCTGAAAACTTATATATGCATATATATTGTTTAATATATTGTTTAAATGTATCTCCGTTTTAAAATGATTTTTTTAAAGTATTTTTCATGATAACCCAGTCAGTATAATGTATTCACAGCATTGAATGATAAATTATACTAAAAATAAGTTTCATAAAGAAATAGACAAGAGGAGCGCCTGGGTGGCTCAGTCAGTTAAGCATCCGACTCTTGGTTTCGGCTCAGGTCATGATCTCATGGTTCCCGAGTTTGAGCCCCGCGTCCGGCTCTGCGTTGGCAGTGTGGAGCCTACTTGGGATTCCCTCTCTCTGTCTCTTCCTCTCTCTCTGCTCCTCTCTCACTCTCATGGCTCTCTCAAAAATAAATAAACGTTAAAACAAAACAACAAAAAAGAAGAAACAAGAGAAGAGAGCTTAGCATTGAACGGTGGTTCTCAAACTGAGCTGCACACTTGAATAACCCAAGAATCTTAACAAATATTGATACCTGCATCCCAGCCTCAGAGATTCTGATTTAACTGGTCCAGGGTGCAGCTGGGGACTGGGGTTGTAAAAATCTCCGTAGGTGATGCTAATGGTCATCTGAGGTCTAGAACCGCTGCTCTAGCTCTTAGGTTGCATTGATTTTCTTGGTGCTGCGTGGCTTCCTGATGGGCGTTCGCAATCAGCTAAGCGAGGATATGAGGGGAAAGCAATTTCCTTTTAGCACAGTTTTTTAATGATATTAGGAGAAGGGAAGTCCATGTTCTGGCATCTTCATAATTACACATATTCAATCTGTTCTTTCCAAGGAAATCAATCCACGTGGAAGTGGTCCAGCATAGGGCCCCATGGCATAATGAAGTTTGTCTTACAGTGGAAATACCTTCTAGTAAGACTGTACTTTTTCAAATCATGCCAAAGAAGATGGTTAGTCCACTATTGAGTTACAGATAAGTATAAAATTATCTCTAGGCAATCATATACTGCTTATCATATTCCTAGCCAGAAAACCATTAGGTTATGAAATACTGACTATTTGCTCCAAAGTGTAGAATTTAATCACCATAGAAAATATTTGGTCAGCCAAAACTCACATGCCTTCAGTCATGGAAATAATCAGAGTGTGAACTGATAAATATCTTAACTAGAGATAAATTGAAGAAAGGCAGAGATGTTGATCTAAGATTTCTTTTGCATTCCTGTAAGTTGACTTGCTAAATGCTTTTAAAACAAATATAAAATAATTTTTTAATAGTTTCAACAAACCCATACTAATATGAACAACTGGTTTTTCACAATTTTCAAAATTATTTCAATGGAGGGAAGATCTCCTTTTCAATAAATGGTGCTGGAACATTTGGACATCCTTAGGCAAAAAAGTTAACCTTGACCTAAGTCTCACACCTTAAAAAAAAAAAAAAAAAAAGAACTCAAAACAGATCATGGACTTAAACATAAAACTATAAGTTTTTTTTAAAAAATAAGAGTCTGGGGTACCTGGGTAGCTAAGTTGATTGAGCATCCAACTCCTGATTTCGAATCAATTCATGATCCCAAGGTTGTGGGATTGAACCCTACATCAGGCTCTGTGCTGAGCATGGAGTCTGCTTGGGATTCTCTCTCTCTCCCCAGCTTATATTCTCTGTCTCTCTAAAAATAAAAGTAAAAATAAAAAATAAGATACAATCTTAAGATGTAGAGCTAGGTAAAGAGTTCTCAGACTTGATAGGAAAAGTGTAAGTGGAAAAATGGGTAAATTGTAGTTCATCAAAAGTTAAAACTTCTGCTCTGCATACGACCCAGTTATAAGAATGAAAAGACAAGCTGCAGACCGGGAGAAAAACATTTCCAAACCACAAATCCAATAAAGACTAGTATCTAGAAACCCAAGAAATTCTCGAAATTCAGCAGTAAGAAAAACAAATGAAAAACCAACCAAACAAAAAATACCAAGCAATCCATTTAGAAAATGGGCAAAAGATTTGAAGACATTTGACTAGACAATGAAAAGAAACTACTGATCTATACAATAATCCAGATGAATCTCCAGAGAATAATGCTGAAAGAAAAGCGCCAGTCCCCCAAAGTTACATACTGTGTGATTCCACTTATATAACATATTTAAAATGACAAAATTATAGGCAGGGAGGAGAGTTTAGTGGCAGTCAAGGGTGAAGGAAGGGTGGAGGAGGAGGGAGGGTGTATAACTAATGCAACAAGATCCTTGCACGAGAATGCTCTGTACCTTGAGTGTATCAATGTCAATGTCCTGACTGTGAGATGTACCATAGTTTTGCAAGATGTTACCATGAGGGAAACTGGGTGAAGGGCATATGGGATTTCTGCATTATTTCTTACAACTGCATAGGAAAATAACTGGGGGAAAAAATATAATATATATATATATATATATTCTGTATTCTCAGATGGGCTAAAGTTAATATCCTAGATATCTGTTTTCATTCAATTTCCAGTCTCCTCAATGTTCCAGCATGCTTGAAATAACCTTTCAAATGAAAACTAAACCAAATTAGATGTCAACAATGTTAAGAGGTTGGTGTTTTGTTTTGCTTCTAAGGTTTTTAACTCTGAAACAATCGGACTTGATAAAATACAGAAACAATAGATTTCCTGACTCTGCCCTGACATGTCAATACACTCTTTTAACTCCTTGGTTTCTCCTGCCAGTAAAGAAGGCGTGGATCCACCTGTAATCATCTTGGCCAATGTCGTTTCCAAGTTCCTCTGCTTTTGAAGGGCCTCAGAAGAAACCGGATCAAACAAGAAATGTATCAAGAGGAGCAGTCACAGGGAGATCCGCTAAGAGGAACATTTTTCACTTAAGAACAGTTTCTGCAAAGGTCCCTGCCTTTTCTGCTTCTCTCATTACTAATGTTTAGCAAAATACAAACTGGAATCTAGCAATATCATATCAGATATCAGATAAAGAAAGATAAAAGAAATCAGATAAAGAATGGGAGGGGACACTAAGGTGTTTTAAAATGTTAATTTACCAGAGTTGGGGCGCCTGGGTGGCTTAGTTGGCTAAACATCCGACTTTGGCTCAGGTCATGATCTCTCAATTCATGAGTTTGAGTCCCACGTCAGGCTCTGTGCTGACAGCTCGAAGCTGGAGCCTGCTTTGATTCTGTTTCTCCCTCTCTCTCTGCCCTTCCCCTGCTTGTGCTCTTTCTCTCTCAAAACATAAATACACAATTAAAAAATGTTTTAAAAATGTTAATTTCCCAGAGTAAATTTAACTTCAGCAAAACTGAGCATGGTTTATATTTCTGGACTAAAAAAAATTCATATCCTCTTGGGCTTATATTTATTTATTTAAATTATTTCAAGAGAAAGAAAGTACAATGGGGGAGGGGCAGAGAGAGAGGGAGAGAGAATCCCAAGCAGGTTTGGAAGCCAGTAAAACATGTTGGCCTTCATTTGAGTTCTTCTTTCCTAAAGCTACAAACTTCCAGTCTACCTCCTGTCACTGCCTCTTTATATGTATATTTATTTTTGCTCTGGTGCAAACATTCGCTGCAGAAACTGTTGCTCCGATTTGAAGTCCCTTATCCCTACCCATCCTTTCCATCCTGCCTGAGCCACCCACCTCTGGCTCCCCCTGTCTTATATTACCAGGCTTCCTCATCCCCAGTCCTGGGGAATCCCAGCATAGACAGGCTCTCCCCTAGGGCTTCCTCACCCTTCCGGGCACCTCTAGCAGCCTGGATCACGTGTTCTGGAACTCCTAGACTCTTGGAGAAGTGAGCGCCATTTTGGGTCTCAGGCAAGGTGTTAGCAAGGAGGAGGGGCCGGCCTGGGGAAGCCCACAGACGATGAAATTTCTCTCTTGGCAACTTGAAACATTTTAAACTGGCATATTTGTCTTTTTTCTTTTCTTTTCTTTCTTTTCAAGTATGAAATAGGAAAATTTTAAACGTGCTGTGTTTCGCCAACCATTGTGGGGTCAAAAAATGATGTCTTGACCAATGGTGGGTGAGAATTTTGTCTATCGAGCAGTAGCCAAGACATGAGATCAATTATTCCTGGGTTAGCCACTTGGAGAACATTCTAGAGGAAGCAATGGTGGAAATAAAAGAAATTACAACCCATTTAATCAGTCTTTAAGACCAAGAAAATGAGAACTACTCGGTTTGAAATTAATCTTCTGGATATGATAATTAAAGCACCTTTATTTCAGATTATCTCCTCCAGGTGCACTCTGGGCTTATCATAAATTCTCACTACTACAGAATTCTGAAATTCTCTAGGGATTTTCCATGAGCAATCATTCCAAGTGGGAACAAAGTGCTGTTGCTAATAGGCAGGTTCTCAGAGGACTCAGAGGTGCAGAAAGAACATAAGAAAACTTATAGTTGTATGGCTTTTTGTCATTGTTGCTTTTTGGGTTTTGTTTTAATTTTTTAAATTTATTTTGAGAGAGAGAGAGAGAAAGCATGCATGAGCATGGGAGGCGCAGAGAGAGAGGAAGAGAGGGAGTCTCAAGCAGGCTCCAGGCTGTCAGCGCAGAGGCTGACATGGGGCTCAAACTCAGGAACAGTGAGATAAGACCTGAGCCAAAATCAAGAGGTAGCTGCTTACCAGACTGAGCCACTCAGGTGTCCCTGAATACCCATTTTTTTTTTTTTTTTAATTGATGGTTGAGGCGCCTGGGTGGCTCAGTGTGTGTTAAAGGTCCAACTTTAGCTCAGGTCATGATCTCATGGTTTGTGAGTTTGAGCCCCGCATTGGGCTCTGTGCTGACAGCTTGGAGCCTGGAGCCTGCTTTGGATTCTGTGTCTCCCTCTCTCTCTCCTCCTCCCCAGCTTGCACTCTTTCTCTCTCTCTCTCTCTCTCTCAAAAATAAATAAACACTAAAAAATTTTTAAAAATTGTTGGAGTATACAGTCAGCAAGACGAGACTGGTCTCTTCCAGATGCACTCTGGGCTTATCTGAGATTCTCTAGGATTTACTAGGGAGCCACCTAGATTCATTAAGGCAAAGAAAATCAGTCTTCTTCACTCAAGTCCATAGAAAATGACTTGTGCTTTATAACCAGAAATTCAGAGCTGCCATCAGTGGCTCCTTGTTAATTCATTTACATATCTCATGGCTCTTCAAGGGGGGGACCACATCTTATAGATTTTTATTCCCCCATGACCTAGCACAGTCCTTGAAAATGTCGGAGAATTGTAGACAGAGTCAACTGGATTGTGAGGGGTTTGAGGGGATGGAGAGAAGCTGTTGCTGTTAATTTGCATGGAGTTGGCCACGTGGTAGCTGTGTGACTACAGGTAAGGTATTTAATCTCTCTGTGCTGTGGTTTACTCAGCCATACAGTGAGAATAATATTAATTATAAGGACGAAAGGAGTAATTGTGAGGATACATATAAAAAGCTGAGAACAGTTCCTGGCACCTAGGAAATGTTTCCAAAGCAGGATTTCTTCCTTTCCAGAACAGTGGTCTCCAGTCTTTCTATCACTCTTATCAATTAAAAAAAAAAAAAAAATCATTCAGCTTCAACACATGTATACATTGTTTATTTAAATATTCTTATTTATCGGGACGCCTGGGTGGCTTAGTCGGTTAAGCGTCCGACTTTCGCTTAGGTCATGATCTCGCGGTTCGTGGGTTCGGGCCCCGCGTCGGGCTCTGTGCTGACTGCCAGCTCGGAGCCTGGAGCCTGTTTCAGTCTATCACTCCCTCTCTCTCTGACCCTCCCCTGTTCACGCTGTCTCTCTCTCCTAGAAATAAATAAAAAAACATTAAAAAAAATATTCTTATTTATTTATTTATTTTTTTAAATATTTTATTTATTTCTAAGAGAGAGAGAGAGAGAGACAGCGTGAGCAGGGGAGGGTCAGAGAGAGAGGGAGTGACAGACTCTGAAACAGGCTCCAGGCTCCGAGCTGGCAGTCAGCACAGAGCCCGACGCGGGGCTCGAACCCACGAACCGCGAGATCATGACCTAAGCGAAAGTCGGACGCTTAACCGACTAAGCCACCCAGGCGCCCCAATTCTTATTTATAATGTTCCATTTATAATGGATATTAATCCATACTTTCGAGCATTGATACTACAAAGCAAAATGCTACATGTTATTTTGCCAGCATTGGACTGCATGCCTGATAGACTATGGAGATTAGGTTATAAAAGACCTTGGCTTCCCTCTTGGATGTACACTCTCCCCATCTCTCTTCTCTCATCTCCTACTCTGAGGAAAGTAGGCTGCCATCTTGTAAGGCGACCAGTGGAGAGGCCCGTGTACTGAGGGACAGAAGCTTTCTGCCAAGAGCCAACTAGATGCCCCCCAACCGCCCTGAGAGGGGGCTGAGAAGTGGATTCTTGAGCTCCAGATGACCCCACGGATGACACTAACCCTGCTGATAGCTTTAAGGCAACCTTACCAGAGACCCTGAGCCAGAACCACTCGGCTGAGCCATTTCCGGGTTCCTGGTCTTCAGAAATTGTGTGAAATTGTAAATGTTTGTTGTTTTAAGGTGATTAAAAAGGCTCCGTGTTTGTGTTTCAAGATCAAAGAAACTACCTTGGAATTTGCAAGCCCGAAAATGTTCGGCTATTTATAAAAAGAAGGTGGTAGGTTCTTATGACCAGTGGTCATTAGACCTGAGTTGAGGCCTTGGTATTTGTCATATCAGTTTGGTGACAGCCATGCTCTGCAAGGCTGCTGCACTGTTTTGTTTTCAGCAAGATCTGGATGGAGCTCTCAGAAGCAGATGTATGACGAGGAAATGAGCTCCCTGCGTGGCAGGCAGAGCAGTTTCACAACGAAAACATGGCTACAGAGAGGACCTGACGGCAAGAGGTGGCATCAACTGTGGTAATATCATCTGCAAATAAAAACTCAGAAGGTGCTCGATTCAAACCAATTTAAACAGGGCTGTTTGAGAGGCTCCCGAAATTTAGAAGATGAAGCTCAAGCAATACCTATTTTCAGACTAAGAGTGGAGTTGCAAATATATGTAAATTTCAATACTGAATTTTAATGAGGAATTGTCTTAAGATCTGGAGGAGTTTCTCTGGAGGTACATGAAGCGTTTGGAACAGCAACCGAGGAAGGTAAGCGGTGGAAAGTGACAGAAGTCTACTCTGTGCCAGTGGAACGGCACAGCACTCGAAATGCGGCAACTGAAATCAACATTTGCAAAAGACGCGATAGGTCGGCTTGAAGATGGGATGAGCAGGTCTCTCATATCCATATGGAAATGTGCGAACTACTAATAATTTGAGGAGCTGAGGTTTTAGAACCTTGGGGGTCCCATCTTTTCGCTGGAAGAAGTGCTTTACAGTGTCTCTGGCTTTTAAATGTGAGATTTCAATCCTCTCTCAGCTCTCATTTAACAAAATGAAGACTCAAGGATGAGACCTTTTTCGGTACTGTGATCTTTAATAAAGGGTGGCCCCTTCTTTCTGTTGTCAGAGCAAAATGAAAAAGGAGATCTCTTTTTTTAATTTAAATCCAAGTTAGTTAACATATTGTGTAATAATGATTTCAGGACTAGAATTTAGCGATTCATCACTCACATATGACACCCAGTGCTCACCCCAACAAGCGTCCCCCTTAATGCCCATCACCCATTCAGCCCATCCCCCACCCAACAGCCCACCAGCAACCCTCAGTTTCTTCTCTGTATTTAAGAGTCTCTTAAGGTTTGGGAGATCTTTTATGTTAAACTGTTATTTTAAAATTATATTTAAATTTAGTGACGAAGGACAGGCCTTGTATTTTTGTCTCATGTTTCATTACTTGGGTCCTCTGCAGTAGATGGCTACAAAGAGGCTGCTGTCCCTGTGATCTCTGTGACCTGCAGGTGGTCACCTGGTCACCCATCTGCTATAGGAGGCTAGTGGCTCTGTGTGTCTGTCCAGGTAGCGTCTCCCCACATGGGGGCTGTGGACACACTCTAGAAGAATCTGGCAACTCCTTTGTCTTTGTTCTGGTATCCAGGCACCAGGAGAGGCCAGAGGCCACTATCTGAACACTGGGCTAATGTCCCTCCGTGGGCTGCAGATAGTACCTCGCTTCAACATGAGGCTTGACCCTGAGGTCAAGAGTCGCAGCCAGCCAGCTGCCCCTACATCTATTCTAGATTGAAAAATAAACAACCGGAGGGGCGCCTGGGTGGCTCGTTCAGTTGAGCATCTGACTTCGGCTCAGGTCATGATGTCGCAGTTCATGTGTTCGAGCCGCATGTCAGGCTCTGTGTTGACAGCTCAGAGCCTGGAAGCTGCTTCAGATTCTGTGTCTCTGTCTCTCTCTGCCCTTCCCCTGCTTGTGCTCTGTCTCTCTGTGTCTCTCAAAAATAAATACGAAAGAGTATAAAATAAAATGAAAAATAAACAGCCAGAAAGGTGAAATAATCTGCTCCCATCCCTCCAGTTCGCTGTCATTGTACTGACACTCTCAGCTGGCATCACGGACCATGAAGCAAGACAAAAACACACAGGAGGGAAAATCCTGGTATTCTTTTTCTAGGGATGGAATACATGTGTGCAAATAAAATGCCTCCCTGGAAAATAAATAAATAAATAAATAAATACATGTAAAAATAAACAACAACCAGAGCTCAGTGTCCTTAGTCTTTCTTTCACACTCAGGTTTCTCAGGAGAAGTCTCCATAGCACGCTGATCTTCACCTTGGCCTCCGTCATTCCTCAACACACGGCCATCTGGCATCTGTCACCCCCACTCGGGCAGGCTGCTGGCTTCTCCTCCTGGTCACCACCAGCAGAGAGCACATGTCGGCCTCTGTCTTTGTGCCCATCTAGCACTTTGACTCTGGGGACCAGTCCCCTTGGAAAATCTCTTCTTCTGAGGCTCCTCAACTTTTTCTCCAGCCACTGCCCTTCGGTGTCTTGCAGATGTACTTTTGACCTTTCTCTGATGCGGGGTCTTCTCACAGCCCTGGCCCAGCCATTGTCCTGTTCCTTTCTCGCCCCCCTCATGTTCTGTCTCCTTCCTGAGTGAGCTCGGTCCCACCACAGCCGTAGCGGCCACTCATTTGCTGAGATGTCCCAATGCATCTCTCAGCCGGGTCTCTCTCTAACCCAGAGCTGACCATCTACCACTCTCTTTGTCTGTCAACAAGCCCTCCGAAATGAGCTCGCCTCTCTTCCCTAAAAATTCACTTCTTTGCATTTCACGTCTTGCTGGTTCCTCAAACCAGAAAGCTGTGGATCAGGTGAAATTCCACCATCATTCTCATCCCCTCATCCAAGAGCCAAATTCTATTCATTCTGTCTCCTGGAAGTTTTTGATACTTCTTCCCCTCCATCCATTTTTCACTGCTGTAGACCCTTATTATTTAGGTCTTCCTTCTTTCCTTCTTCCCTCCCTCCCTCTCCCTTCCTCCCTCCTCCTTCCTTCCTTCCTTCCTTCCTTCCTTCTTTCCTTCCTTCCTTCCTTCCTTATTTTGAGAGACAAAGACAAACAGAGCTCAAATGGGGGTGGGACAGAGAGAGAGGAAGACAGAATCTGAAGCAGGCCCCAGGCTCTGAGTTGTCAGCTCAGAGGCCGATGCGGGGCTCAAACTCATGAACCACAAGGTTGTGACCTGAGCCCAAGTTGGACATTCAACCAACTGAGCCATCCAGGTGCCCCTGGGTCCTTCTTATTCTTCCTTGTTTAATTGTTTAATTATCCTAATTGCTAGCTTCAGCACAAACTACCCAAGACTCCTACTTTCTAGGAGTGTTTCGTTGACATTTAAGAGACCCTGCTTAGAATACTATTCAGCCCTAAAAAGGAATGAAATTCACAATACATTCTACAACTTGGATGAAACTTGAAGACATTATGCTGAGTGAAATAAGCCAGACACAAAAAGACAGATGTATCTAAGGTACCTCTAATAGTCAAATTCATAGAGACAGGAAGTAGAACGGTGGTTGCCACAGGCCAGGGGAAGAAGGGATGGGGGTTAGAGTCTAATGGGGACAGAGTTGCAGTTTAGGAAGGTGAAAACATTTCTGAAAATAGCTAGTGGTAATGGTCCACTTCACAACATTGTGAAGTTCTTAATGGTTTGCAATGGTTTTAAAATGGTTAAAATGTCTGTGTGTCCAGGTAGCACTTGCCCACGTGGGGACTGTTAATATATAGTGTTTGTATATTCTACCATAAATTGTTTTGTTGAGGGAGAGAGGAGAGAGAGAGAGAGAGAGAGAGAGAGAGAGAGAGAGAAAGAATCGAAAGCAGGCTCCATGCCCAGTGCAGAGCTGGAGGCAGGGCTCGATCTCACTATTTTGAGATCATGACCTGAGCCGAAATCAAAAGTCAGACACTTAAGTGACCGAGCCACTCAGGCACCACACCCATAACTTATTAAATTGTGAGAGAGTAAAAAACCAAAGACCCTAATCAACAGTTCATCCTCAGAAAGCACTTCAAATATCTTACTTAATATGCAGTAGAGGATTTCTTGATTAGAATAAGAGATATTAAAGATAATTTTCAGTTGGTAAACAAGGTGAACAAGACAGGCAGCACATAAAAGGGGCTGTTCACGCACTTCTCCTGGATGAGTGGGGGTAAGAACTGGGTGACTCCATAGCCTAACACCTTCGGAGAGGCTCCTTAGGTCAGAAATTCTAGGAATCTAGAAATCTGCTGTTGCCTCATTAGCTGCTGCCTTGCTGCGCTCCCGCAGAGCATGGTCACCTTTGCTGTGGATTGTGGATTGGCTCCTTCCTGAGAGGTGGCTGGGCCCCCAGGGGCCACGTCACAGGGCTGCTTCCCTGCTTGCCTGCTTGCCTGCTCCTAAGTGTTTGTGCCTCTTCTGGAACTCTGGTGAGGCTGCTTCTGTTCAATATACAACTTGATATGAGCTTGCGGTGGGGAGACCAGTAGCTCTTGGCTGCCTCCAGTCCTCGGAAGGGCTGGATTTTTCCAGCAATCTCCCTAAAATGCAAATCTGGTCATGTCAATTTCTCACTCCAGATTCTTCAGGGGGCTCCTCCACTGACACCACCCCCGACTCGCAGAGCGAACTCTCAATGCTTAACATGGCACGCGGACGTTCCCGTTCCCAGATCTGACCCTGCCTTCTTTTTCCTTCTCTTCCCCACCCTCGCTCTCCACCCCATTGCCAAACTCTGAGCCCAGCATACCAGCCCTTGAGCCTCCCTTGTCTCTTCCACCTTCATCCTTCTGCACGTGTGCCTTTTATTCTGCCCCCAAAGCTCTCCCTCCCCATACACGCTGGCCTTTGCTTCAAGGCACACGGACAGATCAAGAGCACAAAGTCCTGGCCTAGAATGACAGCATCTGTGTCTGGAATTCGACCTTTTTTTAAAAAATAATTGTTTAAAAGTTTATTTATTTATTTTGAGACAGAGACAGATGCGGGGAGGGACAGAAAGAGAGAGAGAGAGAAAGAGAGAGAATCCCAGGCAGGCTCTGCACCATCAGCAAAGAGCCTGATGTGGGGCTCGAATTCACAAACTGCAAGATCATGACCTGAGCAGAAACCAAGGGTCAGAGAGGAGTAATCGACTGAGCCCCCCAGGCACCCTGGAATTAGACTTTTTTTCACTATATTTTCAGCAGCTATAAAATCACTCCATTTGCATAGAGAGAAGCAAGAAGTAGACACAACAGGGAGAAACAGAGACTGCTCAGCCTTAGAGAGAGAAAGAGAGACCCAGGGAGCAGCCGCCTTTCTTCTTTAACTGGTGGGGTTGCTGGCTCCCTTTCTTTCTGAGACGCAACACAGCAACCCGTCCTTGGGATGTGGGAGTGAGTGTGCAATCTTCTTTGCAGCTAGGTGAGTCCTGGGCAGGCTGTCAAGTCTGCAGAATGAACTCCTCGGGGGTGAGGGGCGATGATGAGCACTCCGGGGCCTCCCAGGGTGGGCTGCCTGGGCTCTGCCTGGGGAAGAGCTGGTTTAGGAATCTGACATTTTAAAGTAAAATTAGGTAATTTGACTTTAAGTTTTGTTTAACTGCTCATCAAGAAAGGATAAATAAATATGCATATTTAATGTTTATTCATTTATTTTGGGAGAAAGAGAGCAAAAAGGGGAGGGGCAGAGAGAGAGAGAGAGCATCCCAAGCAGGCTCTGCACTGTCAGCTCAGAGCCCAATGTGGGGCTTGAACTCGAAAACTGTGAGATCATGACCTGAGCTGAAACCAAGAGTCAGACTTAACCGACTGAGCCACTCAGGCGCCCCAAGAAAGGATTGTAAAAGCTGAAATAAATGGTTAATAATTTCTTCAAAAGGAGCACATGTAACCTCAAAAGGAAAGTCACCTAAAATAAGAACCGAAACTAGGGATATTTGGCCAGGGACACGTTAACCTGGAATGGCACACAGAAGGTCACGTTCATATGACATCTCCTCAGGCAAGTTCTGGAAAAGCGTTTTCTTCTAAGATTCTTCATTTGCTGATACTCTAACTTGAGGCTTTTCTTTAGGACTTTGGCTACAACTGGAAATGTGAGTAAGCTACACTTTGGGTTTTTAGTTTAATAACAACAGAAAGATCCAGAATAGAATCTTGAAGAAGCCAATGCCAATATTCTTATAGGGCTTGTGTTTGGTACCTGATTTCCAATGAGACACCAAGGACATTCGCTATCAAGCTGCACATGAAAAAACAAAATAACCTGCACATGAGAACAAGGGGTGTCTTATCTGATGAGTATCTCCCAGCTGTGCTGAGTTGGCACATCCTTACCTGATCTTCTGGAAGCACGACCTGTGACCTGCAGCTGATCTGCCAATGATACCAAAGGGTGCAGAGCATCGGCTCCGGGCTCTGGAGATCCTGGGATCAGTTTGCAAGACTAGCTGGGCTCCTTGGGAACAGAGGGTGGGGTGGGTACCCGGCCGGGAAAAGCTCTTTGGGAACAGGATGCAGGGAACGAGAGGAAAAAATAAACCTGAACTCAGTCTCGATTACAGTTAAGTGTCAGCCGCCGGGAAGCAACTTAAAACAGAAAGCAACCAACCTCATCTGCCAAGGCCGGCAGGCAATTCTGCCCGAGCCCCGCTGGGCAGCTAGTCCTGGTCACACTTTTCCCCAGCCCCGTCTGGAATCGAAGTTCAAGGATTCTTCTGCCTATAATAAAGCGCCATGGCCCCCGCCCCTTACTTCTGATCCTTACCTTTTGCGCTGCAGTCTGTTAGCGCACACTCCGGACATGAGAACATGTGGCTAATTCGTGCCTGCAGAACCTTTGGTACGTTTGCAAGCATTGCAATTAATCTGAAGATTTCCCAGAGGTGAAATAGAGGTCAAAGTCATTTTTGTTTGTTTTTTGTTTTGTTTTACAAAGTCCTATTCCTTTTCTTACTCATTCTCCTAGTTAGCTGTGAGGGTTTTCTGTTTTGGTTTTGTTTTTGAAGCCTCTCGAATTCAAGCTGGATAAAGCTTTATTTCTTTCAAGTGTGTTCTGTAACCGGCACCCACATGTACCCACATGGACATGGCCTCACTGTGCGGTTTCAACGACTATACATAAATTCTTCCTTTAAATTAGTAGAATTTCTAAATCAAAACGTTCTGAAGCCAACAGGAATGTTTATCCTTAGGTAATTAACTGCAGCTCCCACAACTCCGTTCGTGCTTTGATTTGTGGAAGGAATTCTCTCCTCATCGGTAACACTAGCTGGCTGTTGTCGTCACGACACCGGTGATGTGAGTTTGTGAGATTTTCCAGGCCCCTCCTGGTCAGGTTCGGGTAAAATCTGCTGGGACTGTCTTGGGGGAAAGGGAGGAACTGTAAGTATGAGAGAGGGGAGCCTCAGGCCCTGGGGGTGGGAGGAGGTCGGCGTGCAATCGCGTAGACTTTGTGGGCAGAGCAATAAGGAGAGTCACACTGTGGCCAAGAGCGTGAACTTTGCTGTCGGGCAAACCCCGCTCTCCCAGCACGTGACCTTGGAGGCATTGCTTCATGTCTCTTGGTCTTTGCTTTCTGTGTTCTCACGTGGGAAGTGGGGATATAAAACCCAGTTTACACAGAACTGGTAACGGGACTCCATGAGATAAACACACACAGGGCAATGCCCAACAGGTAAACAGTAGCTGCTGTTCTTGTGACGACACGGGCCTCGGAGCTTGCTGATTCTGAAGGGTGGGCGAGGCTGCAAACCTGGCTCCTCTTCTGGAAGATGGTGTTGTTAACACCCATCTCACAGGATCGGGGGCAGAACGGAGGGACCGCGGGGCTGGGAACACAGCATGTGGTCAGCCGGGCTCAGTGCCCCCTTCCTACCTCTTTGTGAATTCAGAATGAGATGGAAGCCAGCTCGCAGATTGTTTAGCTCGATCCCACACAGGGAGCCACTGTATTTGGAACCCCATAGAAGGACCGACCACAGGATCACTTAAAACACCATTCTGTATTCTCTTATAATGTGTTTTTGGTCATGTTTGTGAGGTTAGAGCATCATGGAGTCATTCACCCCTCAAACTGCAACAGTCTACCCCCAGGCCCTGTGTTAAACACTGGAAGTATAGGGGTACCCAGCTGGCTGATCTCAGGGTTGTGAGTTCGGGGCTCATGTGAAGTGTAGAGATTACAAAACAAAATAAATAAATAAACTTTAAAAATTAAACAGTGAGGAGCACCTGGGTGGCTCAGTCGGTTGAGCAACTGACTTCGGCTCAGATCATGATCTCACGGTTCGTGGGTTTGAGCCCCACATCGGGCTCTGTGCTGACAGCTCAGAGCCTAAAGCCTGCTTCAGATTCTGTGTGTATCTCTCTCTCTCAGAAATAAATAAATATTAAAATAAAAAAAGATCATGAGTGGAGCCAAAGTCTGATACTTAACCAACTGAGCCACCCAGGTGCCCCTGTATATATTTTTAATTTTTGAACTATTATATCCCCAACTGACCTTTTTGAGTATGTATAGTGTTATGAATTTCACCACAGGTACAGTTTTGTGTAGCTATCAGGATACAGGACAGTTCTATCACACTCTCCAGAAATCCATTCTCTACCCCTTTGGGGTCACAACTTGACCCACACAAACCAGTGGTGACCTCTGATCTGCTCTCCATCACTGTGATTTTGTGGGTTTTTTGGAGAATGTCATATAAATAGAATCATAAATCATGTAAGCTTTTGAGACTGGCTTCTCTCTCTCTCTTTTTTTAAAGAAATCAGGGTTTCTTTTTTTTTTTTGAATGTTTTATTCATTTCTAGGAGAGAGAGAGAGACAGCGTGAGCAGGGGAGGGTCAGAGAGAGAGGGAGACACAGGCTCTGAAACAGGCTCCAGCCTCTGAACTGGCTGTCAGCACAGAGCCCGACGCAAGGCTCGAACCCATGAACCGTGAGATCATGACCTAAGCGAAAGTCGGACGTTTAACTGACTAAGCCACCCAGGCGCCCCGAGACTGGCTTCTCTTATTGAGCCCAATGCCTTTGAGATTTTTCCAAGTGTTGTTTGTGTCAGTACTTTTTCCTGTTTATTACTGGGTTGTGTTCCATCGTATGGACATACCGCAATTTCTTTACCCACCCCATTGAGAGACATTCTTGAAGGGTTTTTTTTTAGCTGTCAGAAGAAGAAATGGGAAGAGAGGAGACTGGTCGGATATCTATTTCAGGAAACTAAGACAGTGGTTATGAGGCCAGGCTCAAAGGAGACAGGTAGAGAAATTTCCAGGAAGGAGAAATGGGCAAGAATGCCTAATTAGACATGAGCTGGAGGGAGAAAGAAGAGTCTGGGATTAAACCCAGGTTTCTGGTTTGGAAGACAAACGGGACTACAAGATAGAGAATTCCAGAAGAGTGTGGCCTCACCATGGAAGGCCTTCGAGGAAGGATGACAGTCTGTGATGCACCTGGTACTTAGCAGAGGCTCAAGAGAGGATCAGTGCCTAGGAACCCAGGTGTCCCTCACACAGGGCAATGCCACAGGTGTAAAGACAAAAGACACAGGTGTCAAAGCAGGTCATTTTAACGTCACCAGGAGAAGTGCTAAACTAGAGAGTAGGCATGGCATTTTCAGAGTTTGCAGGAAAGACCCTTAGCGTGGCTTGCCAGTCAGAGATGGCTTCCTGGAGGAGGCGGTGCTTTGATGTCAAGCCTTTCCGTTGAGGAAAACACTGTCCTCCAGATGGAACCACTTACAATGTGAATACTAACCAGGAGGGTAAACAGTTTTGCCCTTTGCCATCAGTAGATGCTAGTCTGCAGTAGAGAACCAGTTCATCTAAAGCTAAGAATGAGGCTGGAAAAGTCTGAGTGGAGGACGGCATGAGAAGCCACCCTGTGGGGGTAGAAGTTGCTGAATTATCTAACCTGGGAAAGCCGACTCAGCAACTAGAATTATCTGAGAGCTTTTAAAAAAAAATGTTTAGGGGCGCCTGGGTGGCTTAGTCGGTTGAGCGTCCAACTTTCGCTTAGGTCATGATCTGGCGGTTCATGGGTTCGAGCCCCGCGTCGGGCTCTGTGCTGACTGCCAGCTCAGAGCCTGGAGCCTGTTTCGGAGTCTGTGTCTCCCTCTCTCTCTGACCCTCCCCTGCTCACGCTGTCTCTCTCTCTCCTAGAAATAAATAAAAATATTTTTAAAAAATGTTTAATGTTTATTATTTATTTTTGAGAGAAAGAGAGACGACAGAGTGTGAGCAGAGTGCGAGCGGGGGAGGGGCAGAGAGAGAGGGAGACACAGAATCCAAAGCAGGCTCCAGGCTCCCAGCTGTCAGCACAGAGCCCAACCTTGAACCTACGAACCGTGAGATAATGACTTGAGCCGCTTAACTGATTGGTTAAAAAGCTTTAAAAAAAAAATCCAGATAACTGAGACTTACCATAGACCTAAAACCACAGACCCTCTGGGTGTGACCAATGAAAACCAAACCAAACAAACAAAACAAAACAGAAAAGAACTTCCCGGATGATTCTAATGTGAAGTCAGTAAGACCCTAGAGTATCAAGATGGCTGTCAGCAGAGCCCAGGAATACGGAAAGAGACTTGATTTTTGCCACAGACCCAGTGTAAATCCACAGTGTCAATCCTCATCCTCAGAAACGCCAGCCATTGGTCATAGGGAATGAATGACTCAATCCCGCTCACCTTATTCTGGAAAAACCAACTCCAAGCACAATCCACACTCACTTGATGTTAGTTTCTGGTCAGATAACCTACCATGTCCAATAACACACATACATGCATGAGGTTTTTAAAACACCGATAATAGCTATACCTTTTTCGAGTTCTTACTATGTCCTAATGTTGTGTATACTTCACATTTTTTTCATCTTTCTAACAATTCAGGGAGGTCGTTGTGAAATAAGCCCATTGTGCCTTGTTCAAGGTTGTACATCTCCCAGGGGCTGAGCAGTCAGATTTCAAATTTCATTCTTTCCATTATATCAAATAAACAACCTTGAAAGATCTGTAATGAGGACAGCAGTGACCGTTCAGTAAAAGGCCAAGGGAACCAGCAAGGAAAAGCAATATGACAATGAAGTGTGTAACAAATCGGGCAGGGGAGATAATGAAAAATAAACAAAAGAAGGAAGAGCAAATGAATAGAATTTAGGGCAAGCATCTGTTAGCAAGAGACTGAGGGAATCTTTTGTGAAAAATAATGAAATAGGCCCAGCATTTCCTGACCCGTGTTTTATGTGTGTTCAAGGCTGGTGTTTATAGTTATTCCTGAACACTCTTGACCCTACTCTACTTCCCAAGTTTTTTTTTTTTTTTTTTTTTTTACCTCAGGAAAACAGGTCTAAGGGACTGTGATGGCCGCCTCCAGCTGTCCCCTTGCCAATCAAATCCAGCCTTTGTTTCTCTCGCAGCCTCTGTGGCTGCGTGTGAGGCTTCCACTCTGTCTCGGATTGTTTTGAGTCTGAGGGCTGACAGCTGAATCCAAGTCCCAGAGACAGAGACCTTGACCTTAATAGCACACTGACCTACAAAATACACCAATTAATACACATAGGAAGAGATGGATGAAAGCGAAGCACAAAAGAGGGCAAAGGACCCGCAAAGGGGGAGTAGACGACCGAGCTGAGCAGGCTGACCAGAGAAATCTGGATTAATGGTAACTTTAATACAGGCTGGGAAGTGTCACGGAGACTGAGCAGGCTGACCAGAGAAATCTGGATTAACAGTAACTTTAATACAGGCTGGGAAGTGTCACGGAGACTAAAGTTCACAGATACTTCCTCTTCTTCCTCTTCCTCCATCCCCTCCCCCCTCCTTTTCCTTCTTGTCTTTTCCCTCTCCCCCCTCCTCCTCCCCATCTTCCCTCTCTTCCCCTTCACCCTCTCCCTCCTCCGCCTCCTCCCTCATCTTCTTCTTTCCTCAACTAGGGCCAAAATAATCTGGAATTTAGTTTAGAGACAAGAACTTTCGAGGAGTAAGGTGTGTTTAGCAACAGAAAGGATTATAGACAAGGCTATACAAGTCGCCCTTCCTGGATAATGTTGAGGCATAATTATTATTCTCAAGCACCACCTCTATGCATGGGCATATACTGGGCACTTCAACTAAATTTCTTACTTCATTTAGTGTTTTTTCTAGAAACTTCCTTTTTTTTTTTAAACAAAATTATTTCTTTTGAGAGAGAGAGTGAGCTGAGCATGTGTGAGCTGGGGAAGGGCAGAGAGAGAGGGAGGGTCCCAAGCAGGCTCCACCCATGTGGGGCTTGATCCCATGAACCGTGAGATCATGACCTGAGCTGAAACCAAGAGTCTTACGCATAACTGACCGAGCCACCCAGGCGTCCCAGATCTTTGTAGAAGCTTCCAAGGTGAGTATTATTACCCACATTTTACAGGAAAGTAAACAGGCTCCTTGATGTTAAGGGACTTTCCAGGGACATGTGTAGTGAATGGCATGACTGGGTTGAGACTGAGTTCTCTTTGACCCTAAAATACTCTTGCCACCGTATCAGCAGGCCCTATGGTCTTAAAATGGTGCAGACGAGGGGATGACCAAATCGGCAAAGAGGGACCCAACGCTGCCTTATCTTAGGGACAGTAGGGAGGAAAAGAGAAAGGAGGAAAGAGAGGGACTGAGAGTGAGATCTCACTGGGAGCAATTCTCCAGGTCCCGCCCCCAGCACGAAGCTAAGGGAAGCCCTCGCCTTTCAGATTTGAGCAAGTGGTGTGGCTTTACAAGTACGGACTGGGGCACCATTTTGTGCATTTGCATCCTTACTCTGCGAGAGAAAAGGGTGGGGCTCAGAGAAAGAGGCCAGGGGCCTTGTTCTAGGCCCTGAGGAAAGCAGTGAGCAGGGAGAACAAAGTCCGCACCCAGTTTCCAAATGCAAGAGAAAATGATATCAGCCAAAACAGCAAATAAGTATTCCTTCCTCCACAAAAACCGGGAGAAAACTGGCCTAGGTTCTAGTGTATCCTTTCAATTCCCTAGGGTAATTTTTTTTTTTATGTTTATTTAGTTTTGAGGGGGAGAGGGGCAGAGAGAGGAAGACACAGAATGTGAAGCAGCCTCCAGGCTCTGAGCTGTCAGCCCAGAGCCTAATGCAGGGCTTGAACCCACAAGCCATGAGATCATGACCTGACCCAAAGTCAGACGCTTAACCACCACCCAGGTGCCCTGCCACGGATTTTTCATATTGCAAATCTGGGACTCAAACACATCAAATAAGAACCCCCTCCCCCTCCCACTTCCCACAGACCTTGGAAACCACTATTCTGCTTTCTATTTCTATGAATTTGAGTACTTTACATACCACATAAATGGAATCATACAGTATTTGTGGGTTTTTTTTGTGACTGGCGCATTTCATTTAGCATAATATCTTCAAGGAGGGGGGCGCCTGGGTGGCTCATCCCAGTTTAAGCATAATATCCTCAAGGTTCATCCATGCCGTAGCAGGTGATAGGGTTTCCTACAGTTTGAAGGCTGAGTAATATTTCACTGTGTGCATGAGCCACAATCCGTCCGTTCTTCCGTCAGTGGTTACTTGTGCTGCTGACACTTCCTTGGCTATTGTGCATGGCGAGTCTATGAACACGTGTGTGCAAAATCTCTTTGAGAGTCTGCTTTTAATTCTTTTGACTATATATCGAGAAGTGGGATTGCTGGACCCTATGGCGCTTTTATTTTTAATTTATTGAGAAACTTGCATACATACAGGCTGTACCATTTTATAATCCTGCCAATGGTGCGTGAAGTGTTCCAATTTCTCCGTATCCTTGCCAACTCTTGGTTTTTTGTTTTGTTTTGTTTTGTTTTTTTGTTTTTCTGGATAGTAGCCATCCTAATAGGCGTGAGGTGATACTTCATTGCGATTGTGATTCGCATTTCTCTGATGATGACTAATGTTGAGCATCTTTTCATATACTTTTGGTCATTCCTATATTATCTTTGGAAAAGCATCTATCAAGCCCTTCACCCATTTTTTAAATATTAGGTTGATTTTTTTTATTGTTGTTGAGTTGTGGGAGTCCTTTTTTTATTTTTTTTAAGTAAGCTCTTGTCCAACATGGGGCTTGAACTCATAACCCTGAGATCAAGAGTCACATGCTTTCCCAGCTGAACCAGCCAGTTGCCCCATAGGAATCCTTTGTATATTCTGGATATTAACCCCTTATCAGATATATGTTTGCAAATACAGGTGTCCTTTGAACAATGCTAGGCTTAGGACCACCGCTCTCACGCTGCAGTTGAAAACCCACATGTAACTTTTGACTACCTCAAAACTTAACTTCTAATAGGGGGAACCACGAGAGATCACTCTTTACTGAGATAAGCAATTTCCTGGAGGGACAAGCTGCTCTCAGGGAGATGATTAGCATCACACTGCATTTTAAGCAGATACTTGCAAGGCTGGAGCTCACTACGATAGCAACAGGAAGTGGCTACCAAATGATCACCGTACAATAGTCCAATATGTGCTACCTTCATTTTATGCAGCTGTGATTTAATACCGCAACTTTACGCTTGCTTCCATTTTCTCGGCTGCTAACAGACAGTCTGGAAATGCTTGTGTGCACACAGCCTGATAAATTGTAACTTTCTGTAAAAGATTTGTGTACATTTTATGGTAGCAAATGATAAAATCCATGTATATTTTATGCATTTATGATGCGCCTAACTTCGAATTTTTTGTGAAAAACTTTTCAGTATTTTAGGTTACATGGTTTGTCTTTGAGTTTTTTCAAATTGTCACAAATCTCCAAACGTTTTCCTTTTTTTTTTTTAATGTTTTTATTTATTTCTAGGAGAGAGAGAGACAGTGTGAGCAGAGGAGTGTCAGAGAGAGAGGGAGTCACAGACTGAAACAGGCTCCAGGCTCTGAGCTGGCAGTCAGCACAGAGCCCGATGCGGGGCTCGAACCCACGAACTGCGAGATCATGACTTAAGCGAAAGTCGGACGCTTAACCGACTAAGCCACCCAGGCGCCCCTCCAAACGTTTTCCAATAGGTTTATCGGAAGAAACCTCACATGCATGTGAGCCTATGCACTTTGTACGCGTTAAGAGCCAACTGTGTCTCCTACAGTGTGGACTGGCTTTTTACTCTGCTAACTGTGCCCTTAGATGCACAAGTTGTTAACTTTGATGTAGTCCCATTTTTCCAGGCTTGCTTTTAAAGCTGACGTCCTACCCCATATACCTCCTGTGTGCCACATACCTTCATTCGATGACTCCCAAACTTGAAAATGCATTAGAATCTTCTGGTTGGCTTGTTACACCATAGATGACTGAGTCCCACCACCGAGGTTTTGGTTCTGTAGATCTGGAATGGGGCTCAACTACCGACATATCTAGAAAGTTCTCAGGTAATGCAGATGCCGATGGTCCGGAAACCACACCTTGAGATCTGCCACTCTGGTCCTTCGGTCTCTCTTTGTTTTTAAAAATTATTGTCATGCCTCCACTCCTTGGCTCTTGCTGTTTTTTCTCTGCCTGGAATGGCCTTTATGCACACACCTCCTCGGTGAACTTTCACTGAACCCTCAAGCCAGAATGAATCTTTCTCCTTCTGAGTTTCTATGTCACTCTATATTTATTTTGTCCCTTCCCACCTTTGACTTTCAGTTAGACTTATTTATGTACCAGTCATATCTTCTACTGGGATCATAGACTTGTTGATGTTAGCACTTGAGTTCAATGTCTCTTTACACAGCCTGACAGTGCCCAGCACAATACTTCACTGGCACTAGGCATGGAGTGGATGTTGGTTAAAAGAATGAAAAGTTAGGGGTGCCCGAGTGACTCTGTCAGTTAAGCGACTGACTTTGGCTCAGGTCATGATCTCATGGATCATGGGTTCGAGCCCCACATCGGGCTCTGAGCTGACAGCTCGGAGCCTGCTTTGGATTCTGTGTCTCCCTCTCTCTCTCTCTCTGTTCTTCCCCCACTCACACTCTGTCAAAAATAAATAGAGATTAAAAAAATTTTTTACAAAGAATGAAAACTTAAGGAAATGCCTCCTGAATGAAAGGACAGCAGCATTGAGGAAAGAACTACATGAAAGCTATAGGAGAAGAGAGAGGATAAACGGAGTGGAGTGGGTGGGAGGGAAATTCTTTCCAAAAGGGAATTTTGTTTTGCCAACTAAACGAGAAGCAAAAATAGATCAGGTTTTCCGAGCTGTTCTGTTTGTCTGTTTTCTTGCAGCTGTGCTAGAATTTTTTTTTTTAGGCTAAAATTGCTAATCACCATTGCCAGTAGGGCCCTTGTGATTAAAAGAAGGAAAGAAAGAAAAAGATTAATGACTTTAATTCCCAAACATTTAGGGACTGAAAGTGTGGAGGGGGGCAATGTTCTGGCATCATGACTGGGAATATAGACTGCTGTTTCATCTCGGGGAAGATCAAGACACCTTTCCCCAGGGAGGATTAGACAGGTGCCGTAGAGTGTAAAACGGAAGTATTGAAACTGTAATGAACTCTAGAAATTATTTGTCTGTGAACAAAATTTTAAACCAATGCTTATAAAATGAACCTGACATATCACTCTTCTTCTTCTTCTTCTTCTTTTTTTTTAAAGATTTTGTTTTTAAGTAATTTCTACACCCCGTGCAGGACTCAAACTCATGACCCTGAGATCAAGAGTCGCATGCTCTATGGGCTGAGCCAGCCAGACACCCCAAGACATATAATTCTTTATTACACTTATGGCACCACCTCTCTGGCAGGTTGGACCAGACATGATTTCTAACTTTGTTTATTAGGACAGCCTTCCTTGGAAACTACCAGTATGTAATAGGGTGTTTTCTCCACTGGCGCACTTCTGAAAAGGGAATGCAGTCCACTTGAACTTGGGAATGCAGTCCACTGCAAGCACCACAAGCCAAGGAAAGATGCAAGCCACAGAGAACCCTGGGGTTTCAGCTGGAATGCACATCCTGAGCACCCTCTGGAAGTTTCTGTGATTCTTGTCCCTGGTGGCAGCATTTTATTTTTGGTCAGGGCTACTACCCTGGGATCATTCAATGCAGCTGTTAGCCATTTTCATCTTTGTTTGCTGGCTGTTTAGACACCTAGGCAGATTCTGTTGTGTTCTCCAGTTGTTTCTGTCCACAGGTGCACTACCAGAACATTCTAACCACAGGACATGTGTTGCTCTTTAACAGTACGTAGGAAATTAAGAGAACCTTGAGAGCTGGCCTGAAAATTTTATTAAGCTCTCACTAAATCTTCCTCTTTTAAAATCATTTCTCCATGGTGTGGTTGTGCCTGGGAGAACCGGAAATCAGCCCCTCAGTCATGAGCCCAAGATTCTATGAAATTAAACATGCCCAGAAATTGATCACGCTTTCTTGTATCTTCTATGAAGATATCTCAGGGGTCAAATTATCTCCTGCTTACTAGCGGATATTCAAAAGTAAGAATTTGGAAGCTCTTTCTAAATGACTTTACATAAGAGCTTAAAACAAATTCATTGCATTTGTATGCAAATTTGTCTTTAAAAATTTGTTTCCTTATGGTGAGGGAAAAGGGAAAGATAAGTCTAGGGGTGTCTGTGTGGCAAAGTGGGGGTCTGTTTTTTTGTGGTTAGTGCTTCGGAAGGTTAACGTGTGGGAGTGAATTAATGAATAAAATTTGGCTCCACTGCTGAAAATTTTGGAGGAAATTGGATATGTCAAATATGAACCAGTTCTATCACCAGATGAATGAACTATTTTGATGTTCAACCAGGGCAGAGGTACAAGTGACACTAAGAGACACTAAGCTGGATATCAGTTACCCCTGTTTCTTTGAGGACTTCCAATATAGGGTGACCATGTTTGACCATAAATAGGACAAAGAGGCTCAAAACAAATTCTAATTATGACAGAGTAGACAGAAAACCGAGAAAGATGGTTTTTAGTACCAACGTTTTTTTTTCTTCTCCTTTTGTAAATTACTCTATTTTAACATTTTGGAGAGTAAAAGCCATAGCTACATATTTGGTGGCCAGTGTTTTTTAAAATTTAGTTTAAATAAATTTAAATAAAAATTTTAATTAATTAATTATTTTATTTTGTTATTTTTATTTTTAGAGAGAGAGAGCAGTAGTGGGGAGAGGAACAGAGGGAGTGAAAGAGAGAATATCAAGGAGGCTCCATAGCCAGGGCTGAGCCTGATGCAGGGCTTGATCTCACGACCCTGGGATCATGACCTGAGCTGAAATCAACACTAGGGCATTCAATCAACTCAGCAACCCAGGTGCCCTGGTGGATGTGTATTTTTTGATCTGCGCACTGCCAGCTCTCCTTCTGGGAACTGCTTCTCCATAACTTCAACCCTACAATTCTCAGGGAGCAGCCATGCTCTTATGTGACCTGGCCCCTTGCCTGTGTTCAGTTAAATAGTGGGTAATACCAATGATTCCCTTCTCTGGGATAATTGAACCAAATTCCAGGGATAATGGTCAGTATCAATGATCAATGCATACTGGCTAAACAGTAGTCTTGGTTGAGAATAGAAAAAATAAATATCTGCTGTTTATTTCTTTTGTGATATTTTGTTATGGCAGCCAGAGCAGAGTAATATGCCCTGGTTGCAAAGAGCCATGTTGCATGGTAAAGAAGGGATGATTTTGCGGTGAGACGGACCAGAACTTAGTTTATTACTTTTTATGTGATTTTGAGCAAGTCACATTGCCCCTTTAAGGCAGTTCTTTTATTATTAATTTTTTATGTATATTCATTTTTGAGAGAGAGACAGAGCATGAGCATGAGCAGGGGAGGGGCAGATTGATAGGGAGACACAGAATCTGAAGTAGGCTCCAGGCTGTGAGCTGTCAGTACAGAGTCGGACGTGGGGCTTGAACTCATGAACTATGAGATCATGACACAAGCCAAAGTTGGGCACCCAAACGACTAAGCCACCCAGGTGCCCCAAGGCAGTGCTTATATGACTACACTGGAAACAATAATTCCTCTGTGAGTATTATGAGGATCATAACACAAACACTCTCTTTCTCTCTCTCTCTCTCTCTCTCTCTATACATATATATACAGTACCTGAAACATAAGGAGCATTCAGTAAGGGATAACTGTAACAGTCACAGCAATGAGAGAATGTTTTGCAAGCAGTAAAATGATTACCCTGAGGAGGCACCGGGGTGGCTCAGTGGAATAAGCATCTGACTCTTGATTTCAGCTCAGGCCATAATCTCAGGGTCATGCGATTGAGCCCTGAGTAGGGTTCCGTGCTGAGCCTGGAGCCTGCTTGAGATTCTCTCTCTCCCTTTGTCCCTCTCCCCCAGTTGTACTGTCTCTCTCTCTCTCTAAAATAAACACACACATACACATATATACACACAAGATTACCCTGAGGACTACACAGCAGCATGTCTTGTCATATATTACATTAAATATATCTTACTGATTATATTAATATGCATTTAAGATATTAATGTATTAAAGATAATAACATTTAAATATTAAAAAATAATAATATACTATTTTAAAAGAAAACAAAATAAAAATTACATAAAATGCTGCTAGTTACAACTCTCTAAGAAATCATGCATACCTGTTAACACAATCGAAGGGTGATAGGTAAGTAAGAATATAATTGTTTGATACTGAACAAGTTAGGACTCTTTGTTACGGGGAAGGAAAACCTGAATTTTAGGGTAATCTAGGCCCCAACTGGAATTTCTTTGCTCCAGATCCCAAGCAATGGAGCCACGGCAGAGCGAGAATCCAGCTGGCCCATTGGCACACCTACAACCAAGAGACTTCATATCTTTATGAGTCTTGTCATCTCTAGACCTTGCCCTTGGCCTCATTCCTATTCACCACAATTGGCTTTGTCTACATGCAGAAAACATGGCCTCCCCAAGTCACACTTTCTGACTTTCACTTCCAAAAGGGCCTCCCCGTATTGCCTCTGTGTGTCTCATCTCCTCTCCTCAGTCAGATCAGATTAGGGCCCAACATTAAGGCCTCAGCTTAACTTAATCACCTCTTTAAAAGCCCATCTCCAACAGCTGCATTCTGAGGTGCTAGGTTCGGGCTTCAACATACGGATTTTGTGGGGATACAATTCAGCCCATTGCACATGGTTTGCTATGGTGTTTCCACCCTTGACTGGCATTTACATCACTTCCTGGATTTTGGGTCGGCTTAGACATTTGGCATTTAACTCTTTGCTTCTGCTGACTTTGAAATTGCTATTTTCATCCACAAAGAGCTAAAACAGGCACATTGCGTCAGGTTGTTGGAGTCTATTTTATGTGATCCTGTTGGGTCCTTTATTAATTTACTAAACAAATATTTATTGAACAGCCAGCATGTACTTAATATTAATATCTAGCGTAAATGTGAAGAAATATGATCTCCTTGGGAATATCAAGGTGACTCAGCCATGGATCCTGTCTGAGGCTTTTAGTCTAGTAGAGAAGAAAAGTCGGAAAGCATCAATAAACATAATAAAAGACATAAAGGTTTAAGGCGAAGTGTACTTTAGGAGATGTACAGATAGGTATAGAAATTCAGAGGAGGAAAAGATAGCTCAAGTCTGGAAGGACTGGAGAAAGCTTCCAGGAGGGGGTAGTGTTTGAGCTGAGATCTGAGCCGTGGGTGGCCCTTGAACCCATGGAGGACAAGGCTTTTCAGGAACGGAGACTGGCGTTGGTGATGCTCCTGTCAGACTCACCTGGGAGGCTGGGATCCTCTGGGAGGAAGCGCTAAATTAGGGCCTTGACATCCCCACACAGCAGGAGGGTGAAAGAGGTCGACCTCGTGATGTATCAACCTTAGGCGAATTATTCCGCCAGAAGATGGAGTTTATTTTCCTTTCAGATAATGTTACCCTACTTCCTCAGCTCACATTCAGTCCTCCATCTACGGCAATCTGACTTCTGAAGTCAACAGAAATCTCCTAATTACCAGATCTACTGGTCCCTGTTCGGTTTGTAGCCGCCCACTTGCCTTTTTATGGCATTCCATTTTTCTTCTTGAAACTTTTTCCTCCTCTGGCTCGGTGACACCCTCTCCCCCTAGCTGTACTCTCCTCTCCTCCCCGTCCCCTCCCCCCAAATTTGCATTTCTTAGCTTTTTAACCACATGTAAACATTGGCCCTTCCTTGTGGTCACTTTCATTATTATTGCTTTTTGGCTAATGTCTTTTTTTTTTTAGTTAAATTGCTCTTCTAGTATTTTCGGTCTCCACCTGGATGTTCCTTCCCTGGCTTCTTAAACTCAGGAAACCAGATTTGTTTTCTTATTTTTAGACCTACACTCACCTCCTACAAGGTTTCAAGAGTCTTATGGCTTTCAATGCCCTTCATGTGCTCGACTCCAAAGTGTGTTTCTGAGCGTGGACTGCTTCCCTGAACTCCAGACTCATGCTTGTCTTCTCAGGCTTAATATGTCTCCAATTGTACTTTGTATTCTCCCTTAAGCCTGCTCCCTGCAGTGTCCCCATCTCACTGTCACTCTTAATGACAATTCTGTCTTTTCGACTGCTCAGATCAACAGCCTTTGGGCTGTTGCATTTTTCCCTCTTGCATCCTGAATCTGGTCTGACCACAAGCACTGTCCACTCTACCTTATGCAAAGGGTCAGAAATGACTACACCTTCCCACCCCATAGCCGCAAACCCAGTCCAAACCACATGATCTCTTGCTTGGATGATTGCAGTAGATTCCAAACGTGTCTCTCTGGTTCTACCCTTGGCCCCCGATCAGCCTCTTCTCAACGAAGCCGCCATGTTGAAATTTTTGTTGGATGGAGCGACTCCTCCGCCTGAAAAATCCTAACGCTCTCACATCGCTCAGAGTACAACCAAGTCTTTCCTATGGCCTCAGTGTGACAGAGTTTGTTAACCCTGCAACCTAGATGCTGTCCCTGGGCCCACTCTGCCCATCCTGCACCCTCTTTGGCCCCGGGTTCTTCCTCAGACACATTGCTTCTTCTGACTCGGGCCTTTGTACTTCCTCTTCCGGCAGCCATCCCAAGGCTCACTCCCCCTTCAGGTTTTTATGCAAGAGGCTCCTCAGTGGGACCTTCCAGGACCATACTATCTCAGATTCCAACTCAGCTCCCTGCACTTTATATTTTCCCTCCATGCTTTATTTTTCCTTCTTGGTGTTTATTAATGTCTAAACATAAGATACATTTTACTTATTTGTTTATTGTCTGTCTCCTCACTGAGACCCAAAAGAGCAGAGAATTTTGTCTGCCTTTTTAGAGTTGTATCTCAATGTCTAGAACAAGGCCTGGGACCAAATAGACACTTTCCAAATATTTGCTGAATGCCGACAACACTTATATAGAATATTTATTTGTTCCCTTAAGAAATACCAAATCATGTACTTTCTTGTATCATCACATTGGGGCTTCTTTCAACATATGAATTTTGGAGGAACACCAACATTCAGTCCATAACATGGGTTGAATTATGTCCTGCTCACCCCCACCCCCAAAAGATATGTTGAAGTTCTAACCCCCCAGTACTTCAGAATGTGATCTTATTTGGAAGAAGGGTCATTGCAGATATAATTAATTAAGAAGAGGTTATATTGGAGTAGAGTGGACCCCTAATCTGATATGATTTCTGTCCTTATGAGAAGACAGCCATGTGAAGCTAGAGGCAGAGACTGTAGTGATGTATCTCTGAGCCAAGGAGTTGCCAGAAACCACCAGCAACTGGAAGAGGCAAGGAAGGAGTTATTTTTTAGAGCCTTTGGAGGAAGCATGGCTCTGACAACACCCTCATTTTGGATTTCTAGCTTCTAGAGCAAGCAGATGATAAATTTATAGCCTTGGAAGCCATGATGAAAAACCAGAGAGAAGCCATAGAGCGAATGAGAAAGAAAAGATAGCCCATACAAAGTGGTCTGTAGAGTAGATTTTTTAACAGTTCATAATTTAAGCAGTCAGATCACTTTTTATATGAGCATATCTATGTGCAGAAAAGCACACACCAGATCAAAATATAGGATGTTTTTGGCACCGACTGAACACCTCTTGAGCCTCTTCCCTGTTTTTTCTCTCAACAAAGACAACCACTGTTCTGATCGTTATCAGTGGAACAAAGCTCTGGCTGGTTTTCAGCTTATGTACATACATGAAACCATGCAGTCTGTGTTCACCGAACTGCAGATCGCACACGGGCTGTGAGAAATTCCACCAAACGGCATATTGGGGCTGTCACCACTCTTTGTTCTCACCACCCTTACAATTCCATTGTATGCCCAGGCTACGTTATTTACCTGTCCTGAGAATGGCCACCTTGGATAGTTCCACTGGGGGCTCTTAACAAATAATACTGCTGTGAACACTACTGTACACATTTTCTGGTGCACAGACACATTTCTGTTGGGTGCTGTATTCGCTTTTTATCACCACTGCAACAAATTGCCACAGAGCTCTCACTTAAAACAGCACACGTTTGTTATTTCTCAGCTCTGTAGGTCAGAAGTCCGCAAAGGGTCTCAGCAGGCATTACCTTACCTGTTCAGGTTGTTAGCCAGGTTCAGTTTCTTGCTCCTGTAGGACTGAGGTCCCATGTTCTTGCCGATTCAGCTGAGGGCTTTCCCAGCTTCACGTGGCCTCTGCATCCTTTGGCTTATGACCTTGTCTTTATCTTTAAAATTGGCAAAGACGGGGCGCCTGGGTGGCTCAGTTAGTTAAGGAGCCAACTTAGGCTCAGGTCATGATCTCGCGGTTCATGGGTTTGAGTCCCATGTCAGGCTCTGTGAGCCTGTTTCAGATTCTGTGTCTCCCTCTCTCTCTGACCCTCCCCTGCTCATTCTGTCTCTCTCTCTCTTTCAGAAATAAATAAAACATTAAAAAAATTTTTAAAAAATTGGCAAAGACAGCTTTCAATCCTTCTCCTGTCCCATGTCTCTGGCTGTTCCTTCATTGTTGTTTCTTTCTCTGACCACATTGGGAAAGGTTCTGGGTTTTTAAGGATTGATGTGATTAGGTTGAGACCACTGACAATTCAGGATAATTCTCCCCATCTCAAGGTGTGTAGCCTTAATCACACCTGCAATTTACCTTTCACCATGTAAGGTAACAAAGTCACAGATTCCCCAAATTCAGATGTGAACAGCTTTAGGGAAGGGGGATGGTCTTTATTCTGCCTACCTTAGGTATATACCTGGGAGTGTTTGCTCATAAGAGGTATATAAGTTCAATCATAGCAGATACTGTCAATAGTTTTCCAAAAGGTACCACTATATACCCTCATCTGCAGCCTATGAGAATCCATGTGCTCCACGTCCTTGCCGGTTCTCAATATTGGTAGCTCTCATCAATGTTAGCCAATCTGTTGGGCAGGTAGTAACAAATAAATGGGGGTTTAATTTGCATTTTCATGGTGATTAATATGAACATATTTTCATACGTTCACTGATCATTTGTATAACCTCTTCTGTGAAATGCCTGTTCAAGTCTTTTGCCCATTTCAAAAACTGCTTTGAAAGCAGACCACTTTTTGAGCTCTGAAAACATTCATCAGGGTAGGATTTGCCATCTGCACATGCTAAAATATCTAGAAAATAAATAGGTAGCTCTAATGCATTTAGATTGCCAGTAAAGGAAGAAAATGAGCTAACCTGTGCAGTTCTTTTTTTATCTGTCTTCCTTTCAGTAAAGCTTAACAACTAATGAAATCAATAACAATAATTCACATTTGCATAGTGCTTTCACATCCATTTTCTCATTCTCCTTTTGCTGGAAGGAACAACTAATATGTTGCTTGCTAGTCCTGTTTTCATACCGTATATTACTTTCACCAAACGCAAAAATCAAGGCAAGATGCATATATTAAAAATCATTGTAGTGGGGCTAATCAGTAGCATAATATGTGAATTTTGTAATTATCTTTCTTGGCTCACAATTATCTCGAATTCACTGATAAATATGATAGATGCTTGTAGAATGTCTAACAATCCCTCCATGCCATTACGCTGAAATGCACTTCTGGGAGTTGCTGTTAAATCAGGAAGCGAGCATAAATCTACCGAAGGCTGGTGATTGGAAATGAGTCTGTGGCAGAGGGGAGCAAACCTCTATTGTGGAGAGCCGCAGAAAGATACAAATCAGCAGACATTTTTTTTCAAGAAGCAGAGCACAAATAACCTTTGTACTTTACATAATTTTTGTCATTCCTTCCACTAGACACTAATTAAATTAGCCTTCTTTGATACTTTAATAAAGAATTGTGCTTCTTGCTTGGTAGCACATCTTTCCTTGAACTAAATGTGTGTGTCTGGGGATGGAAGTCAGGGAAGACTAATATCTATGTGTATGTGTGAAACGAGAGAAACTGTTAAGAAAAGCAATAAACACACATTAAAATTCTCAGGCTAAAAAGTACCCTGATTTCTTTTTTTTTTTTTGCCTCTTGACATTTTAAATACCACTATGCTATAAAAGTATATGACCTCTTTTCCCATCAAGTTTACAACCCTAAAAGATGAGACCAGCAAATGTAAGATAGAAATGAAAACTATAAATGTAATGACCTTTTTTTTTTTTTTTAATAGAACCGTCTCAAAATCAGGGTCATATCTCACGAGAAGTGAATGGTCCTCTTCTAATTTAGTAAAAGCCACCGAAGATAGAAGGTTTTACTACAGCTGCTGTGTGACTTTTATTCCCTCTTCTTCAATCACAGGGATTATTGCCTTGGATCACTTCTTTACTTTTCGTACTTGTATCACTCTCGTGTTAGTGCATGGACGTCATGGTACCACTTACCACACACCTTCCTTTTCCTGTTAACTTGCTGCTCAGCTGCTCAGGGTCCACTCGCGTGTCCACACTTCACCCACACACTCCCCTGTGCAGCTGAGCGCTTCCTGCAAGCTGACTGCCCTCCTGAATCAAGGAAGGACAGGTGGCTCTGCCCTAAGCTCTTCAACATAGTTCATTCCTGGCCAGGGAGGGAGACATGACTTAATTCTGCAAAGGGGTTTGCTGGAGCTCCTCGGCACAAAGCTCCTCCATTCTCTTGAGACAAGGAAGCTTGTGGGCTGGGGAGAGGAGACGTGAGCCAACTCTGCAGAGGGCAGATGAGAGGTTGGAAGACACTTAGTCTTCCATGACATTACCGGAAACTGAAATGATCCAACTGTCCTGATGCCTAAGTTACAACACATCTTTATTTTTTTTAAATATTTATTTTTGAGAGAGAGAGAGAGAGAGACTGCTTGCACATACAAGTGAGGGAGGTGCAGAGAGAGAGGGAGAGAGAGAAAATTCCAAGCAGGCTCCATGCTGTCAGCATAGAGCCCAATGTGGGGCTCAATGCCACCAACAGTGAGATCATGACCTGAGCCGAAATCAAGAATTGGATGTTTGACGGAGCCACCCAGGTGCCCCACAACACATCTCCTTTATGGCATAAAGCTTTTTGAATTGGGTTTTCTGTTATTTACAATGGATCATAACAGGTGTTTTTTAAAATTTTTTTAATTTATTTTTTTAATTTACATCCAAGTTAGTTAGTATACAGTGCCACAATGATTTCAGGAGTAGAATCCTTAATGCCTCTTACCCATTTAGCCCACCCCCCTCCCACAATCCCTCTAATAACCCTCTGTTTGTTCTCCATATTTAAGAGACTCTTATGTTTTGCCCCTCCTCCCTGTTTTTATATTACTTTTGCTTCCTTTCCCTTGTGTTCATCTGTTTTATATCTTAAAGTCCTCATATGAGTGAAGTCATATGACATTTGGTCTTTCTCTGACTAATTTTGCTTAGCATAATACACTCTAGTTCCATTCACATAGTTGCAAATGGCAGGTATGTTGTTTTTAAAGTGTATTTATTTGGAGAGAAAGAGTAGGGCAGGGGCAGAGAGGGAGAGAGAGAGACAGGGAAAGACAGAATCCCAAGCAGGCTCTGCCATGTTAGTGCAGAGCCCAAGGTGGAGTTCGAACTCACAAACTGCGAAATCATGACCCGAGCAAAGTTGGATGCTTAACCCACTGAGCCACCTAGGTGCCCCTGGTATGTTGTTTGCAAAATATTGTGTATTCATGGAAAATTTGACATGTAGTAAGGTCAATAGATGAGGAGACAATTGCCATAGGAAACATAGTTTGTTACTCACAACTTCCAAGGAGGTGGGGCAGGGAGGGCATGCCACACCAGGTGATCCACATGTGGAAGCCCCTGGGTTGGTTAGTAGCAGCAGGGCAGGGAGAAGCTGCGGGCAGGAGCCTTTACTGTGGTTTCTGTGGGAACGAAGGAGGAGGCATGGCACAGATGTTTAAGATTGACTAGGCTGAATAATTTCAGTGGGCTCTAGGACACCAGGCAGTCCCTAATTGTCTAGTACCTGGCTCTGGGGTTATCATGGCAGTGGATAGTGACCCAGAGGTTGAAAGCTCTATCAAGGATTGTTGGGCTGTGGGCTCTGGATTGATTGATTTGCGCTAAAAAAGCATGGTCATGGGTGAGTTGTTCACTATCTCTGGGAACGGGCTCGTCACCCTGGGAGGGAAGTCTCTCCGGGGCCACAAGGCCCCAGATGTCCAGGCATCAGAAAATAGAATATAAAAGACATGGTTAATGTCCACAAAAAGCTTAATAAAATCACCTAAGATTGTGTTTTTGCTATTGATATTGCCAAAGAAAGAGGGAAACAACTAAAGCTGATTTTTCATGATATCACCATACTTTTTCTAAATGAAAAAAAATGTTTTTAATTTAAAAATGTGTATTTGTTTATTTTGAGAGAGAGAGAAGGAGAGAGAGGGAGAGGGAGACAAGTGGGGGAGGGGCAGAGAGAAAGAGGGAGAGAGCGAATCCCAAGCAGGCTCAGCTTGGAGCCCATCATAGGGCTCAGTCTCCTGACCCTGGGATTATGACCTGAGCCAATATCAAGAGTTGGTCTCTTAACCAACTGAGCCACCCCAGGTATCCTCTAATCAAAACATACACATATCAATTATGCTTGATCTTCATGGAACAAAGCATTCTGAATTGCCAAACTCTCTATAGAGTTATTGACTATGCGGGCACGGTTATCTTTATTTTATTAAAGGTCTCTGATATCCTTTGCTTTCTCCTCTATTCATTCAACAATGTGTTCTGAGCACCTAGGATCTCCTGGATACTGGAGACATAGCAAGGACCATGAAAAAGTCCCTCTGTCTTAGAGTTTATATTCTGAAGGTGGTGGTGCAGATTATAAAAATAAATTAAACAACTATAGAAAACAATTCCATACAGTGATGAGTCCTGTGGGGGGAAAATAGGGTGGGGAGCTAATCAGCACCATAGGATGAGGCCAGAGGAGAGTCTTGATTTTGACTGGTGACCAGGAAACCTAGTCCATTCCTTTCTCCTCTTCTCATTGACCCTACTCTTTGGATACATTCTGAAGGTATCTTAGTTCATGCTTATGACTCCGAGGGCTTCTGCAGGAAAGTGCAGGTGGCTTCACCCTCTATTTTCGTCCCGCTGCCCCAGACAGTGATGGTTTTTCCTTCTTATGTCTATTGTCAGAACAAAGGCAACTCACCAACACCAAAGAGGCTTGCTCTTCCTCTTTCTGCTTTCTTCATGGAGAAATTCAACCTAGCCATTGCTTCCTGCGCGTCTCCTCTGGACAGAACGCTGTGTTAGGTGCTTGATCTTCATTCCAGCCTAGCCTATATGTCTTGGTGTTGTCCAACAAGACGTGGGGTGTCTCTGTCCTTCTCACAGGTAGCCAGCTGGTTACAGAGCATTTGTGGAAGTGCACCTCTGATGCGGTGGTCTCTTGGCTAGTTTCTTTGGTTTGTTTGCTCGTTTGCTTTGTTTTGACTAAGCACTGGTCTAAAACCTGAGTCTGTTCAAGCTGTGATAATAGAATACCATAGACTTGGTGGCTTAAAGACAGCAAAAATTTATTTCTCACAGTTCTGGAGGCTGGGAGATCAAGGTGCCGGCTTATTTGGTATCTAGTGAGATCCTGCTTCCTGACTCATAGATGGCCCTTTTCTCATTGCATCCTCATGCGGCAGAAGGGGTAAAGAAACTCTCTGGAGTCTCTTCATAAGGGCACAAATCCCATTAATGAGGGCTTTGCTTTCATATCTCGATCACTTCCCAAAGCCTCTACCTCCAAATACAATCACATTGGGGATTAGGTTTCAATATAGGCATTGTGAGGGGGCAGAAGCATTCAGCCTACTGCAGAGCTATTCCAGAAGGCCAGAAGAGTTCTATAAGACTAGCTTCTACAGAGGACAGATTTATCATTCAAGGTGGCAGCTTTTACCGATTTAGGGTAATATGGGACGTTCGCTCAGAACTGTCTGCCCACACTATTTAGCTGCAATCATTACATTTTCTATGATTATATGAGAAATCCACATTCTATGTGTTTCCATAGCATCCTTGATAATACTGAGTGTTACGGGCTGAATTAGATTCCCTTACTTCCAACTTGTATGTTGAAGTCTTAACCCCAATGCCTCATAAAGTGACTGTATTTGTGGATACGGCCTTTAAAGAGGTGATTAAATTAAAATGAGGTCATGGGGCCTCTGACTTGCACAATCAAAAGAGCATGCAACTCTTGATCTTGGGGTCACGAATTGAAGCCCCATGTTGGGAGTAGAGATTACTTTAAAATAACATAACATAACAACATAACATAACATAAAATGAAATCATATGGGTGGGTCTAATCCAATATGACTAGTGTTCTTTTCTTTTCTTTTCTTTTTAATGTTTTATTTATTTCTGAGAGAGAAAGAGAGAGACCTCATGAGCAGGGGAGGGTCAGAGAGAGAGGGAGATACAGAATCTGAAGCAGGCTCCAGGCTCTGAGGTAGCTGTCAGCAAAGAGCCCGACGCGGGGCTTGATCCCACAAGCCATGAGATCATGACCTGAGCCAAAGTCGGATGCTCAACCGACTGAGACACCCAGGCGCCCCTAGTGTTCTTATAAGAAGTGGAAAATGGGGCATCTGGGTGGCTCAGTCAGTTAAGTGTCCAACTTTTGATTTTGGGCCATGATCCCATGGATCATCAGTTTGAGCCCCACATTGGGCTCTGTGTTGATAGTGCAGAGCTTGCTTGGGATTCTGTCTCTCTCCCTTTCTCTCTGCCCCTCCCTTGCTCACACTCACTCTCTCTCAAAATAAAGAAATAAACAAAAAAAAAAAAAAGAAGAAGCGGAAGAGACACCAGGTGCGCGTGTGAACTAGAGGGCCAGCGTGTGAAGAGGCAGCAGGATCATGGCCACCTGCTGGCCAAGGAGAGAGACTGTAAGGGAAGCCAACGCTGCCAGCACCTTAATCTTGGATTCCTAGCCTCCAGAACTGTGAGAAAATAGTCTTCTGTTGTTCCATCTATGTTGATATGATGGCCCTAGCAAACTGATACTGTGAGGAAGAAGGCGTCCCTGCCGGCACGTGTCTTGCTGATATGAATTTTGTCTTCCATTCGGCCTGTTCTGTCCCACTCATTCCAGACTTTGCATCTTTGTTCTTCCCCTTCTATGCCCTCGCGTGTGAACCATATTCTTTCCAGGATCCATTTCCTTTCTACTGCCAACAGCATCTTGCTCTTCCTTTAAGCAGCCACCCTTCTTACCATCTCAGTCCATGCAGTTGGGAGGGACTGACGCTCCCCGAGCTCCCTGCCCCACTGGCCCCAGAAGCTGAACGTGACTAGGTCCACAGAAGCCATGTCAACAGGAAGTTGGGTAGGTCGAGGACTTCGTGCCGCCCTAAGGAAGGAGATATTCTCCACCTGAGCCGCTTGGCTGATAGGATGTCAATCCACAGATGTGCCAGATATGACTACTTGCCTTCTAGAAATGCGGTGATCTCAGAAAGCAGAGCTGAGATCACGTCCTCATGACATCATTTGGTCTCAGTCCAGCCTTCCCTGAGCTTAATCCTTGCCTTCTTAATTACATGATCCAACTACCAATGCCTCCCTGCCCACCTTGGTTTTCTTTGTTTTTGTTTTTGTTTTTTAAAGCAGGGTTAGATTGAGTTTTTATAACTTATAGCTAAAAGAGTCATGACTAGGAGTGCCTGGGTGGCTCAGTTTGGTTAAGTGTCTGACTTAGGCTCAGGTCATGATCTCACGGTTCATGGGTTCCAGCCCTGCGACGGGCTCTGTGCTGACAACTTAGAGCCTGGAGCCAGGTTCAGATTCTGTGTCCCCCTTTCTCTCTGCTCCACCCGGACTTGCACTCTGTTCCCTTCTCTCTTAAAAATAAGTATCAAAAAATAAAAAATAAAAATAATTAAGAGTCACGACTATAAATACTCTGGCTTTCTTTTGACAACCATTTGCTTGATACATGCTTCTCACTTTCAATCTGCAGGTGTCTTTAGGTCTAAAATGGGTCTCTTATAGGCAACCTATAGATGGGTCTTGCTTTTTATCCTTTCTGTCATCCTATGTCTTTTGACTGGAGCCCTTAATCCATTTACATTCTAAGTAACTATTGATAGATATGTATTTATTGCCATTTTATTACTTGTTTTGTGAGTGTTTCTCAAGATTTTCTCTGATCCTTTTTTGTCTTTCTTTATCCCTTGTGTTGTTGATTTTCATTAGTGATATATTTAGATTTCTCTTTATTCTTTGCATATTTATTAGTGACTTTTGACATATGGTTACCAATAATTTTGTATGTAATCTCTTCTGCATGTAGCAGTCCATATAAGGTTGATGGCCATTTAAATTTGAACCCATTCTTTATCCTTCTCCTCCCCACATTTAGATATATGTTATTATTTTCTTTCTTTCTTTCTTTCTTTCTTTCTTTCTTTCTTTCTTTCTTTTTTCTTTCTTTTTTTTTTTTTTTTGGTGAGTTCCTTGACTGACTTTTTACAGAAATAGAACTACTTTATGATCCACCAATCAAACTACTGGGTATTTACCCAAAGAATACAAGAACACTAATTCAAAGAGATACATGCGCCTGTGTGTTTATAGTAGCATTAGTTACAGCAGTCAAACTATGGAAGCAGCCCAAGGGTCCGCTGATTGATGAATGGAGAGAGAAGTGATATTATATATATAATTCAGCCATAAAAAGGAATAAAATCTTGTCATTTGCAATGAGAGTATAATGCTAAGTGAAATTAGACCATGAAAGACAAATATTATATGATTTCATTCATACGTGGCATTTAAGGAACAAAACAAACAAGCAAAGGGAAAAAAATAAGCGAGAGAGAGAGAGAGAGAGAGAAATCAAGAAACAGACTCTTAATTATAGAGAACAAACTGATGGTTACCAGAGGGGCGAGGGAGGGGGAGGGGGCAAATAGGTGATGGGGATTAAGGAGTGCACTTGTGAGAAGCACAAGGTGATGTACGGAAGTGCTGAATCATTGTATTGTTCACTTGAAACTAATGTAATGCTGTATGTTAACTAACTGGAATTAAAATAAAAACTTAAAAAAAAAAAAGAAAGAATCACAACTTACGGACTAAATTGGATTCTTCCTTAATGTCCGCCTCATACTTCATCTCCTTCATCACCCTTTAATCATTTCCTCCAGCACACAGAGCCTCTCTTCTCTGAATTTTCAGACTGTAAAGTCTGTGAGTTGATTAGTCTTGTTTATATTTCTATTTTCTTTTCTTCAACACCCAGACCTCCCCCTCGCCCCGAGGTCCCCAAGCCGTACTGCATTATAAGAGGCTAACTAAAATCTCTACATTCTGTCTTTGGCTCTCTCACTGGTTTGTCTCATTGGGTTCCTCCCGGCACCTTGGGAAAGGGTAAGTGAAAGTCACACAGTAGGATTTGGGGGAAAAGACGGGGTAATAGAGCTGTGTGCTTTTAGCAGTTAAGATTACATTTGCCTGCAATGACAAAACCCCAGAATAACAATGGCTTAAATTAAACCAACATTTATTTCTCTTTCACAGAAAAGAATGGCAGTCTAGAGCAGAGGCTGTGGCTCAGAATCAGACCTCGGGCTTCCTTCATCTTGTAGTCTGCCATGAGCGACTTCCACTCCTAATCCCGCCTCAGGATTCTGGGAGTTTGCCAAGGTGCCAACAGGCAGGACAGTGTGAGGGATGAAGAACGGCATTGTTCTTTTCCCTTAAGAATTCCCACCAGAAGTTGCATTTGTCATTTCTGCTTTCATCCCATTGGATGGAGTTTAGTCACACTAAGCTGCAAGTGAGGCTGGGAAATGTAGTCTATATTCCAGGGGGCTGGAGTCCTAGTGAGGCAAGGCAAGGTGGGGCAGAGGCGTGGGGGATGCGGGGGTGTCGGGGGCGGGGATTGCTTTACTAAGGATGGGGAAATGGACATGGGGGTTACTGAGAGTCTCTGTCACTGTCCTTTGAGTCCTTTCTGCTCTCTGGTTGCTCAGCCCAACACCATTCTTAGGTTGTGGTCTATTGTTTCATATTTGGGTTCCTTCTTCCCTAGTGAGTCTGTGCAGTCCTGGTGGGCAAAAGCTGTTTCAGTTCTTCTGCTTTCTCAGCTCCTTGGATTGCGCTTTTACATTCTATCTTCATGCTCATAAATCTGTAGTTGGTAAGGAGAGGACTTATAACAGGAAACCAAAAGCTAGGGGTTACACAGGTTCATTGTTCCCCAAGGCATCACCCAGCATGAAGCCAGGCCCACACTCTTGCTCGGGCTTTGAAATCCGACAGTTCAGGGGCGCCTGGGTGGCTCAGTTGGTTAAGCATCTGACACTTGGTTTCAGATCAGGTCACGATCTCACAGTTTTAGAGTTTGAGCCCCGAGTCGGGCTCTGCACTGATGATGTTGAGCCTGCTTGGGATTCTCTCTCCCTCCATCTCCCTCTCCCACTCTCTCTGCTAGTGCACTATCTCCCTCTCCCTCAAAAATAAAAAATAAATAAACTTAAAAAAAAAGAAATCAGACAGTTTAGTTCTAGAATCCTGGCTTTACTTCCTTTGAGCTGATGGTCACGAGTAAGCAAGCCTTATTTTGGTATTTGTTAAACTAGGGTTAATACCTTCCTTTTAGTGTTGTGAGAATTCCACAGCCAATTTGTGTCAATGCCCAGCACATTCTGGGACTCATTTATTCTTTTCTTTCATCTGCATTACATGATAATGGACCAGGAGTTGGTCTGTAGCTGGGTTCTATCCAGCTTTGCCTGCATCTAAATCAGCAGACCAGGATTTTTCTGGGCCATGCGAACTGTGTCTTCTCTTTCCCTGCCTTCTGCATTTAAGACTTAATCATTGTCCTTCAAGGGCAGAACAAAGGGTGATCCAAAATATAATCACAATGTTAATAGAAGTCTCTAGGTGAGCACACATGACTGAATATGTTGCATCCATTGGACGGTATCTTCTGTCCTGACTCACAAACAGCAACTGTAACTGAATTATGCAGAAAACATGTGGGCACAGTTCTTTCTCCTTTGCATCCACCTCTACTGCAACATCAACAAATCATTTCCCCCGGAAACTTACAACAGGTCATTTAGAAGGCTATTGGAGCTTGAATATAGGATGCTCTTGGTCCCTAAACCTCTGAATTATTATAGGATTAACCCTCAGTTAGAAAATTTTCTGCTTCTTCTACACATTTCTCTAAATGAACCAACAGATTCACTGTGTGCTTAATTCATGTCGAGTCCGGTTTCTGAGGTTTGTACTTGCAAAAGTCTAACACATGGAGATTATAAATGATCTCTACCCCCTCCCCCTTCCCCTCGTCAAGCCTATCTTTTCTGTATTTTAGAGCAGGGCGATATCCATCACACATGAGCCTGTCCTCACAAGCTTGCAGAGACTGCACAATTTCTCAGGTTTAGCAGAAGAAGGGAACTACATACAAGAAGGATATTCCAACTTAGACTAGCCAAGGACAAGATCATTTATACAGAGAAGTATTGCACTTCCTGCCTTTAATGCTCTGTCATTCCTTCAAGCAAGGTACTGCTTTCCTTTAAACATCTTCAGACTTGCCTAATTTAGCATGAGGCACTTTGAAGGCTCTTTCCTACATCTCTCTAAAATCCACTTGTGATTATTGTCCCTCTTACATTTGCAGAAACGTCAGCATTGGTGACTGGAGAGTGACTGGGCATCTTGAGGCCCCTTTTAGCCTCTGTTCTCTGTGACTAGGGGCATAGTTAACTTCCCTTCATGCCTGCATATCCTTCTCAGCAAAGCCAAGGGTCTCTCTTAGGAGGAAGATTCTAGTATCAGTCTAGATGCTTCTATTCCTTTTTTTTTTTTTAAATTAATCTGCCCTGGCACCCTCTGCTCCCATCCCATGGGACTCTAGTGTTCTTGTCAATGACAAAGCCCAACGTGGGACTCATGTCGACCAATGTTCCATATTCCTTAAAACAAGTCCAAGTTGAGAGGCCAGCAGGGCCAGCCTAGATCATTTTAAGGGACTGAGATGCATGCAGAGGGAGAGGCGATGTCTCTCTTCGCTTCTGGCACTGTAGTCTAGAAGGCCCACAAGCATGCCAGGGGCCATCTCTCCCACTGTGGGAAAGAGCCTGCCCGAGAACCACAACAGAGAAGCACACAGTCTGAGAGAGAGCCCAGTGACCAACGGGTGACTCATCCAAGCCTGGCCTTTTCATAAACAGGAGGCTATAGACTTCTTTTATGCTTAATTAATATGAAGTGCTGATGCTTACACTGGGAAGAATCAACATATAAGACTTAGAAATCATCTTTAGTGTTTCTTCTCCTTTCGTCAAGCATTTTTCTTCGTATTTTAGGCCAAGTCTCTACCCATCAAACATGATCCTGTGCAATTTGGGGCACATACATATTAAATATTCACAGGCACTATTGTGCATCTTCAGTTCGATACAGAACAGGTCTACCTATTTGTTTAAAGGCTTATTTGAAAGGCTTAAAGTGTTTTCTTATGCATATATGTTGCTATTTCAATTTTGTGAACTCATGGATGGTAACATCCATATTTCTATGTTTTTGCTGTGCCTGGACACTGCCCAGTATTATGGCAGGCACTAAATCCCTTACCCAAAGCCTTGGGGGCCATTTGTGTTTCAGAATTTGGAAGACTTTGGACTTTATTATTATTTTTTAAATTTTTTAATGTTTTATTTATTTCTGAGAGAGAGAGAGAGAGAGAGAGAGAGCGACAGCATGAGCAGGGGAGGATCAGAGAGAGAAGGAGATACAGAATCCAAAGACAGGCTCCAGGCTCTGAGCTAACTGTCAGCACAGAGCCCAACGCGGGGCTCGAACCCACAAACCGTGAGACCATGACCTGAGCTGAAGTCGGATGCCTAACTGACTGAGCGACCCCGGCTCCCTGACTTTGGACTTTAAAAAGGTGACACAGAGGGGCACCTGGCTGGCTCAGTTGGTTAAGCATCCAACTTTGGCTCAGGACATGATCTCACGGTTTGTGGGTTTGAGCCCCGCGTTGGGCTCTGTGCTGACAGCTAGCTCAGAGCCTGAAGCCTGCTTCAGATCCTGTCTCCCTCTCTCTCCGACCCTCCCCTGCTCACGGTGTTTCTCTCTCTCTCTCAGAAAAAAATAAAACATTAAAAAATACAAGGTGACACCAAGCATAAAACTCTCCAGGGGGCCTCAGGAAGTTCCCAGTTGCTCCTGTGGTGATCTATTTGCATATGATATGAATATTAATTGAACACTAATTAAGACTGAATACCCTCATGTCGTTTTAGGTCAAGGTTTGTTACCAAATGAACTTTAAATAGTTTTGTGTTTTGGAGCTTTCAGGTTTTAGAATTTCCGGTCAGAGTTTGCGTCCCTTCATTCTGCCCTCATCTCTCAGACCAGAGATTAAATTCTGGTCAAGGTGATATCAAGAACATCTCCTGAGATCATTTTGTATTTTACCTAAAGTTCAATAGTAGTATAAATAGATAGAACATGTTTGGAATAGTCTATGGCCATCCCACCCTGAACGCGCCTGATCTTGTCTGATCTCGGAAGCTAAGCAGGGTCGGCCTGGTTAGTACTTGGAAGGGAGAACATGTCTGGAATAAAGATATTACACACACACACCACAGTCACACACACATGAACACACGCACGTATGTGCAGAAACATAATGGAAGATATAAACCACACTGTTTTTAACGATAGTTTTCTGCAGTTAGAGGGATTATGGATGAATTTCGTTGTTATTTTCTCTGCTTTTTTCTGTGTTTTTAGAGTTTCTGTTTTAAACATCTCATTTTCTTTTTACGATAAAAGGCTTTTCAGGGTGGCTGCCTGGCTCAGCTGGTGGAGCATGCGACTCTTGATCTTGGGGTTGTAAGTTCAAGCCCCATGTTGGGTGTAGAGATAACTTAAAAATAGAATCTTTTTGGTCCCGTCTCTTTTTGTCCCTTCCTTTCTAGAAGTTATGTGTCTTTGTTTCCCTGGTCTGATTTCATTTGCTGGGCTTATAAAAGAGTGTTGAGTAATAACATGGTAGGATCTGTTCTTGCCTTATTTGTGACTTCAATAGGAAAGAATGCATTTACAGAATTGAAAATGATATGAATATTAGTTTTTAAAGCTTTCATAATTTTGATTTGTACAGGAATTTAAATGGGGTAGATAAAGGATCTTTCCATGTGAGATGATCCAAACACGGGTATGATCTTCCCCACTGATTTTCAAAGGATGGGCAGCTGTAACTGAACAGAGGAAGTCAATAATCATAAAACACTGATTTAAGTTTGATTTAACTATACTTGTAAGAATTAGTTGTATAAAATAAGTTCAAGAAATTATAACCTGCTGGGACACCTGGGTGGCTCAGTCGGTTGAGCATTATACTTCATTCAGCTCAGGACGTGATCTCATGGTTTGTGAGTTCAAGCCCCATATCAGGCTCTCTGCTGTCAGTGGAGGAATCTGCTTCAGATCCTCTGTTTCCCTCTCTCTCTGGCCCTCACCCACTCACACACACTCTCTCTCTCAAAAATAAAATAAACATTAAAAAATTATAACCTGAAAGCTAAAATGAAAATATTATCAAATAGGAATGGGAAAAAAAAGGTAAGTTGACAAATATAGCTGCAATAAAATACTCCATAATGATCATCGGGAAACTAAAAAACAAAACAAACAAACAAAAACTTGATTTCAGAAAAAGTTCTAGACGGAGTCAAGGAAGAGTAAGCAAACAGGAATACTTCACAAAACAGCAATAAAAACAGGAAATAAAATAAAAACAGGAAAACTTCACAAAACTCCAAGAAAAATATCTGTGTTAATGATTAAGGAACAGAATATATCAGACCTGTGTTAGGGAAGTGTAAGATACATTTAAGATCAGTTCAAAGTTTGTGAAAACAGATTACAAGGAAAGAAAGAAAATGAGAAAGAAAAATGCACTTGCTGCCCCACCCTCCACCCCCCAAAAAACAAATGAACTGCGTCTCTGTGTGCACCATACTCATTGCTGCCTGGCGGCGAGAACACTCTGGAACAGGGATGGCCTTTTGCGTCTCTGATCCAAGTCCAGCACCCGCCCTTCCTTTACCTCTCTCCCTCCCTCCCTCACCACTGGGACTTAGTCTGGGGTCCTCATAACTTCTTGAAATCCAGAAGGGAGCTAGAAATATTAACAGAGAACCTATTTTGCCCCTCACCCCTACCCCTAACCTACCCTTGGGTCACTAAATTGCTTTTGATTCCAGGATGATTTGTGTAAACAAAACTAAATTCTGTAGAACCATGCAGATCATAACCTTTTAAAAAGAAAGGAAAATTCTATTTTGAGGGCAACATTGCTGAAACAATGCTGCGATCAGCTATTTCGGATCACAAGGTACTTTTATATCTTAAAGGAGAGACTATCTTGTTTCCTGTATAGCAGTTTACAGGAAGTTTTAGCTATCAAAAAGTTGTTGTGATCCTATTGTTTTACTTGTTTTCTGCAAATAATTTTTCTAGCTCTCATGATATCCATGCTATCATGATAACATCTCTTCTAGGGTTTAAAGTGTTAAGTTTTAGCGTATCCAAAATATCCAAATGGCCACGGTATTGTGACATGCTATCAGATGACTTATTTGGCCTGGAAATTTCAGGATTCAGGTTTTCACCCTTTCCAGAAGCAGCACAATTGTAGGAGAGAAGCTCTGTTCCAAAAGATCCGAGGAACCAGACCTACAAGGAAATGCGTTAAGCATTTACACCCAACTGCCCCTACGTCAGGAAGTCAGTGCTTCATGCTCACTGCATGCGGAGAGGAGGGGAGATGGCCCGCCTCTCCAGCTTCTCTCCTGTCCATCAGAACCCATGAATGAATTTTCTTCTGCAGAAGCAGGAGCTGGAAGGCTGGAGGCCGAGGGCTAGGGGCTCATCTGGACGCTGAGCCTGGCTGAGAACAGAAGCAATGGACAATATCCAGTTTCAGGACTGTCCTGGAAGCTGGAAGCAGGCCAATCCCCACTGAGGGAAGAAAGAAGGAAGCCAGGTCCCTCCTGAAGAATATCTATCTATGGATTGCTATGAGCACTAAGCCCAAAATAAATGGGACCACTTTAAAAAAATTTTTTTGATGTTTTTATTTATTTTTGAGAGAGAGAGAGAGAGAGCAGGCGAGGGTCAGAGAGAGAAGAAGATACAGAATCCGAAGACAGGTCCCAGGCTCTGAGTTGTCAGCACAGAGCCCGACGCGGGGCTTGAACCCACAAACCGTGAGATCATGACCTGAGCCAAAGCTGGACGCTCAACCGACTGAGCCACCCAGGCGCCCCTAAATGGGACCACTTTTTAATGTATATTTTTGAGAGAGAGAGAGAGAGAGAGCACGTGCACGAGAGCACATGTGAGTGGGGAAGGGGCAGGGAGAGGGAGACAGAATCTGAAGAAGGTTCCAGGCTCTGAGCTGTCAGAACAGAACCTGACATGGGGCTTGAACTCACGAACCATGAGCAGAAGTCGGATGCGTAACCGACTGAGCCACCAGGGAGCCCCTAAACGGGACCACTTTTGATAAATGCCCAAAAGAACAGAAAGCAAGGACTCAGATATTCATACACCTGTGTTCACCACAGCAGCACTCTTCACAAGAGCCAAAAGGTGGAAAGAACTCAAATGTCCATCAGCAGACGAATAGACAAACAACTGCGGTAGATACATACAATGGAACATCACTCCGCCATGAAAAAGAATGAAATTTGGATACAGGCTACATTGCAGATGAACCTCGAAAACATGTGAAATGAACTAAGCCAAACACTAAAGGATAAATACTGCATGATTCCCCTTAGATGAGGTACCTAGAAGAGGCAAATGCACAGTGGTAGAAAGGAGAAAGGTTACCAGAGACTGGCAGGAGGAGGAAATGGGGGTTAGTGTTGAATGAGGACAGAGCTTCTGTCTAGAATGATGGCAAAGCTCTGGAGACGGATGGTGGTGATGTCCTCATAGCAGTGTGAAGCCCTAAATGACACTGAATTGTGCACTTAAAAATAGTTAAAAAGGTAAATTTTATGTTATGTATATTTTAACATAGTTGGCTTAAATTTTTTTTATTTTTATTTTCAGAGAGAGACAGACAGAGAGCAAGTGGGGAGAGGGAGCAGAGTGAGAAAGAGAGAATCCCAAGCAGGCTCTGCACTGTCAACTCAGAGCCCGACACAGGGCTTGATCACACGCCCTTGGAGTCATGACCTGAGCCAAAACCAAGAGTTGGATGCTCAACCAACTGAACAACCCGGTGCGCCAATATTTTACCATAATCAAAATGAAAACAAAATAAAAGGCAATAGGAGTGTCTGGGTGGCCCAGTTGGTTAAGCATCTGACTTCGGTTCAGGTCATGATCTTGCGGTCCGTGAGTTTGAGTCTCACATCGGGCTCTGTGCTGACAGTTCGGAGTCTGGAAGCTGTTCTAGATTCTCTATCTCCCTCTTTCTCTCACCCCGCCCCCTCACATTCTGTCTCTCTCTCTCAAAAATAAACATTAAAAAACTTATAAAAAAATAAAAGGCAATAAATACTCAAAATCTGAAAAGAAAAACCAAAGGAAAAAAGGACCACATAGTCCCTTTGTCTGCCCAAGTATACTGTCCTGTGAATACTAGTTTCTCTTTCTTCTCTCTTGCTTCTTCTCCCCCGCCGTCTTCCCAACCCATGCACATTCCCACATGTAGTTTTCAGTGTAGTATATAATACCCTGGGGTACTCCATATATTCAATTTAATCATACCTCAGAGAAAGCTGTTTTTAAACATCTTTGAAAGGGGTTGCAAAGTAGTTGCAAGATTTCCTTCTAGTAGCTTCCTTTCTATTTCTGGCAGCGTCATCTATGTCTCCCTCTCTACTAGGTCATTCTCATCAATAGCCCCATGAGTACTTTGTCATTAAAAACAACCAACCAACCAACCAACCAACCAACCAGCCAAACAAACAAACAAAAAATCTGGAGCCCATGTTCCTCTCTAGCAGCTGCCCTACTTCTTTGCTCTTGCTCACAGCAAAAGTTCTTCGAAATTGTCTATACCGTTTAACCTCAGCTCTGTCCTCAACCACTACCCTCTGGCCTCCTCCACCACACAACTAATCAAGATTACCAGTGACCCCCATTTGCCCAAACCAAGTATCAGTCCCCATCTTTCTTGACCTCACGGTAGCATTTAGTGGTGGACCACTTCCTCTTGAAACACCATCTTTCTTATTTTATTTTTTGGCACCACTCTCCCGGTTTTACTCCTATTACACTGACTATTCCTTCTTGGTCTCCTTTGCTGGCTCTTCCTGTGCTCCAGAGTTGGAAGCCTCTTCTATTTTTGCCCTCAGTCATCTCACCCTGTTTTGTGGCTATACATGCCATTTGTGTGCTGATGACTTCCCAATTTATAGCTCTAGTTCTGACCTATCTCTTGAACACCAATCAGACTTCCCAACCCGGTAGCCTACTGGATTTCTTCAAGACTGTTTAATGGGCACCTCAAGTTTAAGAGGTCTAAAATGGAATTTTTTAAAATAAAGTTTATTTATTCTTGAGAGAGAACATGATTTCAAGCAGCGGAGGGGCAGAGAGAGAATCCCAAGCAGGCTCTGCACTACCATCGCAGGGCCTAATGTAGGGCTTGGAACTCATCAAGGATGAGATCATGACCTGAAAGGAAACCAAGAGTCGGAGTAAAGTGCCTTAACTATTTTCAAAGGCACTGAGTTCAGTCCTCTGCCTTCCTCAGAAGGCTAAGACATTGTCTTTCTTTTCCATTGGTGTCTAAATGGAAAAATGTATACGGCTTTGTTTCGTTCAGAATAAAAGCCTAAGATATGTCAAAGCTCTTTGCTGGAGGAATATTTCTTGAATATATATTGCCCACTGGGCCCTCTGCTTTGACTGAGGCCATAAACATGTACAGAACAGAGTTCTTGACTGTGGGGTTTAATACTTGAGTAGGGGAAACAGATATGTAAGTGCATGATTTTCTTACTTTATTTGAGTTCCTAAAAATCAGTATAAGAGACTAACTTCCCAGTGGAAAGGTGGTAAAGGATATGAAGAGACAAGCCACACATACACACACACACACACAATGAACATGATCCTCAACCATGAAACTATGCTTTTCCTAATCCATCATACAGGATAGACAAAGTAAAACAAAAGTAAGACTGCATTGCTTACCTGTTTGATTGACAAAGGTAAAAAATCTGGTAACTGTTGACAAGAGGTCGGGGAAGAGACACTCTCATGTGTATAACTGGTGGGAACATGCATGGGTACACATTTCTGGAAAACCGTTTGGTTTTCATCAAAATTTACATCAAAGGGACAGCGGCACCTGGGTGGCTCAGTCGGTCAAGCTTCCCACTTCGGCTCAGGTCATGATCTTGCAGTTCATGAGTTCGAGCCTGGCGTTGGGTTCTGTACTGACAGCTCAGCCTGGAGCCTGCTTTGCATTCTGTGTCTCCCTCTCTCTCTGCTCTTCCTTCCCCTGCGCATGCTCTCTCTCTCTCTCTCAAAAATAAATAAGCATTAAAAAAATTAAAAAATAAAAAGAATCAAAGGGGGGAAAAAGAGTCAATGGAACGAGTTCCCAAAGTTTGAACCATCTGAGCAACAAAGTAAATAAAATCGTGTTGGATTATAACCTAGGGTATAAAATAAATACGCATGAGTCCATCCTGATAGAGCCTAATGCCCGACATCCTAGGTGTGGGTCCCCTACACTGACTTGCTTCCAGAGAGTACCGACCATATGGAAAAGGGCGGGGTGGGCATAACTTCAGAGTAGAGAGACCTGCCACATACCGTCACAGCTAGGGGTCATGGTCAACACCAACAGTGATACGTTGATAGCATATACACTTGACATGTTGTAGTAAAAATGGCACTTTACCCTTTCTTCCCCCAAAACACATCATCCCAGTGTAACCACGAGAAAAACATCAGACAAATCCCGATAGAGGGATTTTCTACAAAATGCCTGACCAATACTGCTCCATATATTTCTAGGGAGCTAACGAGAAAGGATGGAAATTGCTGACTCGTTACAAGTATTAGGATCAACAGACTCATTGAGTCCCGGCGGCGGTGGGCAAGTCTACACTTCCAGTGACAGTGATCTGCGTGCTTCTTTTTTTCTTCCAAGTAGCTTGTGGTAGGAGTAGAGAAAAGAAGGTGAATTGATCCTGGAGTCCTCAACTCCGGGAGTTGAGGGCAGGGAGCAATAAAGGGAAATTGTATCGGGGAAAGGAAGCAACAAGGTCAGAAGGAGCCTGTGCTGTGGGCAGGGGAGGGGCCGCGGGGTTGGTCCTCTGGATTTGGTGGAAGGGTGTGGGTATGAAATCCTGCTTCTGGTCAAGGTGTGGGGCTCCTCAAGTGTGAGATTTGAGGGCCACACTTTAAGACCCTTGGTACATTCACACAACGTTAAGTAGCTCTTAACAGTAAGGTAAATGGGAAAAGCAGAGGTAAAGAGATGGGAAAAAATAAAGGGTGGCTGAGAACTGTTAAATAATCCTGTTTGGTTAAAACGGAAGGACCACATGTGGGTTGCTGTGGTACATGTACTCGAAGAGATAAGGTGGGGCCAGATTGTCCCAAGCTTCTGGTTTGGAGAAGGAGTGTCTGCACACAGTGCAAAAAATGTCGTCTTGTTCAAGGCCACCTTCCTATCAGAGGGCGGAAGTTAGGATGGAAATCACTGGGGTAGACTGGAAGATTCAGGTTGATGGACACTATCCTGATTATTGCAGCAGGTCAGCGGCATTAAGATTTTCTTTAAAATGTTTTCTTTATTTTTGAGACAGAGAACGAGTGGTGGAGGGGCAGAGAGAGAGGGAGACACAGAGTCCGAAAAGGCTCCAGGCTCTGGGCTGTCAGCACAGAGCCCTATGCTGGGCTCGAACTGTGAGATCATGACCTGAGCTGAAGTTGGGCGCTTAACCGACTGAGCCACCCAGGCGCCCCTCAGTGGCATTAAGGAAAAAATGAGAGGAGGGACCCTGGGAGGCTCAGCTGGTTACATGTCTGACTCTTGGTTTCTGTTCAGGTCATGATCTTGTGGTTTGTGAGTTCAAGCCCCACACCAGGCTCTGCGCTGCTGATGCAGAACCTGCTTGGGATTCTCTCTCTCTCTCTCTCTCTCTCTCTCTCTCTCAACATAGGTAAATAAGAGAAAAAGAAAAAAGTGAGAGGTGCTGCTATACATAAAAAGGGTCGTAAGGCCACTAACAACCAAAGGAACTACATGGCTCTTTTTTACCTAGTGACTCAAACAAACCAACTAAAAATGACAGTTTGGGGAAGGCTGAAATGGACTGTGATTTAGATCATATCAAGGAATTACTTAATTTTTTTAGGAGTGACAGAGATATTCCAATAATGTAGAAAATGTCTGTTTTTAGAGATGTTTCCTGAAGCATGGGGGACTGGAATGATACAATGTCTGAGATTTGCTGTAACAAAGAGCAAGATACAGGATCCAGATGAACACTTATCAATAAAAATCTTGGTAAGTGTCGAATCTGGGATTTGTTGTAACATGCTCTCGACTTCTGAGCGTGTTTGAAAATTTTCATAGTCAGTTTTTACACAAAATTGAACAAAGATTAGGGTGGAGAATAGGGGTAGAGTCACCCCACCTGTAACTGCAGGTCGGTGAGGGCCCCCGGTGCCCCTGCTGCCTTGAGCAGGTGGGCTGGGGGGCCATGGAGGTGGGTGGGCTGCCCTTCATTCTGAGGCAGAGCCAGGGTGGTCTGTGGTTGCACCCTGGAGCTGAGAAGGGGAGTCGACCCCCATAGGGCTCATTTTCTCCTCTTTATTTGATGGCTGGGAAACCTCGAGGCTCTACTCTCGGGCGTCACACCCAGGTCTCCAGCCCACGGAGGACGCCAGCCCACAGGGGACGGGCCGAGTGGCAGGAAACAGAAGCCCCCGCTTCACTGTGAATTTCCAGCTACTTAGCAGTCCCGATACTCCAGGATAGGAGGGGAATAAACAGTGGTTATGGGTAAAGTTTGTGGTGTTTGTTTTTCGCAAGATCAAAACTCTATCTCCCCTCTGTGAACATAAGCCATCAAAAGTTGATCTGTCTTTAATTTTCCCTGGGTGGTCCGGGGCTGACATCTTGCCCTTTTGTATCACCCTAGGAACTAGGGACCCAATCTTTCGTTCCATCTGCTTCTAAGATAGCGCGCCTCCCCGCCTCCACCCTGGCCTGGGGTTCTGCTTTCTGAGACTTCGTCTAATGTTACAAGGAACAAGAGATCCTTACATTTCATTGTGAGCATTCTGGGCGAAGAGCATGTGTCCTGGCCACCTTCGTGCATAACCGGTCTGCATTTGCGAGAAAGCTGCTGAGCGTGAACCAGGCTGACACGTGACCCCTCGCTGCCCCCACTTCTAAAGTCTCCCCTAGATCGGAGAGACTGTCCCACCACTTGAAATGGAGTAAACCCCACCTTGGCCTCAATAGATGTGGATGGCTGGCGAGCTGGCTGAGGGTTTCATTGATCAGATTGCGTCTGTCCTGTGGAGGCTTTCCCTGGAGGTGGAATTGGGGGTTGGGGGTGGGGGGACAGAGGTCAACATAAGATATTATGATAACAGCTCCCAGGAACTAGAGTTCACAGTCCTCTGAAAGCACCTTTGCATGCTTGCATTCTTGGGGACGGCCACTCCCCTTTCTTCAATAATGAGTACAGGTGACTGACCATTCCGGCCCCTCTGGGGGACTGCGTTTGTCTTGGCATCTGCTAGGTGGGGCTACCCCAGAAGTGCAGAAATTGCACAGGGCCTCGGGCCCACTGACTGTCACAAGTCACCGGGCACGAGGGGGCTAGGGGGGTAGTGAAGGAAGTTCAAGTGTCCCTCCTCCCTGCCCATCTCACCCTGCACCCGCTCTCCCTCCTCCCCCCTCCCCAGGAAGATATTTCTGCATTTTACCTACCTTCTGGCACTTTGGGGCTCTGGGACAACAGTGTTTGAGACCTAGCGCTCATTCAAAACCTCGAATCATTTATCCTTCTCATTGCCCTGGGAGTCAGAAGTCTGTTCCTATCAAAATCTTAAGAAGACTAGGAGTACCTGGCTGGCTCAGCTGGTAAAGCGCTTGATCTTGAGGTTGTGAGTTTGAGCCCTCCTGCTGGGTATACGGATTACTTTAAAAATAAACAAATAAAATCTTAAAAAAAAAAAATCCCAAGAAGGCTGGCTTCAAAGTATAAAACACAGCTAGTATGTAAAAGTACTAGGATGTGGGCATCTTGAATTCATTAAGCCTATGGCTTTATAGAGTACACTTAAAATGTATATACTAAAGTGAATATAAACTTGATGATTTATTTTGCCCAAGAGGAAGAAAAGGATGAGAGGAAATTAAAGCTGTGCCCTGGCACATTCACGGGTTGGGAGCCCTCAGTCAACATTGCGGACACACTGGGATCCCAGCAGTCTGGACAGCCCCCCCACCTCGGGACCTTCTTCTTTGAGAGCATGCTAGTTTCTCCCTAGGCTGACAATTGTGTCTTACAAGGTTCCCACTCACTGTCAATTGAGAATCTCTTACCGTGAAACCACCTGGTAGCTTGGAGCAACATTGTTTACATTTTTCAGGTCTATGGATGAAATTATACATCAAAGGTCTGGGACTGTGGCTCACCTGCGCCTGGGCATTTATCACTCCTGCCTGAGCCTTCCTGGAGATGGGTTCAGAGATAAACGCATTCAGACGTGACCATGAAATTGGAGGCTGAGAAAGCAGGCCTGAAAAGTTCCTCTGAAGCAACCTCGTGTTTCAGGTGAGGCAGAATTCCGTGAACTTATTGACAGAGCTCTGATGAAAGGTGATCCCAGGTCTTCTGGTGGAGTCCGCCCCCCTTCAAAGTCCTTAAAGTTGCTTGTGGTCCCTGCAAATGTTGGGATAAAACTGGATAAAATAACTTGTACATACTGGCTTTATGGATAAATCAACATAGGTACAACACTCAGGATGGCAACTGACACATAAATAAATGCTATACACTATTTGTTTCAAAAATCTGGTTTTCTAAACAATGTGATCTGATCTATCAATCTATTCATCATCATCATCTATTGAGAGACTTCAGGTTTGAATCCCAGCTTTGCAATTTGGTAGTGTCATTTCAAGCAAGTTAAATATCTTTCTTTGCCTCAGTTTCTTCATCCATACAGTAAAAAGAAAGATAGTACTTTGTAATACTATTCTGAGGATTACATGAGTGAATAGCAAAACATTGAGAGCAAAGTCAGCACATAATAAGTGCTCTGTAAGTGTTAGCTGTTACAATGATTAAATCTGAAAAGACATATATTAAAATTAACAGCAGTATTAAAAATTTTTTAATGTTTATTTATATTTGAGCAAGCGAGTGAGAAAGAAAGAGAGAGCCAAACAGAGTGCAAGTGGGAGATGGTTAGAGAGAAAGGGAGACAGAATCCAAAGCAGGCTCCAGGCTCTGAGCAGTCAGCACAGAGCCGGATGTGGGGCTCGGACTCTTGAACTGTGAGATCATGACCTGATCCAAAGTTGGGTGCTTAGCTGACCAAGCCATCCAGGCACCCCTAACCGTAATATTTCTGAGTGGTAGAATCATGGATGTATCTATTTTATTTTATGTTATGAAAGTTTAAGCTTTCTCTAGGGCAAGGGCACATCTTCCTGGTCTTCATAATCTTTGTGTGCCTAATCCTGTGCCTGGCTGATAGTAGCTGCTCGGTAAGTATTCAATTCAGCTGTTAGGATTGCTCTCCGTGAGCACCTCTCCCAAATATCCATTGTTATTGTCTCATGTTTGCACAACTCTTAAGTTTCTGGAACAAAATAGGTAAAGTGAGATGAAATAAACAAAGCTTCGTAAGTACCAATCCACACAAATGTATTTCTTACAAAATGGTGTGACTTTGTCGAGACTCCTTGAGGGCTTAGATAGTAGGTTCTGAATTTGCTCTCTCACGGGAGGCCCCTCTGTAAGCCGGCACTGTGTGGTTTGCCATAAAAATAACAAACTACTAGTTAATCATCTGCATATGTAGCCCATATACCGGTGGGCCCCTGGGAATGTGAGTAAATGAGATTTTATGGAAGTCAGACCTCTGGATGGCCAGTGAGATTGGCAGTCAAACACACACACACACACACACACACACACACACACCCCACAAAAAGCAGGATTACAGGAAAGTGTATATAATGACTTCATGTGCGTGTAAAATTACATTTGTAAATCTGTAGGTATATGTGTGTATAGAATGGTTTAAATAAAATGTAAGTGGTGGTTATCTCTGGGTGGTGGAATCTGGGGTGAATTTTTTCTCCCTTTATACGTTTTCTATATAGAAAAATATGTGCACGCACACATACTCTATGTGAGAAAATGAAAAAAAAAACCCCACATACTCGCAGTTAAGTACTCATCAAGGGGAGCTTTTGTGTTCAACAGACTTTAAAACTTATCTATAAAGACATCAACTCTGATGTCTAGGTGATGTATAAAAATACAAGATGCCCCCCAAATACAAGGTACCCAGGTTAAACAATGATAAGTATATATCATGAAGCATTTGGGATATTGCTTCTTATCTTCTATAGAAAAGTAGAAAAAAGTAGCAATACTCCTATCATTATTTATACTTTTTTTCATTCTTTTTTCCATAAGTAGGCTTTGTTTCACACGGTCAAAAATCATACTGTGTATGTACAAGTTTCATTCATTTACCAAGTTTGTATTGTGTCTCTGATAAAGACCAGGCATGGCTAAGAATTGAGAATACCCCAGGGGTAACACACCATCAGCTATGCCTCCACTAGCATGAAATCTTTTTTTTTTTAGTATATATTCTTTGTATAATATGACATTGAGGTGGCTCATTCATTTTACTTAGCCAATCTTGGGTTGTGGGTTAATTTTTTCATTCATTTACATACTGGCTCTTTACTATTGTAAACAATACTGCCCTGAATGTCTTTGTGTATCAAACTCTTCTCAAATTTCAGCATTATTTTATTTTTAAGATAGATGCCTAAAAGTACTATTTTGATTTTAAGATAGATGGAATCTCATATTAATTTGTCTAAATAGGTTAACTGGCTAGAGCGACAAAAATGTTGGTCTATAAGACTTGACTACTAATACATTTGATCATCTTTCCATATTTGTGCTTTCTAACGTTATTTGTTGATTATCTATATTTAGAGGTGAGGTTGTAATGTTTTTTCTTATATGCTTTATGATCTTATATAAAAGCCTATTGGGGCACCTGGGAGGCTCAGTCGGTTAAGTGTTGGACTCTTTTTTTTTTTTAAGTTAATGTTTATTTCTTTTTGAGAGAGAGAGACAGAGACAGAGACAGAATGTGAGTGGGAAAGGAGCAGAAAGAGAGGGAGATAAAGAATCTGAAACAGGCTCCAGGCTCTGAGCTGTCAGCACAGAGCCAGATGTGGGGCTCGAGCTCACAGACCATGAGATCATGACCTGAGCTGAAGTCTGATGCTTAACCGATGGAGCCACCAGGTGCCTCAAGTGTAGGACTCTTCATCTCCATTTGGGTCTTGATGTTGGTCAGGGTCATGAGTTCAAGCCCCGCATTGGGCCCCAAGTTGGACTCTGTGCTGGGTGTGAAGACAACTGAAATAAAACAAAACAAAACAAAACTGTTAGCTTTATGTGCCCCTTCCCCCTCCTGCCCTCCACTCTCACCCCGGGCTCCCTATGTTACCTTAATATTTGTCATTTGCATTTTTCAGTCTGTTGGTATTTTATTGTTGGTTATTGGTTTTATTTTTATTTTTGACCTACAGCAATTTAACGCTGTGTTTAGGAAAATATGTTCATCTTTTGATTTCTTTGAGTGCTTCTCAGTATAGAATGCCATGTTTCTATCCAGATGTTTACAACCTATTCAATTCTATTTTACTTATTCTTTTTTACTTTTTAAAATATACTACAATCTTAAATCATCTGGAATTTATTTTGGGGTAGACTTATCGTGAATAGCTAATAGGATTTCTTTCCCAATGACCTGCCAATTATTCCCAAAGAAAACACAGTTTTTCTTGATCTTTCCTATTTATTTTTTTTGTGATGAATTTTTATCATATATTTAATTTTCTTACATAATGAAGTTTATCTGTGGACTTTATATAATATTCCTTTGAGCTGGGGGCGCCTGGGTGGCTTATTTGGTTAAGCGTCCGACTTTGGCTTAGGTCATGATCTCGCGGTTCGTGGGTTTGAGCCCCGCGTCGGGCTCTGTGCTGACTGCCAGCTCAGAGCCTGTAGCCTGTTTCAAAGTCTGTGTCTCCCTCTCTCTCTGACCCTGCCCTGCTCACGCTGTCTCTCTCTCTCCTAGAAATAAATAAAACATAAAAAAAAATTAAAAAAAAATATTCCTTTGATCTGTTTACTTACTTGAATATCAGTTTTGTTCTATGTGTTAAAATCTAGTAGCAGTGTATTATAAGGTATTATATATTACAAACTATTAGAATGCAAATTGTTTATAGCTTTAGAATATGTTTGTAAATGTTAGAATTATTCCCCTAACTCTAAACTCTCCTTTCTGAAAGAAAACGTTCTGTAAAACTTGCATTGGGGTTTGAGTGGAATTAGCATAAATTAAAAAGCTATAAATTAATTTGTTAACAATGGACATTTCTCCACTTATCCAATTCTGCTGCTCTATCTGTTAACAAAAATCTTGTATTTACCTCATTTTACATTTCTCATAAAGGCTATGCCTGGGTTTCTTGTATATTTCAAGACTGAATCCCACCAGATACACCCCGATCCAGACAGATTAGCTCCACTTTTTATATTTATTTTATTGTCACTTAGTAATCTTTCAGTTGAATAAGAGGTTGTGTGGCTTAACGTGATTTGAAAAATCACTGGATTAGTCAATCCCTGAGGATCCCTTCCACTGCTGAAAGTCTGGATTCTGTGATCTCTTAAGCGCATGGTGTTTTCTTGCCCTTGCCTGTTGCTACTTTCTCCTCCTTCACACCCAGGAGCGCTGGGCCTGATGGGCTCTGCTCCTTCGCACATAGCCGTGTATTCTCTGACCACCTAAGTCTTGACATTTCAATTAGATTATAAATACCTTGAGAGCAAAAGCCATAGGTTTCCACCTATCACAACAACACTGTGAGGCTTTTTTTTTTTTTTTAAGACTTTATTATTTTTTTAAAGTAATCTCTACACCCAATGTGGGGCTCTAACTTATGTCCCCCAGATCAAGGGTCTCAAGCTCTTCTGACTAAGCCAGCCGAGCACCCCAACAACACAGTGTTTTATACATTGTATGTATTCTTTAAATACTTATTAAATGAATAAATGGCAGATGCCTGGGTGGCTCAGTCGGTTGGGCCTCTGACTTTAGCTCAGGTCATGGTTTCATGGTTCATGGGTTCGAGCCCTGCGATGGGCTCCGTGCTAACTCCTCAGAGCCGGGAGCATGCTTTGGATTCTGTGTCTCCCTCTCTCTGCCCTCCCCCGTCATGCTCTCTCTCTTTCTCTGTCTCTCAAAAATAAACAACGTTTAAGAAATTGAAAAAAAAAAGAATAAATGGTAATCACAGAATTAGAACTGTATTTGTTTCCTTGTTTGTTTTAATCCGATGAAACTGGAATTAAAGCATTTGTTTGTTTCCCGGTGTAACTAAACTTTATATATGAATACAAATGAATACTGAAAATATAATTTGTTTCCTCACTCATTAGCATTCACAAGCCAAATGGATAGAATGTGTGCCCATGAAGAATGAGCTCCCCATCATTGCTGGCGGTACAGGCCCTAGACTTCTGGGAGAGAGGTTGATTCAGAGCACAGGCTGGCGAGGCTGGAGTCCACAGAAAAAACCAGTCCCACTGATACCTTGGTCATGAACTTTTGGCCTCCAGAATGGTGAGGAAATAAATTTCTCTTGTTTAAGTCACCCACTCTGTGGTTCTTTGCTGTGCAGCCCTAGAAAATTAATGTTATCGCTAAAGGAAGCTCAAGTAAATCAACTGACATACCAGTGTCACTTTGGAAAACAGGTAAATAAAATTAAAATAAAAATAAAGCTTAAAACACCTTCAGTAATCTGCTCCCCAATTTTTTCTGAAGATCTCCTGTATTCCTGACATGCCCACTAATTCTGATTAGTGTGAGCAATTTAAACTGGGGGGCGCCTGAGTGGATTAGTCAATTGTGCGTGCGACTTTGGCTCCAGTTCGTAAGTTCGAGTCCTGCATCCGGCTCTGTGCTGACAGCTCAGAACCTGGAGCCTGCTTCGGATTCTGTGTCTCCCTCTCTCTGCCCCTCCCCCACTCGCATTATGTCTGTATCTCTCTCAGAAATAAACATTAAAAAAAATTAAAGTTGGGGCACCTGGGTGGCTTAGTCAGTTAAGCATCCGACTTTCGCTTAGGTCATGATCTCGCGGTTCGTGGGTTCGAGCCCCGCGTCGGGCTCTGTGCTGACTGCCAGCTCAGAGCCTGGAGCCTGTTTCAGTCTGTGACTCCCTCTCTCTCTGACCCTCCCCTGCTCACGCTGTCTCTCTCTCTCTCTCTCTCTCCTAGAAATAAATAAAAACATTAAAAAAAAATAAATAAATAAAAAATATTTTTAAAAAATTAAAGTTTATTGAAACATCCAGATTTATCTTGTGTAAATAGAATTAACTTCTTATATTAAAGTGAATTAAAAGGATGGATTTAAAGATCTACTCACAGGACAATAAAGCACAGTATTCTCACCTCAGATTTGTGTGAAAATCTACTTGTGATCACACTCACACAGTCTCTAAACACTAGAAAAGGAGTGAGAAATTGCCCCCTTGGTGTGTGGGCTGGCAGCGATGAAGACCAAAGGGGATTTTTTTTGTTTTTTTTGCCAGAAAATAGTTTTTTCTCTTGTTAAGACTACACAGCATAAACTAAGAAGGATTTGCATTTGCGGGTAAAGCAAGACATTCTGAATGAATGTTTCTTACAGAAGAGACTTCATATTCCGGTGCTGGGGGCAAGCGGGAGTCCCTGACGCTCCTTGGCTTGTAGATGCCAAGGCTCCACTCACTGGCCCCTTGTCCCATGGTGTCTCCTCGCTCTGCGCGTCTTCACCTCTTCTTTCGAAAACACCAGCAACACCTGGTTAAGGGCTCTCGTGCTTGAGCATGCCCTCATTTTACCTATTTACATCTACAGTGACCTTATTTCCAGAGAATATCAAACACTGAAGTAGCGGGAGTTGGGACTTCGGCGTAGCTTCTGGAGAGAGACACGATTCAGCTCATAACCACTGATTCCTATTACAGTTGTTTGTTTCTAAGGAAAGTTAGGCTCTCAGAGGTTGAGTTGGAGAGTAAATTTGTATGAAATTGTACCTGATTACTCTTGGTTTCAAGAAACTGGAAACCTAACTACCTCTAGATTCAGCTTCGAGGAGTTCTTGGATTATAGTGTCAAAAGAAGAACGAATCAGTCAGACTGCGAGAGGGGAGTGTTCCAGCTTGGCCACAGACACTACTAGAACAAGAGCTGGAGCAGGTCAGGATTTCTCTGATTCTCTTCTTTGCGCTTCACTCTCTGCTGGAAGGAGTTCTCTTAATGGAAGGTAATGTGACTACTGTCAGTTCCCAAGTTTTACCCTTAAGCTTTCTGGCCCTGGGGGCAGATACCCTGCAGAAGAGAGCTAGCAGCTCATGGAGCTGGGGTGCCAGGCCATGGACAATAAATTTTGGCCAGTTGGGGATGCCTAGGTGGCTCAGTCGGGTCAGCATCTGACTTGGACTCAGCTCATGATCTCACTGTTCATGTGTTTGAGCTCCGCATCAGGCTCCGTGCTGACAGCTCAGATCCTGGAGCCTGCTTCCGATTCTGTCTCTCTTTCTCTCTCTCTCTGCCCCTCCCCTACTCACACTCTGTCTCTCTCTCTCAAAAATAAACATTATAAAAAATATTTTTTTCAACTTTGGCCAGTGGGATGGACTCCCGAAAAAACAAGGCAGTTACTGTGGTAGCCAAATAGACGAAGACAGTGGGGCTGTGAACTGAACTGACCGTATTACAAATGTCCACTGTAAAAAGATAATTCAAGGGAGGAAAATCCAATATTTATGTAAATTACCCAGATGGGTTCCAAGGCGTGTTCACGTTCGCTGGAGAAATTACTCTGTTCTCTGTTTTATGTCATTTAGTGGATCAGGTTTAAGTCTCTGCCCCAGTGCAGTGATCCATGACATGTACGAAATCCAAATTCAAATAATAGTTTCAGATTCATCTGAAAATTGATTAGGTCAAATGTTTTGCATACATGCTTTTTGTCCTTTTGGGGTGTGTGTGGGGGAGTGCGTAGTATTTATTTCTGAATCCAGGATTTATTTGTAAAAATAGACTTTCAAGTCAATCAGTGACATTCGCTGGAGTTTAAAAGTGGGCACGTTCATATTTTAGCCTAGGTATCTTTCCCTTAATTTCTTTTAAGGCATTTGTGCAACTATTCAAATGTTGATTCATTCGAGGACGATAGGGAACACATTAAATATAGTTTGCAATTTCTACATTATCCCTACTAATTACTTGCCTAAATCAATTATAGGAAGGAAATGCAATTTTTGCCTCTCTGCTAAACTCCAGAGGGCAGAGTGATTATGGAAGCCTGATTTTTTTTGTACCCAAACGTTACCTTCTCAAGGTCATAAGGACCAGACTACTGAGTGTCAGGTCCAATCTCTAGATGCCAGAGTAACATCTTCACCTGGATTCAAGCGGGCACCTCATGCCCAACTTCATGAAATCAACTTAGCCCCTGCTTCTTCAGGGCTCCCTCTCTGGATGGCTTTTCCATCTGCCTTGATGATCAATTCTCAGGCCTAGAGAGCTTTCTTTTTCCCTTCCTCCCTGGCTTCTGTGAATGATTCGAGTCTTATCCATGGTGCTACCTAGGTCACGGTCCCCAAATTTTGCTGAGTATGAGAATCACCTGAGGGACGTGTCAATGAACTCAGATTTGAGGTCCCATCTCTGGAGATTCTGAATCAGTAGATCAAGAAGTGGCCCAGGGATCTGCATTTAAAGCAATCCCCCTTCCTTCCACTGTGTGGTTTGAGGACAACCAGCATTTAGGAGCTACTGCGTTCAATGCCTCCATTCCCACAGCCCCCACCACCTCCAGCCCCACCCCTGCATCCAGGACCTCCATTTGGTAAGTCACCCTCCACCTAGCTTCGAGCTCCAACAACAGAGGCATCTAAATGCCTATTTTTCCCAGGCCCTTTGCCTGCCAGAGGAAGTATGAAGATGAATAAAGCAGAGTCGTCCTCTCAGAAAAACTCCGTAGTGAAGGAGGTGATCCAGGGACCTGAATTCTATTCCCGAGCTTGATGCTATGTTTAGGTGAACAGGAAGAACCCCGAGGTCTTCAAGAGGGGGAAGAAGGAGTGTTTAACTCAACCTTAGGAAGTTTCAGAGAGCTTCCCGGAGGAAGTGATGCTGAACTTAGGATGAAAATGAGTTTATCAGATAGAGAAGGGCTGCAGGGAGAGAACATTCCAGACGGTTTTGAGCAGGGGAATAATATAACTAGATAGGAGCTTTAGATTTGTCTCTAGACTTGCTTTTAGCGTCACACATTGGACCCTCTGTTAGGCTGTTTGAAAATTCTTGAGGGTTCCCCACTCTTCAACATCAACTACTGTTAATTACCTCCTCTGTCTTGTGTTCGAGGCCCTTTGTGACCTAGACCATCTCTCTTTTATTTGCACTGATCACCTCTCCTCCTTTATTTTTTTAAGTTTATTTATTTATTTTGAGAGACAGAGAGACAGATCTGGCAGAGAGAGATGGAGAGAGAAAGAATTATAAGCAGGCTCCATATTGCCAGTGCAGAGCCTGAATGTGGGGCTCGAACTCACAAATCGTGAGATCATGACCTGAGCCGAAATCCAGAGTCAGACGCTTAACTGACTGAGCCACCCAGGTGCCCCTACTGGCTCTTCTTTCAAAAATCTGGGTTCTCCCTTCTCTGAGATGGTTCCTAACCATCATCCTACAGTTCTCTCTCTGCCCTGCTTTTATTGCCTTGCCCGCTCCCATTTTTCACCATTTATTTCTTCACCTGGTTCATTTCAAGAGACAGGATGCACAAATGGATGATGGCCAGCCTAGCTATAACACTAGAACTCTGGTTCAAAACTTGTAGTGCTCTGCCCAAGGAATCAGTACTGGATCTACAATAAACAGCTGAGGAAACTAGCCAGCTGCGAGCCAGACTTGAAGGACATCAAACCGCTATCTCTAGTAAAAATCCAGGAAGCTAGATAATTACTTCTATCACAAAAAGCCCCAAATGGCCAGCACTTGATTAATATCTGACAGCTTTCTTAATGTTTACCCTGCCTCCAACTTAGGACCAACCAGAGAAAGGCTAATACGCACCTTTCCCCGAACCCATAGGATGCCCCCCGTGCAGTTAGCTGCCCACAGCTTCCCCATGCCAACAGCCTTCCTTCTCAAGCACCAGAAGTGTTCCCACCTCCCTGTCTGCCTTTGATCTACGCCAAACGCAAGTGACAGTGACTGACTCCCTTGTTGCAGCAACCTCTCAGTAAATAGGCTTGGCCCATTCTCATTCGGTTGGTTTTTATTCCCACAATTTGTAAGACTGTTAAAAATAAAACAATTGTAGCCCTGGTCTCTTGTTTTGGGATAGTCAAAGAAACGTCCACTTCCTTCTTTCCTTTGTTAAAGCAATTCCTTAATTTGTATAGAAAGTGACTAATCTTGGGGGGCGACCAGGTGGCTCAGTCGGTTAAGCACGCGACTCTTGATCATGAGGTCATGAGTTCAAGTCCAATGTTGGCTTTAAAAAAAATAGTAAAAACTAATTGAAAAAAAATAGCAAAACTTTTTACTAGAGAGCCTACTTGAAAAAAATAATCTCCACACTAACTTAAAAAGAAGTGGTCAGATGCCCCACGTTACTGTGGGAATCTTCTAGCCCAGCTTGCTTGGTTTTATACACACCCTGCTGTGATAAATCTTGGTTGTTTGGCCGACCACTCTATTGATATTACTTTGAAGTTACTTAGCTCAAGGTTACCATTTTATTTTATGGAAACCACTTTATTCATTTACCTGAAAGGCTTACACAACGTTGTATTTCTGCAGCTAGTCCCTGTAGGACGTCACGCAGCCTCTGGGCCCCACCTCCCATGGGCTTAGCCCGTCATTTCCTTCTGCCCCTTTCAACCCTTAAATATTTGATCCCCTGAAGTCAGTGAATTTCAATTTTCCAAGGCTTCCGGAAACCCTGATTTAGCACTAGGAGTTTGAAAATCCTGATACCCTGGTAGGATACTCTTCTTTTACAGTGAAAGATTTTATCCCAAAGCAATGTTCTCAAAAGCTTCGGGGGCTTTTCCACTGACACAGAATAGCGGGCAGATCTGTGAGACTATCAACCATGTCTGGCCTGCTTTCCTGGCGCTCTTCTTCCGCCGGGACCCTGACCCCCTTCCACGCCTCCCCTCCTGCCTGCCTTCATTCCCCTGGTTTGTCCTGTTCACGATGCCCTTCTACCCGCCTCACCTCACCTGGGTAGTGGCCACATCTCTCTTTTTTCAAATCCAGCATCAGCACGGGGGAAGAGCAATGTGTAGGGAGTCGTTCTGTGTTTTTTACTTCCCAGCTACAGGATGCTGGCATATCACTTCCCTTTTCCGAGTCTGTTTTATCATCTGTGAAACTGTTTTAAAAATAATTACCAAATAGGTCTGAGGACTTAAAAAGAAAAATGTTTATTAAAACATTCTCGGCTTAATGTTCTCTTTCTTGACACGGGTGGTTACACAGGCATTTGCTTGTGATCATTCATTGACCTGCCTATTTCTGTGTGTGCACTTTCCTGTGTGTTGACGTCAATGAAAAAGTTAGAAACAACCATTTAGTCCAGCTTAGTAGGGTCTTAGAAATATTATAAACATTGGTTGTCTTTCCGTCTTTTCTTTTCTGGCTGGAGGGCAGGTGATCAGAATTAGGTTGAACAACCAAGGCAGGCATGACGAATTAAGATTCACAAGAGCCTAGATGGGTTACGTTGAAGGACTGAGGGCAAGAGATAAAATGTAATAGGGACCAGCATGCAGAAGGTCCAGAAGGAAACAGTGCAGTAATGAACGGGAGATGTGCTTTCAGAGGATCATTACGAAGAAGCCGAGATTTCAGCTGGCCGCAAACTTGATTTTACTCAACAGTCTAGCTTGGCCGAGAAGCTCTATGGTTGTCTGCAAAGCAAACAAGCAAACAAAACCAAACCCAAACAGAACAAAACAGAAATCTCAGTACAACTTTGGGTTTCAATGGATATGTAATACTCAGATCCCAGCAGGTAAATGGACCCACTAGATTGTTGAATCCGTCAGGCCACACCCATACTGTATGCATTCAGCTATAGAAGTCTCTTCTTAGAATGGGTCTAGATCTTAGAATGGGTCCAGAGTTCAGTGGTTAGCATTTTAAGAGGAGCTTATACCCATGTCATAGGAAGATCTGGAGAATTTAACCTTAAGAAATATTTGGAGGGTGCCCCGAGGGCTTCATATATAGTGAAGGATTTTGTCAAAAGTCAGAATTATTCTATGTAGTTTCATCAGGGACAACTAGACTCAGCAGGTGAAAGTCTAGATTTTGGATCATATTAAGGAAGGAGATAGCTTCTGACTGCCATGACTTGAAAATAGAGGGATTGCCTGCTCATCATTGGTGGTATTTAAGCAGAACTTCTATGGTTATGCATTATAGCCATTGTAGATTATATCTCTATTTTGGGTGAGATGATAAATTATCATTTATCATGATAAATTTATCATGAGTTGTGTCCCCCACAACAGATATGTTGAAGTCCTAACTCCGGGTACTTGTGAATATGACTTTATTTAGAAATGGGGTCTATGGGGTCTTGGGGGTCACTTGGGTGGGTCAGTCAGTTATGTGTCTCGCTCTTGGTTTCAGCTCAGGTCACGATCTTACAGTTTTGTGAGTTTGAGCCCAGTGTCGGGCTCTGCCCTGGCAGTGGGCAGCCTGCTTGGGATTCTCTCTCTGTCTCTCTCTCTCTCTGCCCCTCCCTTGCTCACGCTCTGTTTCTCTCAAAATAAGTAAATAAACTTAAAGACATAAGGCCTATTGAAGTTGTAATCAAATTAGGGTGGTTGTTAGGGTGAAGCATCATCTAGTAGTTACAATGACCGCTGTCCTTGTAACAGACCAGAGACAGCCAGGGAGAATGGCATGTGAAGACACAGACAATGGAGGGAAGCCAGCTGTGTGATGACAGAGGCAGAGATGGGGGTGACGTGGCCCGTAGCCATGGAATGCCGAGGATGGCAGGCGACTTCCAGAAGCTGGAGAGAGAGCACGGCTTTGCTATTGCCTTATTCTCAATCTTCTAGACTTCACAACGGGAAGCTTAAAAAAACTTTTTAATGTTTATTCTTTTTTAAAAAATTTTTTAAACTTTTATTTTTTAGAGACAGAGAGAGACAAAGCATGAATGGGGGAGGAACAGAGAGAGGGGGAGGAACAGAGAGAGAGGGAGACACAGAATCTGAAGCAGGCTCCAGGCTCTGAGCTGTCAGCACAGAGCCTGATGCGGGGCTCGAACTCACGAACCACGAGATCATGACCTGAGCCGAAGTCGGATGCTTAGTCAACTGAGCCCCCCACGTATCCCAGTTCTGTGGTTTTAAGCCATCCAGTTTATGGTCTCTGTGACAGCAGCCTTAGGTAGTTTTGTACACCTTGGAAATCCATGCAAGGCCTGGGAATCCTTACTAGTCAGATAGCAACAATCCAGGCAGGCTGGCCTTACGGGCCTTTGCCTGCACCTACAGATACATCTGGGGCTCTCTGTAAGTAACCCCCCTCCCCGACCCCCACGGTGACAGCCTTATCCTCTGAGCTTCTCGTCCTTGGTGCTTCCCCCAGCAATGCCCACAGCTGCTGATGCCCTGGGAGACCCTAGGCCACACGTCTCCTTCCCCCTCCAGCCCTGCTTTCAGACCTGGGAGAGCCCAGGGCTCAGAGTTTGGAAGCTCTGTGAGGCCAGGGTCACGGTCAGGGCTCTCTCTTGCTTACAGTAGGAATCAATAGGCTTTGGGAGCTCCAGCCCAGAGTATATGGGAAAAGGCACTCAGAGTTGCAAATAACTCACCTGCAAATGAACCTCTGGAACAGGTCATTTGTGAGTTCAAGGACAGCCTCTGTTTGACACTCAGGCCCCGTTTATAGATAAGGTTGTAACATTGCAGCAGATTGAAACATTCAACAGTCCAGAAACATGCTGAAAGAGCTCATAAAGCAACTCATTTTTCCTCCCACTGAAACTCAGGAATGTCCTTTGAGGACTTTTGCTGAGACACGTGCATGATTTGTTTTTTAAAACACTGTAAATCAGGACCTCCACGTGATTCTCGCGCAAGTCCGGCAGGTCACGTGCAACGCTGGTCCGGGTGCCGGATTCTCCTCGTGGTGGAGCGAGCAGGGCTTGTGTAGGCTGAGGCCCTGATCAGCAAAGGGAGGGTAGGGAGGAGTCCTCCCCGAGGACAGCAAGTACAACTGGCTCCTCCCCCTGACCTATTTCAAGAGACAGGGAGGGCTGGAGTCCTTGAACCCCTCCAAGCTCTTGTGACCTTGATCCAATGTGTGTTCCTGCCGGTTGGTCTCCCAGCCCCCCAGCCACTGGCACAACTCATTGCTTTGCATACTGGGCTTCCACACAAGACTGCATTTTATTGTTTTATTTATTTGTTTTTTAAAAATATTTATTTATTTATTTTGAGAGTGAGAGAGCAGGAGAGCAGCAGAGAGAGACAGGGGGAGAGAGAGAATCCCAAGTGGGCTCTGCATTGTCCGCATAGAACCCAACGAGGGGTTGGACCTCATGACCCGTGAGATCATGACTTGAGCCAAAATCAAAGAGTCAGATGCTTAACTGACTGAGCCACCCAGATGCCCCTAAGATTGCATTTTAAAAGGAAGCCCATTGCTAACCTATGTGTGCGAATGTGTCAATTTGAAAATGACTCCTCGTGGTCTGGAAGAACATTGTGGTGGGTTGAAGCGTGGTCCCGCCAAAGTTACGCTCTTGCCTCAACCTCTGGAACTTATAATGTGACCTTATTTGGAAAAAGGGTCTCGGCAGATGTAAATAAGAATCTTGAGCTGAGGGGCGCCCGGGTGGCTCAGTCGGTTAAGCCTCTGACTCCTGGTGTCAGCTCAGGTCAGGAGTTCACTCAGGGTTCCTGAGTTCGAGCCGTACATGGGGCTCTACACTGACAGCAGAAAGCCTGTTTGGGGTTCTCTTTCTCTCTCACTCTCTCTGCCCCTCCTGCATGCGCTCATTCTCTCTCTCCAAATAAATAAATAAAAACTTAAAAAACATTAAAAAAAAAAATCTCGAGCTGAAATCATCCTGGATTATCCGGGTGGGTCCTCCATCCAATAGCAAGTGCCCTTATAACCTCCATCCAATAGCAAGTGCCCTTATAAAAGACAGAAGAGGAGACACAGGCACAGAGAGACAAGCAGAAAGCCATGTGAAGACAGGCAGAGATGTGAGCTATGAAGCCAGAAGCCAAGGAATGCCTGATCTTCAGAAGCTGGAAAAAACAAGGAAAGGATTCTGTTCCCGAGCCTTCAGAGGGATCAGCCCTGCTGAGCCCGTGATTTCAGATCTCTGGCCTCCAGAACCGAGATAATAAATGTCTGCTGCTTGAAGCCACCAAGTGGATGGTAGTGTGTTACAACGGCCACAGGAACCTGGTAGCACGATCACGAGGCATTTAGTGTAGCCGAGGGAAAGGACGGGTGGGTCCTGTCCGTTACCAAGCCTTGGACCTACACACCCACCGGGTATACCTCTGTACCATGTGAAATAGATATTATAACTCAACTTCTGGGAGTCTATCCTGAACTATAGAAGAAAACATGGAAAACTTTAAATATGGTTCATCACAGTGCTATGTGGAATAAAGAAAGGTTGGAAACAAGCTGAATGTGGGGCACCTGGGTGGCTCAGTCGGTTGGGTGTCCAACTTCGGCTCAGGTCATGATCTCACGGTTTGTGGGTTTGAGCCCTGCGTCGGGCTCTGTGCTGACAGCTCAGAGCCTGGAGCCTGCTTCAGATTCTGTGTCTCCCTCTGTCTCTGACCCTCTCCTGCTCATGCTGTCTCTATTCTCTCTCAGAAATAAATAAAACATTAAAAAAATTTTAATAGAAGAGTAGTTATAGGCATAAAAAAAGGAAACAAGCTGAATGTCTCACCTTAGGGTATCAATTAAATAAATTATGGGGTAGCCATTTAGAGAATCCTATGAAGCCATTAAAATAATATCATAGAAACATACTATGCATGTGGAAAGGTGTTGCCAGTTTACTTGTATAAAAATACATTATGGTATGATCTAATTTAAAAAATACGTAAGTATATAAATTATGTATAAATGCATAGAAAAATCTAGAATGGAGTGTCAACAGTGTTGTTTTTTTTTAAGAGAGTGGGTGTTTTAGATTCTTTGCTTCTGTGGGTTGTCGGTAATTAACATGTAATTTACAATAATAATGCAACGTATTTGTAATAATAGTAATGATTATTAGTCTAATAAAAGCAATGAAAGGCATTTATTTCATTTGGAGGAAGAAAAAACCCTGAAACTTGTCATCAGCCACACAGTGGGAGGTATTATGTTCCTGTGTGGAGGATTTAGGAAAATGGGCATGAGAAGGGTTCAATCCAGCTGGAGGAGGGCCTCACTCCTGGGAGCTCAGAATGATGCTGGGTCAGGAGCAAGCGAGTAAGCAGGGGGCTGATAAACTAGACAACTGCAGGACTTGTCAGAACCTTCTGCATGCTAACGCCATGGCAAATCTCCAAGACACACATGGGGTCACATTTTCCCTTCCACCTTATTTGATCATGGAGCCAAGAACATATGATAGTACTCCTGCTCTGAGACTCACAGTTGGGGAACTTCTGGAATACGATTTGACAAAAAGCAGTTCAATTAAGTGAAGAGTAAAACTACCCAGATCTGGAACGGGGGAGAATATTTCCAGTTTACATATTGCTGAGAAACACTGGCTGTTCCCCGTGATCCATAAATCGAACACAAGCAACAGTGTCCTAAAATTATATTAAAAGTCTGGCAAATAAGAACAAGGAGCAGACTGGATATTCTCCCTGCTATCTGGGCTCTGTGTTAAAAAAAAAAAAAGTTTTTTTTTAAGGTTTTATTTATTTTTGAGAGCAAGAGAGACAGCATGAGTGGGAGGGAGGGGCAGAGAGAGAGGGAGACACAGAATCCCAAGCAGGCTCCGGGCTCTGAGCTGTCAGCACAGAGCCCCACCTGGGGGCTCAAACTCACAGACCGCAAGATCATCACCTGTGGGCCCTGTATTTTAGAAGCCACGTAGAAATGTGAGAGAGGGTCCTGAGAATCCCAGCCGCCCCCTAAACAGAAGAGGCAATTACATTACAAGCCAGGGAGAGCCAAAATAATGCACCTCATGTGTGCCCAAGAGTCAGTGTGCAAAAAAGCATCTTCTTGGGGCTGATGGGCGGGGAGAACACCCCGCTTGCCAGAGGCAGGGAGGCCGGTGAGGGCTCAGCTCAGCACCCAGGAGGTGCTGTTCCCAGAGTGCTCTTTCCAGACTCTGCCTCCACGTCAGGGTGATTATCTATTTTTTTCCTGCCCAACTTGATGATGGTACTAAATTGGACTCTTCTTTTTTCTTTCCTTTCTTCCCCCTTAATTCTTTTCTTGTGCCCTCAGAAGGCACCCTTAGGGATGCAGAAGCCCTGCTCCGTTCGCAACCCCACCCAGGCTGGCACGGTCGGGGTGAAGCTCCCCAGCATGCACAGGATGCAGGGGGCCCCCCTCCCCCCCCCCCCGCAGCCTCTCCCCCAAAGGAATGTGAGAGGACATCCTGCATTTTCACTTCCTGCCCCTGACCAAACACTCTCTGTTCCCCACGGAGTCCTGGCTGCTGTCGCCTCTCTCTTTCCTGTTGTTCTTTCCTCGGCCAGTTCTTTGCCTTCTCTGGTGTGAGGCCCTTGGAAGGAGGGGGCAGCCCCGTGTGCCTTTGGGGAGCCGCTGTTTAGATTTTTGTGGCTCTTAGGTTATTTTCGCTTTGACCAGCAGGGAGTTGATGGCCTTCTGCAGCCCCAGCCCCACAGCAAGGGTGCTCCCCCCCCTCCCTGGGGCTCGCTCAGGTACTTCAGTGTGCAGGGAACTTACCTGGACAGCCTGTTAACTGTGCAGCCCCCCCACCCTCCCCCAGCCACCGACTGAGACAGTCTAATTGAGGGTGAATCTGCATCACACACACATGCACGCGCGCACACACACACACACACACACCCCAAGTGACTTGTGATGTAGACCCCCCACACACAGCAGCTTGTCACGCACCTGTGGGCACAGCTGGACCGCCCCCCATCCCCCCACACCTGCTCACACCTAAATCTGCTTATTTGATCATCTCGGCACTTCTCAACCATGACCTCTGCATTCCAGTGCAACTGGGTGGATAAAGTCCACACCCTTAGTCTCTAGTATATAACCAGGATGTCCCCGTAATTGATTATCCCAGTTGGGACCTTTTAGTGAGAGAAGGGGACACCTTTAATAATTATGTCGAGAAATCGGCATGACTCCGCCAGCTGGATGTACGCTCTCTGTGTGTGTAGGTTCTCTGTGGGCTGGCTTCTCCTTACCTCTGACTCCTTCTGAAGACAGCTCTCCTGGGACCCAGCGCCCACCCCAACGAGAGACCCCAGGCTCCCTGTAGGACTCAAAATTCCATATGTGCCGTGCTCTCTTTCTCTTTTTTAAAAAAATGTTTATTTTGGGAGAGCGAGAGAGCGTGTGCACACATGCGGGTGAGCAGAGGAGGGGCAGAGAGAGAGGGAGGGACAGAGAGAATCTTCACCCGGCTCTGAGACGTCAGCGCAGAACCCGGCTCGGGGACTTGATCTCACGGATCACGAGACCATCTTCATGCCCTTCCTTCTGGCGTCAACTTAGATCTCACTTCCTGGTGAAGACGGCCCTGAGCACCCTTCCGGCCCACGGGGGGTTGGGTCACCCTCCAGAGCTCCACATACCCCATGGTGGCAGTGTTGTCTTGTCATCATGTGCTGACTGGGGTAGCTCTTCTCCCAGGAGCCTGAAAGAAGGGAGGCCCTGGGCAGGGACCTCATTTTGTTTTCGACCACGTTTAGAGCCTGACGTGTCTAGTCCATCACTCAGCAAAAGCTTGTCTCAAAAACAACGTACAAAGTACTGTTAATTGCTCCTCGAGTTTCTTTCACTAAATCCTAACTGAGCATGTGCAAGCCGGTGCCCCCTGGGCACAGAGATAAAGACGAGCCTGTCCTCCCCCAGCTGCCCTGCGAATGAGCCATTCTTCTCAAAGCACCTGCGCTTCAAGGGGTATGTCCTGCAGCACCGGAGTGAATTTATTCATTTTTTTTTAAATGTTTTATTTCTAGGAGAGAGAGAGAGAGACAGCGTGAGCAGGGGAGGGTCAGAGAGAGAGGGAGTCACAGACTGAAACAGGCTCCAGGCTCCGAGCTGGCAGTCAGCACAGAGCCCGTCGCGGGGCCCGAACCCACGAACTGCGAGATCATGACCTAAGCGAAAGTCAGATACTTAACCGACTAAGCCACCCAGGCGCCCCGACTTTATTCATTTCTTTATTTGATTATTATTATTTTTTAGTGTTTTTATTTTTACTTTTGAGAGAGAGAAAGAGAGGGACAGAGTGTGAGTGGGGGAGGGGCAGAGAGAGAGGGAGGCACACGAATCCGAAGCAGGTTCCGGGCTGCCATCACAGAGCCTGATGTGGGGCTCGGACCCACAAACCTCGAGACCAAGCTGGAGTCAGACGCTTAGCTGACTGAGCCACCCAGGTGCCCCATGACTTTAGACCTTTCAAGCGTTAAGCGTTTTTTCATGTTGGCGAAACAAAAGGACCACAACAAAAAAAGACAAGACTTGAACGAGAGGCATGTGACAGAGTGACTAATCGTGGCACCTGGGCTGCCTGACTGCCACCACTGTGTCTACTCCCTGCCCCGTTCGGGACAAGTCACTTAAGCTCTCTGTGCTTCCGTTTCTGCATCGGTGATGTGGGGATGAACAACGGTGCCTGGTACATAGTGCTCCCTCAGTATTATTACCAACAGATGGTTTGGTCCAGGGCTGCATCCCTAACTGGAGCCCCTCAGGGCAGGGTCACAGCATGTGAAGGGGACAGGCAGGTCCATCAGGAGCCTCTGCAGCATAGCGGGGAGGACAGTCTCCTCTCTGTTCAGCTGTTGTAGACAAACGTCTGGAGGGGTAGGGCCAGCTGGAAACAGCTTTAGGTTTGGACAGCAGCCACTCGCGAGTTCGGTCCCAACCCGAGCAATCTTGGCAAGCGACTTGGGACCAAATAAATAGAAATACAGCAGGAGAGATTGGGCATCATGGGGAGAATAATGTAGAGAACACAGAGCCCCCTCTTCATTTGAGGCTTTCCAGAGATTAAAGGAAGCTGGTTTAGAGTTTTCTTTTGGGGCCTTTGATGTTACCTGGCAATCACCTTCGGTCGGTAGTTACCAGCTGAGTAGCAGTACTGTGTGCAAGCTCTTTTCACGCCGAGAGCAAGAGTGATTTTGACAATCGAAGCTCCGTTTAGTGGATGAACAAAGTACAGAATAGTCTGAGTTGAATCTGCCCCAATACCCCCATTTACTGTTGATTGGGTTTCATTTAAATGAAATCTCTTCTTTTGGGGAGCACTTTCCAGTTGGCGAGGCACACTCACCACGTGCCAGGGACAGGCTGCTGGCCAAAGCAGGTGAGCGTCCTGAGCACCTGCAGAGGGTACTTCTCTCTTAAAAAAGAAACTGTTCATTTATTTTTAGAGAGAGGGCACACGTGAGCACCAGCGGGGGAGGGGCAGAGAGAGAGAGAGGAAGAGAGTGAATCCCAAGCAGACTTTGCGCTGTCAGCGCAGAGCCTGACGTGGGGCTCCATCCCGCCCACTGTGAGGTCACGACCTGAACGGAAATCAAGAGTGGGACGTTTCACCGTCTGAGCCACCCAGGTGCTCCCACCTCTCACTTTTTTTTTTTTAATGTTTTATTTATTTCTAGGAGAGAGAGAGAGAGAGAGAGAGACAGCGTGAGCAGGGGAGGGTCAGAGAGAGAGGGAGTCACAGGCTGAAACAGGCTCCAGGCTCTGAGCTGGCAGTCAGCACAGAGCCCGACGCGGGGCTCGAACCCACGAACCGCGAGATCATGACCTGAGCGAAAGTCGGACGCTTAACTGACTGAGCCACCCCGGTGCCCCCTACCTCTCACTTTTAAGAGCCCTTTGGTGTGGGAGCTTCGCTACTCCAGGCTCCTCCTGACTCTCCTCCCCGGGGCTGGAACTGGCGGTCTTCAAGGGTGTGCATCAGCCTAATTCATCTCCTGGGGTAATTTGTGTGCCGAGTCGGCCAGGCCCTCTCCGAGGCACTGGGGGTGCCCGGCTGCCCCGGAGAGAGGCTGGTGAAAGAAACAGTGCGGATTCTGTCCCGGAGGTTGTGAGACCCTGAGGACTGTGTGTGTGTGTGTGTGTGTGTGTGTGTGTGTGTGTGTGTGTGTGTCTGGGGCTGTATAAACCTCTCCCTGGCCTTGGCTGGTGATACTCACTGTTTACCCTTCAGGCCACATGTTACTTCTCACCGAAGACTTTCGTGCCTGTCCAGGTCTGGGTTGTCTGCACCGCCTGGTGGCCTCATGGTCCCCTGTGCTCGCCCCGTCACGGACCTGAGTGCTCTGTGCTCTGCCGCTTCCTGACTACCTGCTGGCGTCCTGAGATCCACGCAGCAGGGTAAGGAGTGCCGGCCATGTTCATCACTGTGTCCCTAGCTTAGCACAGGCCTGAAGATGACAGTCACTCATTAAATATCAGTTCCATCCCAGGCGCCTGGGTGGCTCAGTCGGTTAAGCGTCTGACCTCAGCTCAGGTCATGATCTCACAGCTTGTGAGTTCGAGCCCCGCGTCGGGTTCCATGCTGACTGCCAGCTCAGAGCCTGGAGCCTGCTTCGGATTCTGTGTCTCCCTCTCTCTCTGCCCCTCCCCCGCTTGTGCTCTGTCTTTCTCTCTCAAAAATAAATGAAAACATTTAAAAATATCAGTTCCATGGAAAGAAAAAGGAAAGGAGGAGGGGAGAGAGAGGAGAAGGGGAAAAGAAGGAGGAAGGGGGGAGGGGGAAACGGCCTTCGAGGACTAAAGATAAAGGATGAAATTGGCCAAATGCCCTTTTTCTTGCCTTTAGCATTTCCTGTGTGGGTCACACACAGGCCTGGTGTCTGACATAACCAAGGCATTACGACTCCAGGTTGCTCTATGGAAAGGGGCTGTATGGAAAGTGAAGGTACCATCTTTCTCTTGACGTGACCTCTCAGCCAAAGACACGGGGAACCCATCCTCTGGGGCTGCCCTGAGGCCCCCCCCTTGCTGAGCCCTTTTAGCATCGCGGGATGGGAACAATTTCACACAAAGAAAAATATCAACGCAGATCATAGGCTCTCAGCGACACACACAAAATCGGAACCAGAAGACCTTGATAGCAATGGTGAAATGATATTCTGTCCCCACCCTCCTGTCCTTTCTTCTAAACATTTCTCTCTCTGCCAGATCTCTTTCCCACCTCATCCCATTCCCTGTAGAAGACTGACCTTTCCTCCTGCTTCACAGAAAAAACAGAGGCCCCCAAAGCAGGGCGTTCACAGCCTGCTGTGTCCCACCATCCACTCCACCACATAGTGACCGGTCTCCACACTCACCCCCTACCCCCACATCAAGGAAGAAGGGGTTGTCTTCTCTGTACAATCCTAATTCCTCCACGTCTGTTTGGAATCTTATCCTGTTTGTGCAGAATTCCATTCTATGAAAGAAACCCTTCCCTCTATCTTTAACCTCTTCTCTGCTTGGTGTTTCCACGCAGACCACCCAGTGGGTCCCACACAGCACTCTAAGTATTGCTCTGTTTTCCTTTTTCCCTTGGTGGCTACGCTTTTGGAAAGAGTAACTGACTCTCATGGTTTTCGTTTCTTGGTCTTCCATGTCTTCTGCTTCCCAGGGCTCTGTGTTTACACTTGTTCTCACTCTACACACCCTACTTTGGGGATCTCTCCTTCCTCATGACAGTTGCCACCTGTACTGGGTTGAGTAGTTGTGCCACCAAATTTATCCCTTCCTGGAACCTCAGAGTGTGACCTTATTTGGAAATAGGGTTGTTGTTGCTATAATTAGTTAAGGTAAGATCATGCTGGAGTAGGGTGATGTTTTCATTAATTTATTTTAAGAGAGAGAGAGAGAAAGAGAGAGAGAGAGAGAGAGAGAGCAGGGGAGGGCCAGAGGAGAGAGAAAGAGAATCCCAAGTAGGCTCTGTGCTTACAGCTCCATCCCACGAACCGTGAGATCATGACCTGTGCCAAAATCAGGAGTCAGATACTTAACCGACTGAGTCACCCAGGTGCCCTGGGTGATGTTCTTATAAAAGGAGGAAAAAGACACAGACACAGACCCAGACACAGGGAGAACACCACATGAGAGCAGTGGAGCAGTGATTGGAGATATGTGGCTTCAAATGAAGGAGCATCAAGGACGCCATTAGAGGTTAGAGGATGCGGGGAGCCCTCAGAGACAACATGGATGCCACACCTTGATTTCAGACTGTTGGCCTCCAGAAATCAATGTATCAATAGTGCTAGGGTTTCTCTGAAGGTTCTAGGGAAGGATCCTTCTTTGCCTCTTCCCAGCGCTGGCAGTTGCTGGCCATCCTCACACTACAGGTGCACCATTCGAATCCAATCTTTGCCTTCATCATCACAGGATATTTTCTCTGGGTGTCTGTATCTAAATCTTCTTTTCTTCTTCCTCTTCCTCTTCTTCTTCTTCTTCCTCTTCCTCTTCCTTCTTCTTCTTCCTTCTTCTTCTTCCTTCTTCTTCTTCTTCTTCTTCTTCTTCTTCTTCTTCTTCCTCTTCCTCTTCCTCTTCCTCTTCTTCTTCTTCCTCTTCTTCTTCCTTCTTCTTTCTTCTTTCTTCTTCTTCTTCTTCTTCTTCTTCTTCTTCTTCTTCTTCTTCTTCTTCTTCTTCTTCTTCCTCTTCCTCTTCCTCTTCTTCTTCTTCCTCTTCTTCTTCCTTCTTCTTTCTTTTTCTTCTTCTTCTTCTTCTTCTTCTTCTTCTTCTTCTTCTTCTTCTTCTTCTTCTTCTTCTTCTTCTTCTTCTTCCTTTTCTTCTTCTTCTTCTTTTTCTTCTTTTTCCACCAGTCAGTGGCTTAGAGACCATCTTAATCCAGTGTGACCCCATCTTAACTTGGTTACATCTGCAAAGACCCCATTTCCAAAGAAAGTCACTTACATAGGTTCTGGGTAGACATAAATGATTTTGGAGGAAACTATTTAACTCGGCTCAGTGAATTTGGCTGCAAATTCTTCTGTATCTTTTGCATTTTGCATGTTAAATGTATTAGTAGCCACTCACTAGGTACATGATGCCAATTTGGTAAGTATATTTTGACCTTATTTGACTGTAGGAGATTCAAAGTCCCTCAAGCAAAGCACAGCATCAAGAATCAGCTGTTCAGCCCCAACATTGCCTCCCCTCTCTTTGGGCCATAAGTGCAGTAATTCCTGAGGCTGTTAAGCTCCTAAGGGCCAGGCCAACTTTGTTTCTTTACCAGTGCAGCTACAGTATCTGGTCCTCATTGACTGTTAAAGAATAGGTCCATGGATGGCAAAGGATGACTGTTTTTCTAAGACTTTCATGTCCTTTGAAAATCATTTTGAAAACCAGCATATTTAGGCATAAAGAAACGGCAAATAAGAAAGATAATAACTTGCAGGTACATATGATTCTAACATTCATGAGGCCCTTTTGTACATGATTTAATATGATCCTCACACACCCTTGAAAGAGAAGCTTAGCTCAAGTTTTTGCTCAAGTTCATGGGGCTAGTGATAGGCTGGTTAGAACTCAGATGTCCTTGCTCCCGTAGGGCTTTGAGTCCCTGTCTGCTTTCAACCAGCAGGTTTTGATGAAGCCTAGTCCTTCATCTCCTCATCCCAGTCTCTTGTGAAAGAAATTTCAATGAGGAAGCAAAGGCTATACTTCTCTCTGAAAATGACAAGTTATACTTGAAAGCAAGAAAGTAAAGTTTTTGTTTGATATGGGAAAGTTTTTGTTTGATATGGGAAAGCCAAACGAAAGGTTTTTTTCCCCTTCTAAGCTAAAAGCTAGGAATGGAATATGTAAATCTTAGACATTTAATATTTAAAGCATTTGCTTAAGAAAATTGGCCCTGAGATGCTCAGATTATCCCTAATTATTATTTATCATTTTAAACATTTCTATTTTTCGATTTCCTACTTGTGACACACTACATCATTGGTAACATTTGCTATGAAACTTTCAGTACAAATAAATGTTTTCATCTACAGCATCTTTATCAGGGGTTGGCAAACCATGGCCCATGGGCTGCTTTTGTCCAGCTTGAGAGCTAGGAATGGTCATTACATTGATAAGGGTTGTAATAAAAACACAGACCGCATGTGGCTTGTAAAACATACAATTACAGAAAAAGTTTACTGAGCCCTGGTCAATATTTGTATTTGTATATATGTATAAAGTCATTGAGCCAGACATTATAGCATTTGTATGTATGTATGTACGTGTGTGTGTATGTGTGTGTGTCTATCTATCTATCTATCTATCTATCTATCCCCTCCTCTATTCCACAAGAGGCTTTATCAAAGCAGATAAACTCCCATAGCCTCTGTGACTCTTCCACAAAATAAGCCCCGTCCATCCTACAGTCATGGTATACATGGCTTAAAGGTTGATCGAGCACAAAATTGAACACTCTGCTGTGTTCAATGAAAGACGAGAAATGATGAGAGGTACAGAGGATGGAAGTCGATACTAAAGAAGAACCTCAGCTAAGAAAGATGATTTACAATTTACATAGAACTTCATATTTTCCAAGTGTATTTTAATTTCCTTTTGTTTTCCAATAACTCCCTGATGGTCTGTGTTAACTATAGAAAAATCAATGAAAAAAAAAAAGGTCTAAGTGGATGTTAAGCTGTGATGTCAGCCTGAAGATTGTTTCCTGGTGTCATATTGATACAGATTAAAAAAAAAATGTTTAATGTTTTTTTATTTTTGGGAGAGAGAGAGAGACGACAGAGTGCGAGCAGTGAGCAAGAAAGGGGCAGAGAGAGAGAGCGAGGGAGACACAAATCCAAAGCAGGTTCCAGGCTCTGAGCTGTCAGCACAGAGCCCAGTGTGGGGCTCAAACTCATGAACTGTGAGATCATGACCTGAGCCGAAGTCGGACGCTTAACCAACTGAGCCATTCAGGCGTCCCATTGATACAGATTTTAAATATTCCTGCTTTCGGGGAGCCTGGGTGGCTTAGTTGGTTAAGCGTCCGACTTTCGCTTAGGTCATGATCTCGTGGGTTCGAGCCCCGCGTCGGGCTCTGTGCTGACTGCCAGCTCAGAGCCTGGAGCCTATTTCAGAGACTGTGTCCCCCTCTCTCTCTGACCCTCCCCTGCTCACGCTGTCTCTCTCTCTCTTTCTCCTAGAAATAAATACAAATATTAAAAAAAAATTCCTGCTTTCACCTAGAGATGATTGCATTTGCATTATGTTTCCTTAAAAATTTTTTTTTAATGTTTTTATTTATTTTTGAGAGAGAGAGAGAGACAGAGCATGAGTGGGGGAGGAACAGAGAGAGAGGGAGACACAGAATCGGAAGCAGGCTCCAGGCTGCTTTACATGAGCGATGAGATCATGACCTGAGCCAAAGTCAGAGGCTTAACTGATTGAGCCACCCAGGTGTCTTATCGCATTGTGTTCTAATAGCTGTCACTGTCGTGACGTTGTCCTCTGAGATTTGAAAGTGGTTTTGAGCTCTCAGGGTCCCTCAGTAAAAGCGGACATCTGAAGACTGGACTACGGGAGAGGACAAAAATTTGCCAGGGATCTGGGGCTTCTACACTTTCTTTACCCGAAGACTCACACAAAGTATGGTTTATTTGAAGGGAGGGGGATGTGTGAAAGGAGGTGGGGGGTGAGAAAAGGGAGGGGCGAGAGCATGGCAGCCGAGGTTATGGGAATAAAAACATGAGAGGTGTTTTCCTAGACATCAGTACTCCTGGTGCTCATTAGCCAAATGGGCAAATCCTCCATCACTTACACATTCAACCCTCCCCAAAGACAACTCCAGGCCTTTACTCCTCTGGCCCCCGGGGTAGGCGTGGCTTGGGACGCATATTGGACAGTGTGCAGTTTGCCACTTTGATGTGTCCCCTCCCCACCCCTTTAATTATTGGACTGCTGGCTGACTGCAAACAAGTCTTTATTTGCCAGAAGGGAAAAAGAGGAAAAGGTCGAAGTGTGAGAACCAGATCAATTACTTGCCTCAAGCTAATTCTTTTAACTAGGTGAGTAGTTCCCCCTCCGCGCTTCTGAAAGAATTCCAGGGATTGATAGAAAGAAGGTTGCTGGGTGCGTCCTTTGTCTTCGTTTGCTGGGGCTACCTTAATAAATTCTCATAACCTGGGCAGCGTAAGGGGCAGAGATTTGTGGTCTCACAGTTATGGAGGCTAGAAGTTCAAGATCAAGATGTGGGCAGCATTGATTCTTTCTTAGGGTTGAGGAGGAATCCGCTCCGGGCCTCTCCCCTTGGCTTGGACATGGCCGCCTCCTCCCCGTGTCTCTTCACGTGGTCATCGCTGTCTGCATTGTCTCCACACTTCCCCTCTTATAAGGACCCCAGTGATATTGGATTAGAGCCCACCCTCATGGCCTCGTTTTAACTTGATTACCTCTGTCAAGGTCCTGTCTCTGAAAAAGGTCACATTCTGAGGTACTGGGGGTTAGCACTTCAACACAGGAATGTGGGGGGACACGGATCCACCCATAACACGCCCCCACACCCCTCTATTCACTCCTGGTTTTTACTCTTCCCGCCTTCTGCCAATGTCCCCCTTTCCCCGCTGCCAGGTCCCGGCTCTGCCTCTCTCCCTCCGTCCCCAGGGAGGACTGATACAAAGTGCCATGTGCTCTTGGACAATGGTTCTCAGACTTCCTTTCTGTTTCCACCACCATCTCCCCAGTGTGGACAGCCCGTTCCGTACCTGAACCTATCACTTCTTTGATTCCTCTACACCAAGGTGATCTTCGCCTTTGTTTCTCTTCAGCTCTGGAAACTGCTCCCTGGATACATCATAGGCCTTGGCAACCACATGAACTTACTACGCACCTCTGCAATCTTGAAGCCCTATACTCGGCTCTCGGACACTGCACTCAGCTCTCTCTCCCACACGCCCATCGAACCTGCTCTTGGAGCTGACGAGCCCCTCCCCCCACCCATTTCCCAGCTCCATGCTAGATCCTTCTTCTCCAGCACTCCATACATCTATGCTGTCCAACACAGTCACCGCTAGCCACATGTACTTATGTAAATTTAAATAAAACTTAAGAGTTCAGTTCCTTGGTCATATTAACCACATTTCAAGTGAACAATAGGCTTATGTGAGCTAATGGCTACTGTATTCAACAGTGTAAATTCCAGAGCATTCCCATTATAGCAAAAATTTCTATGGACAGCACCGCTGCAGATCTCTCGGTCATCCCTTGAACTAATTTTTCATGCACTAACACCCAGTTGAGTAAATGAATAAACCCTTAGGATTTTTTTGTCTTTGTCTTTCACCTGCATCTCAACCAACAGAGGCATAGCTGTGAATCAGCCCTCCCATCTACCTGTCTCTGTTCTATACCTGACTGATGTACTTAGCTGGAAACTTTATTCAGCAGGGTACACTGCTATCACTTCATGCTCCTCATCTATAAAATGGCGGTAATAATAGTGCTCACAGGATTATTGGAACAATGGAATGAGATAATGCCAAAAGGTGATTATTATACCAAAAGGTACAAATCGTAGCAGCTCAATACATTTTAGCTTTATTATTATTTTTAATTAGAAACCTCAGGTGGACCCTCACAATTGTCACCTGCCTCCCTATCTTTCTCAGTAAGTGCATTTTCACTCTTTTCTACTCCTAAAGAGAAGAGGCATTTTATTTATTTTTCTTTCCAGGTATTTATTTGTTTGTTTATTTATCTACTTATAGAGGAGAGAGACAGGGGAGAGAGAGAATCCCAAGAAGGCTCCACGCTCAGCTCAGAGTCCAATGTGGGGCTTGATCTCACGACTGTGAGAGATCATGACTGGAGCCGAAATCAGGCTCAGGGGCCCCAAGAAGAGGCATTTTCTTCCCCCACGAAAACCTTTTGTTACATTCTTCTACGTCAGTGGGAGAGACTTTCCTTTGCAATAAGTATTCTTTGTAGAATAAGGCAGATCTGCTTTAAGGTGGTGATGTCTAGTCTCTAAGACTGGTGGTCAAGAAAAAACAAGATCTGAGTTCTGGAAGTGTCTCTTGGTAAGGCGCGGGGTCAGTTCCCTGCCGTTCCTACAGTACATCGCCACAAATGTGGTGGCTTCAAACAGCAGCTGTTTATTTTCTCTTAGTTCTAGAGGTATTGGTAGGAGGGGCCATGTTCCTCCCAAAGGTCCTGCTTCTGACGGCTCCAGGCATTCTTTGGCCGTGGCCTCTGTGTTCATGTGGCTTCTTCTCTGTGCGTGTCTCTGTGTCTTCTCCCCTTTTGTCTCTTATAAGGACACTCATCATTGGATTTGTGGTCTATTGCCTTAGTTGCACTGGGATTCTTATTTATGAAGACTGCGTGATGACATAATTTGAGCAATGCCATTGAGGGAAGAATTTATTACTTACACTCCCCAAGAGAAAGGGCCTATCCTGCCACACAGGCCACGTGGGGAGATGGGGAGCCCCAGGTTTGGTTAAAGGGCCCAGCCTTTACTGGAGCTTCCACGGGACAGCCAAGTCAGACAGAGTAAATGTTTTAGGATTGGCTGATGTGAACGACTCTGGCAGTCTGCGGGCACCAGGACAGTCTCTGGACACGAGTCACCGGCCCCGGGGTGACCTAGGGCAGGAGAAAGGTGGGCTTTGTGTGCGGGCTGGATAAGGAAGTGGTCGGGGCTGGAGAGTCAGGATTGGTTTGCGTGTGAAAGGTGTAATCCTGGCAAGCTGTTATTCTCTAAGAGTTAGCTGGCCCCTGGGTGTGGGGGTCTCCCCCGTTCTGTAAGGCCCCCAAATGCCAGTTACGGTAATTGGCTGATGAATGAATGCCAAATAGACAAATACAGCTGGTTAATCCAGGATGATCTCATGTCAAAATCCTTAACTTAATTACATTGCAAAGATAACCCCCCCTCCTTGTCCAAATAAAGTCATGTTCACAGGCTCTGGATGCACAAGCTCTGTTAGTGAGTCTGTGTTGGGGGGCAGTCTTCTACTCCTGACTAGTGCCCTACTAAACAAATGCCTCTCAGAGACCCATTCCCGCTTGCCTGGGTCACCTCCTTGTCATTTCTTGACTGGACTGTCATCAAACTTGCCTTCTCGCCCCATCGGCTCTCCTCCGGTCCATCCCCTCGGCAGCATCAAAATGATCTTTCTAGGATGTAAACATGGTCCTGTCCCTCCCCTGCTCAAGAAGCCCGCTTCTAAACAGTGGGGCTGCGTCAGCTGTAGCATTCTCAGTGTTGCAGAAAATACAGTGTACAGGAAAATCTCCAAGCTTTCAAACTCCAGAGAATTTGCTCCAATTTGTAGATCAGAGCAATTTGAACGCATTCATTTGGATGACGGCTGTGTATAACTTCCTGCTCTGACGCCTGAATGAATGAATGAATATCCTGCGCTCCATCTTCTACCCAGCTGCTTTATCTAATTGGATGCAGATTAAACATGTATACTTAGTAAAGTGAATTTGGAAACTCCATAATCCCTCAGAGGAAACAGATTTCCAAATGTTCAGTATCGCCAACCGGTTCCCTTAGACCCTAGCATGAGACAGTTTTCTTAAGTTTTCCACAGTTCATCGTAAATTGAGAACACAGAACTCCCCTGTACATGAGCTCGCAGACGATGAAGAAACGGAGAGCCCAGGTCCAAACGCAATTCACCTGAGACCATGCAGATCTGCCCTACTTCAACAAATGCAAAAAAAAAAAAAAAAAAAAAAATTAAGTTAAAATGAGCAATGTATTTTTTTTAGATAACTATCTCAGTGCTCCTTATAAAACATTAATTTCCCAGGATGCACTGGGGGTCACCTGCTGTACCACTTATATTTCTAAAATCACTCCACAGACTGAACTCCCAATGGTTCACGAGTCTTCCCTATTGGAGAGCAAATCCTATTTTAAAAAAAAGACTTGAGGGAAGCCCAGCCAGACACCCTGGCATGTGCCACTGTGGGCGACAGGATTGAGATCTTTGTAGTGTGTCACTAAAGCCCACTTTTGTTCTGATTTATGAAGCCTGTTGAGAAGGCAAGTGATAGAAATTTAACTCAGATGGGTGTCATGTAAAAGAGCGTTTCTATTGGGTCGAAGATGAAGGAATGGTTTCGTCAGTTGAATCCTGTGGCTTAAACAAATGTCATTAGGATGTGTCCCTTTCTCTGTCTTCCACTCTTTTCTGTTGGCTTCATTCCCACACGCCAATGTCTAGGAGGCGTCCAGGCTCCAGGCTCACTTCCCACCAACTCAGCAACATCAGTGGAAACACTTGTACTTTTTCCCTCTTCCGTCTCTCTCCCCGTAACATCCTAGAAGCCTCAGTTTATTATTATTATTTTTAAATGTTTTATTTATTTCTAGGAGAGAGACAGCATGAGTAGGGGAGGGTCAGAGAGAGAGGGAGTCACAGACTCTGAAACAGGCTCCAGGCTCTGAGCTGGCAGTCAGCACAGAGCCTGACGCGGGGCTCGAACCCACGAACCATGAGATCATGACCTAAGCGAAAGTCGGACACTTAACCAACTAAGCCACCCAGGCGCCCCTAGAAGCCTCAGTTTAGGTCACATTTCAATCCCAGTGACTGGCACACTCGGGTCACTAGGTTGTATCTGGAACCGGCGATGAGGTTTGCTACACGGGAATCACCCAAGGTTTTCCCAAAGGAAAGGAGAAATAGGGGATGGCGTGCTGGGTTGGCAAATGTAAAATCTTTCTTCCACACTCCTGGAAGTGAGTTGGCGGTCTGTGGAGGAAGGTAGTGCAAGCACAGTTCTGTCNCCCCCCCCGCCGCCCCGGGAGCATCCAGGGAAAAAACGCATTCATTCGTATGTACCAAGATATGTGTCCGTTGATCTTTTTCTTAGAAGACGTAACTTCTGAACTTGATCGCTCTTCACGTGGGGATCCATAGAAGGTTCTGGAGAGACCACATAATGATGTCCAGGCAATTTGTGATGCATATATACCATCAAGCTTCAGGCACTGATTTGCTTCTCACGCACATTAACGCGAGCCTGATTGTCAGTGTGCTGTGAAGGTCTGTTGCTTCTGAAGACCAATGAACTCCTCTTCCTGCATCACTGTGGTAGACCATGGCCTTGACTGGAATCCCCCTCCCGATAGTCTGGTCCGTGACAGGTTGGCAAAGTAAATTGCCACATCTAGACTTGTTCCCTCAGCCCTAGAAAAGAGAAGTCACTGAACACTGACTTATTGAGTACGATTTGTCTGTGTTTGGAAAGCTTAGAGCTGTGTTCTCTGGACTACATATTTAGCCTAAAACACCCCGTGAACTACCACACACACACCACTCCCGGCACCTCACATGTTACCCATGGCAGAGTCCCACATTCGCTGTTTACAAACATCTGTTCTTCAGAACTGAGTCATTAACATGATCCTGTCTTCATCTTCGTAAGCTCATTGGAGAAATCCTTTTTTCTATAATTTTTTAATCTAATAATTTATTTATTTTTTATAATTTACATCCAAGTTAATTAGCATATAGTGCAACACTGATTTCAGGAGTAGATTCCTTAATGCCTCTTACTCATTTAGCCCATCCCCCTTCCCACAACCCCTCGAGCAACCCTCTGTTTATTCTCTATATTTAAGAGTCTTTATGTTTTGTCCCTTTCCCTGTTTTTATACTATTTTTGCTTCCCTTCCTTTTTGTTCATCTGCATTGTATCTTAAAGTCCTCATTTGAGTGAAGTCATATGATATTTGTCTTTCTCTGACTAATTTCACTTAGCATAACACCCTCTAGATCCATTCACGTAGTTGCAAATGGCAAGATTTCATTCTTTTTGATTGCTGAGTAATACTCCATTGTATATATATACCACACCTTCTTTATCCATTCACCCATCGATGGACCTTTGGGCTCTTTCCATACTTTGGCTATTGTAGATAGTGCTGCTATAAACATCGGGGTGCATGTGCCCCTTCAAAACAGCACACCTGTATCCCTTGGATAAACACCTAGTAATGCAATTGCTGGGTCATAGGCTATTCTATTTTTCATTTTTTGAGGAACCTCCATACTGTTTTCCAGAGGGGCTGCACCAGTTTGCATTCCCACCAGCAGCGCAAAATAGATCCTCTTTCTCTGCCTCCTCGCCAACATCTTTTGTTGCCTCAGTTGTTAATGTTAGCCATTCTGACAGGTGTGAGGTGACATCTCAATGTGATTTTGATTTGTATTTCCCGGATGATGAGTGTTGAGCATTTTTTCGTGTGTCAGTTGGCCATCTGGATGTCTTCTTTGGATAAGTGACTATTCATGTCTTTTGCCCATTTCTTCACTGGATTATTTGTTATTTGGGTGTTGAGTTTGATAAGTTCTTTGTAGATTTTGTATACTAACCCTTTATCTGACATGTCATTTGTAAATATCTTCTCCCATTCCATCAGTTGTCTTTTAGTTTTGCTGATTGTTTCCTTTGCTTTTTATTTTGATAATGTCCCAATAGTTCATTTCTGCTTTCGTTTCCCTGGCCTCTGGCATGTGTTGAGTAAGAAATTGCTACGGCTGAGGTTGGAGAAATCTAAGATAGGATATTTGAATCTAAAGTTACCTCCAGAAGATCCATCTTCTTTCCCATTAGTTGATTGACTCTTTTCCTACAATTTCTTTTTTTTTAAATGTTATTTATTTTTGAGAGAGAGAAAAGGAGAGAGAGACAGAGAGAGAGAATGAGTGGGGGAGGGGAAGAGAGAGAGTGAGATACAGAATCCAAAGCAGGCTCCACGCTCTGAGCTGTCAGCACAGAGACCGATACGGGGCTCAAACACACGAACTGCAAGATCATGACCTGAGCCAAAGTCAGACGTTTAACTGACTGAGCCACCCAGGCGCCCCTCCTCTCATACAGTTTCTTAAAGATGGTCAACCAATTCTGCTTCAGCACTTCTTGAGAGGAAAGTCACTGTTCAGAGATTCCCCAGGCCTCTCCACTGTGAACACCTTGCACCATGAGAAAGTTCTCTCCCATATCGATCTGAAGTTGATCCCTCTCTAACACACCCGGCTTTTCTAAACTCAAATCCGGTTGTCAGGAACCCTTTGTTTCTCGTTTTAGTCATAACCAGAGTTGGCACTTCAAACGATTTCTCGTGTGTCTCTTTACAAGTTAAAGGCTCATCATCTTTATTTCAGATCAGTAACAAGGCACGTTTCTGGAATGTGTATATGGTTTCCATATAAACAGTCTCCAAACTCATGGATCAACCTGACAAAGTCTAGACTCAGGAGTTTGTTTCAAAAAGAAAACCAAGCCAGCTACGATAGAAAGAATCGCGAGCCTATAAATTGTGCTGAGGTGTGTTTATATAACGACATAAGAGTTTAAATAAAGCACTCTAAGAATAAACGGAACCACAAGTTATAGCCGTAAAAGCAGTTTCAGCAGGGTCAGCCGAAAAGACAGGTTGCACTTGCCTCGAGCGAGCGCACAATACAGGTTTCCAAGCAGATGGCCAGCACGTCAGGACACTGCGTCTGGGGGGGAGAGTTTCATCATCCGTTCTCATCTGGAGAAACTGAAGTTCAAAGAGATGAGCCACTGCCTCAAGTCACACAGAGCTCTCCTTACGGGGGCCCAAAATCCCCGTGACCACTCTGACCTAATCCAGGTGACAATTTACAGCTGATTCATGTGACCTTGTTGACTCAGGCCGGTACCCGAAAGCTATTTCCCATCTCAGGAGACAACAAGTTCAAGCAAGAGTACCTATATGGCTGTGAATTTTCATCAGAATTCTTAGAGATTTCTGCAACAGGCCCCCGCCCCCCCCCCCACGAACCCCTCGAACTCTCAGATCACCTCTCGACTGTCAGTCAAGCTTCTTAGAGAACCAGGGATATAGTTTGTTCAGTAATTTTGGCTTACGCTAAGAGTTAAGCAAAGTCAGTAAAGGAGGACAGACAGACCAAAGTAATATATTCAAGTACTATGTTAAAAACAAGACCGAGGGGCTATAGGAGGAAGTTTGTGGGGTTTATAAGCAAATATCAATGGTTTATAAAATTTGTTAGCTATGTGTTAGGTAAATGTAATTTTTTAAAGTTTATTTACTTATTTTGAGAGAGAGAGAGAAAGAGAGAGAGAGAGAGAGAGAGAGAGCGCACAAGGAGGGAGAGGGGCAGAGAGAGAGAGAGACTCCCAAGCAGGTCCCTCCTGTCAGCATGGAGCCCAATGTGAGGCTCAAACTCATGAACCATGAGATCTTCACCTGAGCTGAAACCAAGAGCTGGATGCCTAACCCAGGTGCCCAGAGTAAATGTAAGTTTGCGGCAAACAGTTCCATGCTCTATGTGTTTGATTATAAAAGCTGTGTGTTAAATATATATCTTTAGGACCTGTAATCTATTGGGTCTATTCAGGGTTCTCACTGAATTTATAATTAGACAGGAGCAAAAATGGACAGATGGTATAGGCAGAGACATGGATAAGTATTGCTGTCCAGACACTTGACCGATTTCCCCTGGAACACCTTAATTAGCTCCCCGTGGTCCCCCTGCCTGTCTCTCTTTTCTACAATCCATCCGCTCCAGGGCCATGGGGACCATCCTTGTTGAAAACACTTTACAAGGGCCCCTGGGTGCCTCGGTTAAGCATCCGACTTCGGCTCAGGTCGTGATCTCACGGTTTGTGAGTTGGGACCTCACATTGAGCTCGCTGCTCTCAACGCAGAGCCTGTTTCGGATCCTCTGCCTCCCTCTCTCTGCCCCTGCCTCCTCTCAAAAGTAAATAAAATATATATATATGAAAATACTTTTATAGCTTCTCGGTGTCCCTCAAATAAAGAGCACACTTGTAATATGTCATTTAACACTCTAAAATATGGCCCTAACACCCCTGTCCAACCCTACTTCCCACCATGTGGCCAGACTTGAAATATTCCTGTTTATTTGTTAGGATTCACCTAAGACTCCCGTGTTCAGGAAGTCATTGTACCATGGACACATACCCACAGAAATGAGCTTTGAAGCAGAATCTGGAAGGGCAAGGAAGTGGATGTCTGGTGGAAATAAAGCTGGCGACTTTTAGGTGCGACTGTCTCTCTTGGAAAGCTTGCCCTTGGATCCCAGCTACCAGATTGTGAAGAAGCCCAGGTCGCATGGAGAGGCCATGGTGGGGTCCCACCCAGCAGTCCCAGTCAGGCCCTCAGCTGACAGCCAGCATCAGCTGTCATGCACGAGTGAATAAACCCTCAGAAGATTCTAGCTCCTACCCAGCAAGTCTTCCAGTTGAGGCCCAGTCCTTAGGGAGCAGAGATAAAAGGGTGGCCCCTCTGTGACCTACATTCCTGACCCACAGGAACCAGGAGAGATAATAAGTGATAATTGTTGCTTTAAGTCACTAAGGTTTGGGATAATTTGTTATGCGGCCATAGCTAATGAATAGAGTGCTGCTTCCCAGATTTTACCCACAGCGGGTAACAGATTGGGGTTATTGGTTAGTTACTAGCCAGTGCAGAAGTCTGTATACAAAGGTATCCCCAAAGGCCTTTTAAATAATAACCTTTATAGGAAAAAAGAGAATATTTGAATACCAACTAAGAAATGAGGTGTGTGTGTGTGTGTGTGTATGTGTGTGTGCACATGCCCATGCACGCGTATGTATGTATGTAGCATCCTAAGCATAAATAAATCTAACAGGGTAGAAATGCTAGTCACTGGAGGGGCTGGCCACTGGGAGGTTCAGTCTGACTCTTTTCTTTTTTCTTTTTTATTAAGTTTATTTATTTATTTGCAGGGGGGAGGAAGGGGCAGAGAGAGAGAGGGAGAGAGAGAAAATCCCAGGCAGGCTCCACACTGTTAGTGCAGAGCCTGATGCAGGGCTTGAACTCACAGACCATGAGATCAAGACCTGAGCTGACATCAGCCTTCCAGACGCTTAACTGACTGAGCCTCCCAGGTGCCCTGAGCACCTGACTCTTGATTTTGGCTTAGGTCCTGATCCCAGGGTCCTGGGAACCAGCCTTGAGTTGGGCTCTGCCCTGAGCGTGGAGCCTGCTTAAGATTCTCCCTCCTTCTGCCCCTCTCCCCTGCTCTTACTCTCTCTCGCTCTTTCCAATTAAAAAAAAAAGAAAGAAAAAGAAAAGGAATGCCTGTGCCCGGGGTCTTGGTCACAGCCATCAGTTCCTCTGCTCTGAGCCCTGGTGAGCACAGCCATTGAGGCAGGGAGGAGAAAGGCACAACTGGGTGTAGATTCCTGTTATTTGCACTTGAACTACTCCCCTGTTGTGTCCTGGGGGATTCTTTTCTCCAGGCTATTTGGTGCCGCATCAGTTGCTTCTTATTTAAGGATCTTAGTACTGTTGTCAGACCGTTCCCTTGTCTGCAAGGATGACAGCTCAGCTTGGCCTCAAGTAGCCAAGCTGTATCTGTTGAGTTGAATGACGATCTGCTCCATTCGAGGCCCGACTGACTCTTCATGTGGACATTGTGTCATTGCATGGATGTGCCCACATTTGTTTGGTTTTTATTTTTGTCATCTAATTCCTCGGTTGATTTTCAATGACTTGAGCAACAAATTATATAGTGCATGGTTTTTCCGTATCCCGTGGCAGCCGATGGTAAGTGTATTCTTGCCGCCTTTTCTTGCTTTTCTTCCTGCTTCTCTGAGTGAGGGTCGCTGGGCAATGCAGGCCCGTGCCCATTGTGCTTCTGGCTAAGAGCCTTACTTATCGCTGTGGGTCAGGGCGACAGAAAAGATCATGGTTAAAACAGAGAACGTGCGAGGGTCAGTGCATAGCTGAGAGTTAGCCAACGTCCGCTTCAGAGCCCGGAGGGTCAGGTGATCCCCTGTTGAATGTATGACTGGTAAGTCTGGGAGCAAACAGAGTCTAAAAATAATGCTTGTTTTCTCATACATATTATAATTAGGGTTATTTCCAATGTGGGGGGATTCCAAGTAGCTTTGGGCAAGATAATGGGACGTGCTGTGAAGGCCTGACTTTGCAAGAGCCAGGAGGCTGACCGGCTTGCCTGCTGGTGCCCTGGAGCCCGCCAGGCCTGATGCATCATCACTGGGTGGAGTACAAAAGCACTAAAGAAACGGCTCCTGCCTGGATGTAGGTCTGACTTTCCAGGCTAATGGTTTTCCAAGGAGAAAGCTCCTTGGCTCTGATGCTCTTGCTGTTGCAGGACTGAGCCTGGGCTCGGGGGTCCCGCAGGACTGTGATCAAACCCTGCTCCTCCCACTCATCGCTTGTTTGTGGGCAAGTCACCGAACCTTCTGGGCCTCAGCCTGCTCGCTCTCAGATGAGCATAATCACACCTGCCTTGGAGGACTTCGCAAGGATGGAATGAGGTCATGCTGATGAAATGTGCAGCCGAGAGCCTGCTGCAAGCATGCTCTCAATAAATGGTTGCCATCATTAATTCTCAACTGTCAGAGCTGGATGAGACCTTACCAGACAATTCTTTTCAACCTTCTCATTTTACAAGTGAGGCTGCTGAAGGCCAGGGAGATGAGTTGACGTGCTCAAGGTCATATAACAGGAGTAGAACTTGGTAACAGCAACCAGAGCTTCCCTAAATCGCGGAGATGAAATGGGGAAGAGCGAGGAGACAAAATTTATATCAGATTGGCGAGAAGGTTTGTAGGGGTCCAATAACAAATGTACTTTAAGAAACTGTTTTAAATGTGGCAAAATACTTGACATGATATGTACCATTTTTACAAAAAAAATTTTTTTTAGTGTCTATTCATTTTTGAGACAGAGAGAGAAACAGTGAGAGCAGGGGAGGGGCAGAGAGAGGACGACACAGAGTCTGAAGCAGGCTCTAGGCTCTGGGCGGTCAGCACAGAGCCCGGTGTGGGGCTCGGACCCATGAATTGCGAGATCATGACTTGAGCCGAAGTCAGACGTTCAACTGACAGAGCCACCCGGGTGCCCTCTGTTTTTACCGTTTTGAAGTACACGGCTCAGTGTATGTTCACGTTCCTGCGTGGCCGTCACTACCATCCACCCCCGGAACGTCTTCCGTCTTCCCAAACTGAAACTTGTCCCCATTAACCAATGATTAGTGTACTTTAAAAAAAGATTTTTTTTAATGTTTATTTTTAAGAGAGAGAGAGAGTCAGCCGGTGAATGGAGGGAAGGGCAGAGAGAGAGGGAGACATAGAATCCAAAGCAGGCTCCAGGCCCTGAGCTGTCAGCACAGAGCCCGACGCGGGGCTCCGACCTACGAACCATGAGAACATGACCTGAGCCGAAGCCGGATGCTTAACCAACTGAGCCACTCAGGCGCCCCTGATTAGTGTACTTTTGAATCAGATAAAAAGATTTTGAATTGGGAACATAAATTTCCAGGGTGTCCTCCCTTACAGTTATGCCATGAAGTCTCAAGCTCTCCTCCTTCAGCTATGCGTGGAGCATTGCATTATATTTGTTATATTTTAATCAGGAACACTATTCCTGGGGGTGCTGTTTTCTGCTCTCCATCTCTGGGCTGCGCTTGCTCTGCCCTGGGCCGGCTGGACAGGAGCCCCGCCCCCCCGCCCCCCAGTCTTTAGGACTCATTTATACAGTGAGGACTTGCACTTCCAGCCGCTGGCCTCCCATCCATCCAGGCCTCTTCAGCCCCTGGTGGCCCCTCATGGAGTTTCGGCGCTGCTGTCACAGAAGAAAAAGGGAAGCGAGAACCATGGTCCCTCGTACAGGAGAGGGCTGAACCCTGTATCCTATGCACAGACAGAGAACAGCCTGGAAGCAGGTGGTCTGTTGATGAGACAGATACAATTCTCCCACCTGAGCTCGCTCTTCTCTCCCTGTTTTCACACCAGGCCAGGCACCTGATATCAAGCCGGATGTGAATCTAGACCCACTCAGTGGCCTCATCAAACGCCTCCTTTGGTTTCCGAGGACTGGAGTGGCCTGCTTGTTGAGAGCCTGGAGAGCTAAGGGAATCAGAAAATTAAAGGATCTGAATGGGCCCCGCACCACAGGAGCAGAACTGTCCAGATGCCGGTGAGAAGGTTGACCAGAACTACACCAATGAGATGCACCAGATCTACTGCCCACCACCGTGATTCGCAGCTGCCCGGGACCAGAGAGTCCTCTGAGTCAGGCTGAGGGACCCCTGAGAATGCCGCAGTCACCCCACCCCCACCCCGGGGCTCGTCCTTCCCCAGAGAGCCACCAGCAGGCTCAGTCCTGCCACAGGGAATGTTCAGGAAGGCTTCATGCCCTTTCTCTGCTCCCAGGTCTGAGGTTCCTCATCAGCCTGTGAACCATTCTCTATGGTTCTTTTCTCTGGGGTTGTTAGTGCTTTTTGTCATTTCCCCTTTACATTTCAATTGCTCATTAGGGGCGCCTGGGTCTGACTTCGGCTCAGGTCATGATATCACAGTCGGTGAGTTCAAGCCCCGCGTCCGGCTCTGTGCGGACAGCTCAGAGCCTGGAGCCTGCTTCAGATTCTGTGTTTCTCTCTCTCTCTGTCTCTGCCTTGCATGCATGCACTTGCTCTTTCTCTCTTTCAAAAATAAATAAACATTAAAAAATATTCAATTGCTCATTAAACACTACTGAATTCTGTCATGATAATAAGAACAACAGCTCTTTATTTTTAAAAATTAATCAATCAATCAATTAATTAACCACCACCCAGGCACCTGCTTCGGATCTGTGTCTCCCTCTCTCTGCCCCTCCCTCACTCACACTCTGTGTGCGTGCGTGTGTGTGTGTGTGTGAGTGTGTCTGTGTCTCTCTCTCTCAAAAATCAATAAACATTAAAACAATTTAAAATAGGTAAAATGAAATAAACACACAAAGGTAATCAACAGAAAGAAACTCCATCCAAGCCTCATGCAGTTGGCATATAACCTGACATTTATACCCCAAATCGGCTGGTGATATTGATAGTTCCTAAGGACAAATCAAGTACGAACAGTTCAGTTCTTAGCAGACTTTGAAGCAGGAGCAGAGACGTGGGCAGGTGTCCCTCATCCGTGCAGACGGTTGACAGCAGAGGGCGGCTCCCAGACCCAGCGGGCAGCTGCCGGGGGAGGAGCGAGGGTGAACTAGTCCCCACCAGGGAGGGTAGGGAACCATCTACAAGAAGCCTCCCAGCAACCATTAAATAGCCTCAGGAGCAGGGACTGGGGGAGTCAGTGCAGGGGTCTATTCATTTAACCACCACAGAGATTGTCTCTGACAAGTGTAAAAAGTAAGTAATTTAACCGTGAGCTCGTGCCCTATCTTACAACCTCCCCACACCAGGACCTTAACATCAGTGCGGCCCAAGAGGGCAAATGTCCTGTGAGGGGCAACCCCTCTGCCCACCACGTGACCAAGGCCCCCACACGGAGGGTGGAAGTGCAGTGGGTCATCGTTTGTGCAAACCTACCAGTTCCACACCGGCTCCACTGGGAAAACGCAGGCCCTGATCTGCCCCTGATCCTGGACCTGAGTTAAGGGATCAAAACAGGGAAATCAGTGTTATAATTGGTAATATTGCCACCCAGATAATTTTAGGATAATCTTTGTTTTTTAAGTTTATTTATTTATTTTTATAATTTTTGTTTATTTTTGAGAGAGAGAGACAGAGTGCAAGTGGGGGAGGGGCAGAGAGAGGGAGACAGAATCTGAAGCAGGCTCCAGGCTCCTCCGAGCTGTGAGCACAGAGCCTGACACAGAGCTCAAACTCATGAACCATGAAATCACGACCTGAGCCGAAGTCAGACACTTAACCAACAGAGCCACCCAGGCACCCCACGTTAATTTATTTATTTTGAGAGAGAGGGAGAGAGAGAATCCCAAGCAGGCTTAGCACTGTCAACGCAGAGCCTAAAGTGAGTCTCAAAGCCAGGAACCTTGAGGTCATGACCTGAGCCAAAACCAAGAGTTTGGACAATTAACTGACTGAGCCGGCCGGTCACCCTTAGGATAATCTTATTTAAAATTCTGTGAATCATTTGTGAATAACCATATCTGAGAGATGAATAGCATCTTTTATGGAGTATTTGATTCGACTTAAGACACATTTTCCAGGGGGCGCCTGGGTGGCCCAGTCGGTTGAGAGTCTGACTTCGGCTCAGGTCATGATCTCATGGTTCGTGAGTTCAAGCCCCGCGTCGGGCTCTGTGCTGAAAACTCGGAGCCTGGAGCTTGCTTCAGATTCTGTGTCTCCCTCTCTCTCTCTCCCTCGGCTGTTCATGCTCCATCTCCATCTCTCTCAAAAGTAAACATTAAAAAAAAGAAGCATTTTCTAGTGTTGAGTACTTATCCTATGCACAGTACTCATCCTCTGTGCCCTGGCTTTAGACAGACACAGCCAAGATGAGTAAGGGCTTCTCGCAGCTCGGGTTAGCAAGCACACACCAAAATGTAACGCACGACGAATGATTTCTTATCCTTACTACTCATAGTAACATTATTTCTATTCCTGCTGTCAGTAATCCAGAAATAGCAAAATGAAAACCACCAGATCAATAAAATTGTAATTAGAGAGAGCTTATTGTGCATATAAAAATAGTTCGAGAGCTGGGAGCTTTCAAACCCACAGTGGAATGTAGCTCAGTGGTGTGTGTAAAATAGTCTATGCAGTAAGTAAAATAGTCTATGCAGTGAAAATTCGGAGGCTGTTTGGTTTTTTCAATGACTGGTTATAGCACTGAAGTTTTCCCTGATGACGAGTATTGGTAAAATTGGTTCTCTTATGCCAGTTTTGAAAAACAGCTGAAGTTTTATTTATGATGTTTAGAGGGGTTTACAAGAAGTGACTCAGCCTGAAGTCCCCTGTATTGCAAGATAAGCTAAATTTGCTCTCGCTTACATGGCTTAACCGGTTTTGTCAAGGAATTTCCAGGTGTGGTTTCCGTTTTGCATTTTATTTTAGCACTGTTTAGTAGCCAAGAGAAGTAGCTGCTCAATAATTTCATCACTGAATGAATGAAGTAACCAGTTCATTACCAACATGCTGTTATAATTGCCCAAGATGGCAGCTGGGAACGAGAGAAAGAGAGAACTTCGAAGTCAGGGGCCATTGGAGAAATGGCTTGCCCTGGTGGAAAATGGCAGTGACGGACGGATACACTCGCCTCACACAGGCCGAAGCATGTGCAGGGGTCAACAGTAACGTAAAGTAAATGATTTATGAAGTTAAAGAAATAAGATGCTTTCCTTAAAAATATCCACCATCTGCTTAAATCCCGGTCGAGGATTTGCAAGTCTGACAGAGAATCCAGTAATGTGCTAGAGTCTGAATGGTGGCAAAAGGGAGTTGGTGGGAGGAGCCAAGACCGGAAAGCCCTGGAAATCGCCCACCTGCGCTGGAACCCCCACCACAGGCTGCCATGAGTGCAGATACAGGCCAGGGACTTGGTGGACAGGAAACCCCCAACACGGAGCTAACCTACGTGTCTCCACAGAGGCTTCCCCTTTTAGGCCCGATGCCCTCAGGGGAGGACCTGTGTGGGGGCCGGACCTGGGCTCTGAGGAAAACTGACGACACAGAGCCTTCCCCTGAGGTAGCCACTCTAGAACAATCTCTTCCTCGTCCTCTCAAGGCACCCTTGGAAAAGGACTGGAGAGAAAGTGCACTCCCTGGCGTGCTTTGTGAGTGATTGTAATCTAGTGTCACTTTCTTACCCTTTTGCTGAGGGCGTTTCGGCTTTAACATGACCTGCTGTGGGTGATTCAGGGCAGACAGTCATCAAAACACCCAGGAGGCCATTTACAAAGTTACAGCTGCGTCCTTCCTGGTCCCCCAGGGGCCTGCACCCCCCCCCCCCCCCCCCCCCCCCCCCCCCCCCACGCACTGAGTCATCACAGGAAGAAAAAGTGCTCGAAACTGAAAAACAAGAACAAAGCTTTGCTCTGATGTTTCAGAGGAAAACAGAAATTCGAGGTGCCGTCAGCCCACCTGGTTTTGCCACGACTTCTCCGAGGTGCCTTCAGCAGAGGGACCTGGGGCTCTCGGACATCCCTGCTTTCTCAAACTCCAGATCGCCCGCCCCCCTGAACGGTCTCCGATTCGCTTGCAGCCTGCTGGGAACCGACGAGTGACGTCACACAGAAACTGCCACACTTGTTCGAGCCCCGCGTCGGGCTCTGTGCCGACTGCCAGCTCAGAGCCTGGAGCCTGTTTCGGTCTGTGACTCCCTCTCTCTCTGACCCTCCCCTGCTCACGCTGTCTCTCTCTCTCCTAGAAAAAAAAAAAAAAGAAAAACAAACTGCCACACTCTGTCCCAATGACTGTGACTGTCTTGGAGGTGCCCTTTCCTTCAGACTCCACTTGCCTGGACCTGCGGCCTCCCCTCCCAGGTCCCTGGTCTCCCAGTCCTAAAGCCCCGTTGGGGCACCTGGGGGGGGGGGCGTTCAGTCGGTTGAGCACCCGACTCCTGATGGCAGCTCAGGTCATGATCTCACAGGTTCGTGAGATCGAGACCCATGTGAGGCTCTGTACTGACAGTGCGGAACCTGCTTGGGATTCTCTCTCTCTCTGTCTCTCTCTCTCTCAAAATATATTAAAAACAAACAAACAAGCCCTTAAAGCCCCCTTGCCTGGGGCCCAGGGTCTTTGCACAAAACTGCTGATGCCGATGCAGACAGGACCAGTTTTCCCCACCCTGTTTCAAACATCACCTCAAGAATGGAGACATTCCGATTCTTAGAATAAAACCACAGATTGGCTCTAATAAGGCTGAATTTTTAACATAGTTTTCATAATAATCCAAGTATTTCTTATCTTTGCATTACCAAATTAAAATTCATCATCAAGGGGCTCCTGGGTGGCTCAGTTGGAAAAGCAGGCAACGCTTCATCTCAAGATCATGAGTTCAAGCCCCACATTAGGTGTGAAGCCTACTTTAAAAAAATATAATAATAATTCTTAAAATTAAAAAAAATAAATACACACATCTTCAAGAATATCATCGCCATTCCAAACCACACACGGGATTGTTTGGTTTGGTTGGTTCGGTTTCTTTGTTTGTTTTAATATTTATTTATTTATTTTGAGTGGAGGGGAGGGGCAGAGAAAGAGGGAGAGAGAGAATTCCAACCAGGCTCCACACTGTCAGCACAGAGCCCAATGCAGGGCTTGAACTCACAAATGGTGAAATCATGACCTGAGCTGAAGTTGGACGCTTAACTGAATGAGCCACCCAGGCGCCCCGCCTTTGTGTGTTTAACTTGGAGCCCACTGTGGTGGTGAACAGACTGTTTTGGGGGCCTAATTCACATTCTCTCACTTAAAATTTTTTTTAATGTTTACTTATTTTTGAGAGACAGAGAGAGACAAAGTGTGAGCAGGGGAGGGGCAGAGAGAGAGGGAGACACAGAATCTAAGGCAGGCTCCAGGCTCTGAGCTGTCAGCACAGAGCCCGATGCGGGGCTCAAACCCACGAACCGTGAGATAATGACCTGAGCCGAAGTCAGATGCCTAAGCAACTGAACCACCCACGCGCCCCTCCTTCCCTTTTTTAAAAAATGTTTGTTTTTTTTGAGAGAGAGGGATGTGAGCGGGGGAGGGGCAGACAGAGAGGGGGACAGAGGATCCTAAGCGTTACCTGCGCTGACAGCAGCAAGCCCAATGTGGGGCTTGAACTCACGAACTGCGAGAGCATGACCTGAGCCGAAGTTGGACATTCAACCCACTGAGCCACCCAGGCGCCCCACCACATTCTTTCACTCTTAACATCTGTGTGTTCCCACTAGCTGCTTTGAACGCTCTAAATTTTTAAAAATGGGGGAATCCCAAACTACTTAACAGCATAATCTTGTTCCCGACCTGCCACTGGCCACAGGAGAAAGTTGCCTGTAAGAACGTTTGCACCCCTGGCTCACTGGGCAGAGGAGCGGGCCGTCCTGGGGTGGAAAGTAGCAGATGGAATGGCATGTCCCAGGGGGACCTCAGCACCGCTGCTGTTGCATACTTCCTTTCTTTTTTTCATGCTGGCGACAGCTCCATTGGTGGCTTTTGCCTCGCTGAGCTCGGATCTGTCAGAAACCAGAACCCACCGCACATGCGTCTTTCTCTGCCAATGTGACTCGTCTCCACTCCCTCCTTCTGCCAAATCTCGCCCCTCCTCGTCTTCAGTCACCTCCTGTCCCTGTGGCTGCTCCCAGTGCGGTCCCAACTGGCTCATCACTTTAGAACTACGGCCTCCCACCTTCCTCGGCTTCCCCCCGCCCGAACTACTCAGCCCTTTGGCGGATTTCTTTCTGTTCCTCTGTGGCTCGTTGTCCAGGTTTCTCTTTCTGTCGCTTCTGTTTACACATACTTACAGTCGGTTCAGTGATCTGTTCTAATGGTGAGCGAGGTGGCATGAAAAATTTCCAAATAATTTACGTTTGCCTTTGGAATGCGTTTCTGCACTCACATGTGAGTTTGGGGGTGTCTGATATTCTGGGAATTCGCATAGCAAACGTGGTGACGGAGCCAAAGTATAAAACGCGTTGGGAGGAACGGGGGAGTTATTCAGCATTTTTCCCCTCTGGCCCCTGAAATCTTCCTTGGCTCTCAAGTCCGTGATGCAGTTGAAAAGCATCACTTCTCATATAGTTGGCTTGTTCTGGACCCAGGAGAGCCTTTCCTGTCCCTCCGGGGCGTCTGTCTCAGCTGTTTGTCTGGTGCGCACCAAATCTGCCTGGCGGACGGGGTAGGTAATCAAGAGGCTGACTTGGAGGAAAATTATCAGGGCTCGTGTAATTGGGGAAGAAAAATTCCTTAACTGTGTGACTTTGCCAATTGAACATTCCTTAAATATATCTGCTCATCGGTGCACACACACATTTAAGTGGTCTGATTGTTGAAAAATCATCCTTGCCGTCTTTATTGTAAAATACACAGGCAACGTGACGTATGATTGAAAATTTTAACTGGCCTTAAATGAGCCTTTCGCGCAGAGGTGCCCACACAGGGCTGAGTAAACATTTGACCTTCAGGGTGGTGTGCCGGGCAGAGCTTTGAGGCCCCAACCACACCATGAGAAATATTTAAACTTCGCTGATTTGTTACATAAACACTCTAACCTCAGACTCGGTCTCGGCAATGACAGCCCTCTCCTCGGTCTCTGCCCTGCCAAAGCGGAGGGGGGCACGGGCTGTTTTCAGAACAAACCTGCCAGCAGTCTCCGAATCCTGGGGTAAAATGTGGTTTGACAAAGTTTCTGAAAGTCTTAATTTGCAAAGCCTTTCAGGAGACTAAGCTACAAACCTAGGGGGCTAGAGAGAAGGGAAGCCCACCATCAAGTGTGAGTTCAGGGTAATGAACGCAAAGCACGCAATGGACAGCAGCGGCGGGCGGAAAAGGCATCGTTGCCACAGCGCCCCCCACCCCCACCCCAAGGTGTTCCTGCCAGGCTGGCCCCTCCCTCCAGGATCCTTGCAATGGCTTCTGGGCTCATTTCGCCGGCCCCCTTCCCCCAGCCTGACCATCCTCTCCAACCTACTGAGCTTAGTGTGAGCCTTGCCTGGGAAGGCGCTCCGCCCACCCTGGACTATTAGACAAGATTCTGGGATGGCAGAACTGAACTTGACCGGCCCCATACAACTTCTTTGCTGTGCATTGCACCATCCTAAGAGTCTGTGGTTGCCAAGATGGCAGAAAGAGTACATTTGGGAGCCTTGAGGGCCTAGAGAGGGGGCAGGGGAGACATGTGTGAAAAAATATTTAATTCCTTGGCTCTGAAGGGGTGTCAGGAATTGAGGGGTCGTAATGGTAATGGGGCCACAAAGGGCCAGGAGACTGACAGCTATGGATGTTCACTCATTCTTTCTTTTTTAAAAAATTTTTGAATGTTTTATTTATATCTGAGAGAGAGAGAGAGAGAGAGAGACAGCGTGAGCAGGGGAGGGGCAGAGAGAGAGGGAGACACAGAATCTGAAACAGGCTCCAGGCTCTTAGCTGTCAGCACAGAGCCTGATGCGGGGCTCGACCCCACGAACTATGAGATCATGACCTGAGCCGAAGTCGGACGCTCAACCGACTGAGCCACCCAGGTGCCCCCACTCATTCTTTCAACAAGTATTTGTTTAGCACCATCTAGTTGTTAAACATTGTGCTAGGTGCAGTGGTGATACAAAAGTGGGTTTGGAGTTAAATTTTAAACTTTACTATGCAGGAGAATAATGTAGGGAACTTGTCAAGAATATGGATTCCCAGAATTCCAGACAGTCCTATTTCTTAGGTGTGCTTGGAGACGGCAGGCTGCGTTGTTAGCAAGGTAACAGGCAGGCTGCGTTGTTAGCAAGGTAATTAGAATTCAGGTAATTCTAATGCAGGTAGTGCTGGGATCAGGTCAAAAACAAAACAAAACAAAACACCTGTACAACTCGCCTAAAGGCTTGGGAGTCTGCTAATTGCCCAGAGAGGATGTCTATGTTCAACTAGCTCAGGTGTATTTAGCTTACCTTGAATACACCGGGTGCGGCCAGTCATAGTGCTGCGCTGTGAAAAATTAATGCTGAAACAGCACACCCATGGCCCCAGACTCTGGAAAGCAATGCTCGGTTGGGAGACCACACTTCGGATCTGGGGTCCTTGTCCCATGGCTTACGCGGCACAAAGGAAGGAGCCTTAGGTTACCTAGGACGACTTCCCACCATGGTAAGGCCGAGATCACAGGAGGAATTTCATTCTTTTCTGTTTTGTGCCGATGACTCAACCACATGGCCCACTTTGTCAAGTATTTTCCCCATTCTTTTTGGTTCATGACATCCACCTTCTGTCCTAGAATCAGCCATCTTCCTGAGGTCTGAAGGGAGGCCCAAGAGGAATCATTAAGAATGGTTCTTTGGAGGAGACCCTGGGTGGCTTAGTCGGTTGGGACTCTGAATCGTGATTTTGGCTCAGGTCATGATCTCACGGTTTTAGGATTGAGCTCCACATTGGGAGCTGTGCTGGGCTGGGCATGGGGCCTGCTTGGGATTCTCTCTCTCCCTCTCCCTCTGTCTCTGTCTCTCTCTTTCTCAAAAAAAAAAAAAAAGTTCTTTGGGTAGTCTCTTGAACCTATGGTTATTTTAATGCACGTTCAGCACATGATGCACTGGTCGGTAACATCACCCAAGTAGCTGTCAATTAGGGAGACACTGACTATTTAGCTCTGTCCGTCTCCAGTGACCGGTGTATCTGCCCAGGGTTGTGGACACTGGCTTGCTCTCAGGACACTTATGGACTTTAGCAGAAATGTTGCCCATTTCTTGAGGGATAAGGGCTTGAAATCAAATCAAATCAAATTGACCAACAGCTAAGTCTGAACATGAACATCACCCTTGAAGAGTGGTTCTAAGTGTGACGTAGGCTCTGAGGGCAATCTGCCAGGGACGCAGTGTAGGCCATGAAGTCTGCCCCGTGATTTCTGAAACTCATGACACTTATGTATCTCAGTATTGTCTCCTGACATCAACTAAAACCTTTGCTTATGAAATCCTCCACTGGCATGTGGCCTGACACCATTTCTCCTACACCACCTGGGGCAGTTTCCTATGACTCAGGTCAATTTTGACACTCACTACACGGAGTTAGTGGGGACCTTATAGGTTAAAGGGCAGGGTCCCCAACAAGATTGCCTCTGTCTCCACTTCCTATGCAGCTGCACGTGGGCTGATATGTGCTCAGTGAATGGATGGGTGAATTCACTCAGAAAATATTTACTGATCAAGCCCAGTATTCTGTGGAGAACGCCCCAAAAGTTCCCTTCTGTCATGGAACTCACATGCTGATTTCCTTTTCTTTCTTTTCCTTCCTTCCTTCCTTCTTTCCTTTTCTTTTTCTTTCTCTCTCTCTCTTTCTTTCTTTCTTTCTTTCTTTCTTTCTTTCTTTCTTTCTTTCTTTCTTTCTTTCTTTCTTTCTTTCTTTCTTTCTTTCTTTCTCTTTCTTCTTTCTCTCTCTTTCCTTCCTTCCATGTTTATTTATTTTGAGAGAGTGCCAGGAGGGGAGGGGCAGAGAGAAAGAGGGGGACAGAGGATCCGAAGTGTGCTCTGCACTGACAGCAGAGTGCCTGATACAGGGCTTGAACTCATGAACTGTGAGATCATAATCTGAACTGAAGTGGGATGCTTAACTGACTGAGCCACCCAGGTACCTTGCTTTTTAATTTTTAAGTTTTTAATTTATTTTGAAGGAGGGGGGCAGAGAGGGAGGGAGAGAATTCTAAGCAACCTCCATGCTGTCAGTGGGGAGCCTGACATAGGGCTCAACCTCATGAACCGTGAGATCATGACCTGAACCGAAATCAAGAGTTGGGACGCTTAACCGACTGAGCCACCAGGCGACCCAATTTCCTTTTCTTACATTGACACAGCATTCTGTGGTTTTCAGAGCTTTTTACATCATCTGAGTTAGGCTTCTTTTATATTGCCTGCACTACTCCCTGAACAAGAATCTCAAGATTGAGACCAGGGGCCCTGGATGGAGCAGGGACTGACATGTCCACATCTAAGAGCAGTGCAATGCTGCCTCAGAACTCGAATTTAGGCTGTTAGAATTTCATCATAACCTTTGTCGTGCTGTGGATCCCTTTAACAGTGTGAAGTCTGTATACCACTCCTCAGAATAATGTCGTTAAATGCCTTGAGTTTAAGGCAAGCCGAAGAGAGTGAAATACAATTATTAAAATATTGAAAAGGTAATCAAATTGGATGATAGCAATATATGTGGCTCTTACTTTACACATGAAATCATAAGGCAGAGGCTGATCTAATAGCTATCATTCGGAGGTCATGATGAGCAAAACACTACTCTGAATATGTGCAGCCACTGCAATGTAATATTAAAATATCCATGATTTCTATTGGCAGCAGACACAGTACTTTTTTACTACTGTTGATTAGTGGCCAGCGTTCATAATTGAAGGAAATTCTGCATTACAGTTAGAGATTTGTAAAAACAAAGATGTAATTTTCCCCCCATCCACGTTCATGGACTCTTGAGTTCTATTCTCCTTTGTTTGAAGCGTAGCTATAGACGAGCCTTTTTTGGGGGGGGAGATCTGTTTACTAACCAAATGTTCTACCACAGAAGTCAACATCTGCAATCGGTATGTATTAGTGGTCTGTAAAAAATGCTGTAAACATTGTACTATTAGTTGACTTGTATCCCTGTGTACATATATACATTTATACAAAAGCAATGGACAAATACGTCTATGTGGATTTTTCTGGAATAAGGTAAGTTTCATATACCCTCTTATTTATGGGTGTGTGTAAATTATTTTATTTTTTATTTTTAAAGTATTTTTAAAATGTTTATTTGTTTTTGAGAGAGAGTGGGGGAGGGGCAGAGAGGGAGACAGAGGATGCAGGGCTTGAACCCACGAACAGTGAAATTGTGACCTGAGCTGAAGTTGGACGCTTAACCAACTGAGCCACCCAGGTGCCCCAATTATCTTACTAAATTAAATTAATTACTTTTTTAATGTTTATTTTTTGAGAGAGAGTGAGCACAAGCTGAGGAGGGGCAGAGAGAGAGGGGGACAGAGGATCTGAAGCAGGATCTGTGCTGACAGCAGAGAGCCTGAGGTGGGGCTTGAACTCATGAACCACAAGATCATGACCAGAGTCAAAGTTGGACGCTTAGCCACTAGGTGCCCCCAATTATCTTATTTTATAAGTGTTTATTTATTTATTATTAAAATTTTTTTAAATCTTTTATTTATTTTTTTCTGGGAGAAAAAATTTTTTTATTTTATTTCTGGGAGAGAGAGAGACAGCGTAAGCAGGGGAGGGTCAGAGAGAGGAGGTGATACATAATCTGAAGCAGGTTCCAGGCTCTGAGCTGTTAGCACAGAGCCCGACGTGGGGCTCGACCCCACGAACCGTGAGATCATGACCTGAGCCGAAGTCGGACGCTTAATCAACTGAGCCACTTAGGTGCCCCTATAAGTGTTTATTTTTGAGAGAGAGAGAGAGAGAGAGAGAGAGAATCACTAACAGGCTCCATGGCTGTCAGCACAGAGCCCAATGTGGGATTTGAACTCACCAACTGTGAGTTCATGAGTTGAGCCGAAACCAAGAGCTACCCAGGGTGCCTCAGGTATGTGCAAATTACTCAATCAAAACAAAATAAAGCAAAACAAAACCCTGGCTAAGGTCACATCTGAAGATTCTTTTAAAATATCTATTGTGAAGAATACTCCTATATTTTAATGGGGTCAGCATATCCTAGTTAAACAAAATAACCCCAGAAATAGAAGAAAAAGAATAGAAATGAATGGATTGACTTGCCGCTATGTTCGGGAGTCCGCATCCATCTCTGTCACTTAATCCCAATGGTGTTTGTCCCCTGGGGGCTTTCGGAGGCTTCTTTTGATCTGGGTCTTTGCAGGTGATGCTACCACAGGACCCTGAGCAGAGAGGGAGCCAGCCCACTTGTCTGTGAGCCATGCGGGGTCACGGGGTCCCCCACCAGGTCTGGTCTGTCAGTGGTTTCCGACATTTCAACTACACAGAAATCAGCATCTACACTTCTCGAGATTTCTCACCTAAACCCACCCTGTCAAAGGTGGTACGCTCTTTTCCCTGAGGCCTTGGCCTCCGAAGAGATGGTAGGTAAGTAGCTCTTCCCTAAAGTAACACCTTCTCCAGTCTAGGAGGCCACAAGTCATTAGGAGTTGATAAGCTCATTAATTAACCAAGTCGGTGGAAACTGCTTATCACTCAGCAGCAGGGTACTGTGGCAGGTGACCGAGAGAAAACAAATCTCAGAACAGGAGTAAATGTGGCCGCACGTGGGATGTTTGTGGTGTTAGCAACACCTGATTATAGGCCCTTCAGTGTGAGCGCTGAAAATCTCTCCCATGTCTGTGTTTGGGATACTCTTCTTTTTTTCTTTTTGGTGAACTGGCGAAAGGAGGTAAGGAAAGATGTCTCTGGTCTAAAGCCCCTGCCATATAGGTTTCTAAGACACTTTTTTAAAAAATGTTTTATTTATTTCTGAGAGAGAGAGAGAGAGAGACAGCACGAGCAGGGGAGGGCCATAGAGAGGGAGATACAGAATCTGAAACAGGCTCCAGGCTCTGAGCTGCTGTCAGCACAGAGTCCGATGCGGGGCTTGATCCCACGAACCGTGAGATCATGACCTGAGCCGAAGCTGGACACTCAACCAACTGAGCCACCCGGGCGCCCATAAAACACTTTCTTTAAAAAAATTTTTTAAAACTTATTCTTGAGAAAGAGACAGAGCGTGAGCAGGGGAGGGGCAGAGAGGGAGGGAGACACAGAGTCTGAAACAGGCTCCAGGCTCTGAGCTGTCAGCACGGAACCTGACTTGGGGCTTGAACTCACAAACTGTGAGATCATGACCTGAGCCTAAATCAGACGCTATACCGACTGAGCCACCCGGGCACCCCCGAATACTTTCAAAAATAGGAAATGAAACTAAACGGCAGAGGAAAATTATAAAAAGTCAAATAACAGAAGGCAGCTGCTTAGAAACCAACTCCTGAGCAAGACTGCTCATTGAGTGCATCACATAGGAACAAGCTTCCTATGAATGCTTAAGATCTTCAAAGAGCTACTATATATGGAAGACACTGGCTCATTGTATACTTGGAGAGGTGTACTCCCAAATAAACGACGGCGGGGGTGGGGGCGAGCGACATACACACCCTTTAGAAACACCAAGCAAAACCATACTTGAGACACAGTCTTTGTGTGGGGAGGCTTTTTAGTTGTTTCAACCATGTTTTGGAACAAATCACATTGTGCATAAAGACACATTATACGCAGGACAACTACTGAGCAGGGTCACTGAAGGGTGCAGCATTAGAATGTGCAGGAAAGATCCGATGGCAAGGACTCTGCAGGATGCGCCGGGGGGGGGACATCTCAGATATTTATGGTGACTATTTTACTTATACTGCTTATAGGACAATCCCTTCTTGTTTGTTCCTGAATCCTGGGTTTTGTCTTAACTTTTATATAACTTTATGTTATTGTAGGAAAAAATGGAAACAGACAGGGGTCAGTAACTGCCAGGAAGGGGGTACAGCCCAGAGACCATTCTTTACAATGAATTATGGGCTGGACAAATGGAAAAACATCTGCCCAAATACCTGACCTTTAAGAGCCAACTTTCCTTTGCCCTCTGGGCCTTTGGAAGCTTAACGGCTGCCGATATTCATTTGTGGGTGGACAAGACGAGCATCAACCCATTACTTTTTAGGTAAGTGATGTACGCTTCACTGGCCGTGAAAAAGAGTTCTGTGTATAAAATGCACAGTGTTCTAGAAGCTATTTATTACAACTCTCCAACAGTCTGAAGATTTCACAACGGACGGGATTTTTCTGTGTGTGTGTGTGATTTCTTTCTCGTTATGTTTCTAAAAGCCCTGGTTGTATCCATGGTTTTCCAGAAAATCTGTCCGGTCACAGCCCCAGTGTGAAGTTACCTCTAGAGAGCAGAGTTTTATCTAGAGTTGAAAACTTGCTGTCTGGTTTTCTAGATACATGTTTATTTTCAGTTCAAAGACAAAATAGAAAACTCCAGAGAGGTAAATGGTACCTTTTAGTTCACACTCTTTTAATCCCTTGGTCCCCATAAAATAAACATTCTACAGTGTAAGCAGGGGGAATTAATGTAAACTCTGCAGAAACGGAAAATAAATTAGTTTCTTTCAAACTTGGTGGAGGGCGTTTTGCTGGACACGATACTCTGTAGCAAACAGAATTCTTGAACGAAGAATACATCTTTGGCCTATTTCCCCATTTCTCCCGCGTTGTGTAACAGGCATAATTCAAACTCACTTTCTTCTCTGACAGCAGCAAGAAGGCAAAGAGGAGTCTGTATTTCAGGAGCCTGGAAAACAAAACCATGTTTCAGTGGCTTAAGAACAGCTTTTCCCCCACTGTGATGCCGAACTGTTAATATAGCTCTAATAAGTCAGAGTCCAAAAGAAAATCCACCCGCAGATCAAGAACTGTCTTCTCAAGACAGGGCTGGGAATCGCCGTGCGGAATCGTTTTACTTAGAGCAGCGGAGAATCAGGTTCCACACCGCTCCGTGACCCAGGCAGCCCGGTCGCTGCTGGCAGCGTGCTGAACCTCCCGAAAAGATTAGGCAGAAATTCTAAAATTCTGAATTTGGGCTCTACAGTCTCCAGGATCCTGCTGAGTGAGACCGCTCAGGATTTTAGATCAGGAATCCTGTTGCCTTGGATTTCAGTTTCTCTTTTATAGCAGGCACAGAAAGCAAGGTCTGAAAAATGCATTTAGGGTGAGAACAGAAGGGAGGAGACCTTCTTATTGATGTTAAAGCTTCATCGTTTTCTCTGAAAGAGTATCAGAGTCTTGGACACAGTTGGAACCTGCATCTTTTAGAAAGAGAAGTGATCAAACTCCATTTTAGAAAGGACAACCATACCAAACACCGAAGTTTCCGAAAGTATGTGTTCAGCGTTTGCAGAAGAAGTGTAAATGCAAGCATGTGGCCTTTAATCAGAATTTATACGTGGGAGAATTTATCTGCTGGGCCAGGAGTCCACACTGGGCCAGAACACAGGTGAGCGAGGGGTCTGGGGCCAGAAAGGATGCTTGCTTCGCCTCAGAACAGAAGACGGTGACGAAGACAGGGGACCCAGAATTCAGAATAGTCTCCTAGCACCTGATTCAAGTAGGGGAAGTAAACAGCAAACAGAAGCACCCTGCGCATAATAATCATTAACAAAAAGAAAACATTTTCGATGTTAGGAAGGGGGGTGTGCCTGGGGCGGACCTCACCCCTCCGTTCAGGCAGGTGGCCGGCCTCACGTCAGCGGCTCTGGTGATTCTAGACCCGAGGCTCGGTGACTCATGTGGAGGAATGGAGGGTAAGGGGGGTGAAGGTGGGCTTAGTGCACTGGAAAGAACCCATGGAGGGCAAGTCTGGAAAGATCTTCCAAACCTGCAGTGGGTGGTGGAGGAACGGCTGATTAGCCACCTTTCCTTTGCATGTAGTGCTTTTGTGTTGAAAGGGGTGTGGAGTGTGTAGTCCATGTTAAAAAGCAAAACAAAACAAAACTCCATGTGTTGGCAGAAGTATACAAAGTCTGAATACAGATTTTATGAATTGGAAATGTAACAGCTACAGTGAGAATTTAAAAAAGGAATCAGCTGTTTATTGTTAGCCAGTTATTCAGGGAAAAAGAAACTAATTTCAGAATTTTACTAAGACAGAATATATGAAATATTCTATCTTGGTATAGAACTGATAAGAAATCAAAAGAGAACCCAAGAAAGTTTCTTTAAAAGGGAGTTAAGAACTTCCCAATTTTTAAAAAAATTTTTAAAATATTTATTTTATTTTATTCTTTTTAAAATGTTTTTTATTTATTTCTAGGAGAGAGAGAGAGAGAGAGACAGCGTGAGCAGGGGTGGGGTTCAGAGAGAGAGGGAGTCACAGACCGAAACAGGCTCCAGGCTCTGAGCTGGCAGTCAGCACAGAGCCCGACGCGGGGCTCGAACCCACGAACCGGGAGGTCACGACCTAAGCAAAAGTCGGACGCTTAACCGATTAAGCCACCCAGGTGCCTCAAATGTTTATTTATTTTTGAGAGAGACAGACAGAGAGACAGAGCATGAGTGGGGTAGGAACAGAGAGAGAGGGAGACAGAGAATCCAAAGCAGGCTCCAGGCTCTGAGCTGTCAGCACAGAGCCTGACGTGGGGCTCAAACCCACGAACTGTGAGATCATGACCTGAGCCAAAGTCGGACGCTTAACTAACTTAACACCACCCAGGAGCCTCAGAACTTTCCAACCATTAAGCTTCAAAATATTCCATTTTAGTTAGGGGAGATTTTAGTTATCACCACATTTTATTTATTTTTATTTTTTACTTTTTTAAGAGAGAGAGGGTACAAGTGAGCTAGATGACAGAGAGAGAGAGAGAGAGAAAGAGAGAGAGAGAGGGAGGGAGAGAGAGAGTAGAGAGAGCAGACAGAAGTGGTGTTCACCCGAAGTGGGCCTCAAGCTCACCTGAGGAGGGCTGGAGTTCACGGGCTGTCAGATCATGACCTGAGTGGAAGTGAGATGCTAACTGCCTGAGCCACCCAGGTGCCCCTGTCACCTCCTCTTAGATATCAATGAGATGGTAACGATGGCATCTTTAGATTCAGTCCCCTCCGTCTTATATTTAAGGGGCTTGGGCTTCCAATTGTGCACTCCAAGCATGGCTCGGGGCGATGTACTTGCTGACCTTGTCCTTGGGAGCATAATGGTCATCAACAATTTCTGAGTTGCTTCTTGAAAAGACAGTTTCAAGACCGAAATGACAGAGCCTAGGTGCTCCCTAGGGAATCCTGACTCCCTGTGGTTTGCACAACAGACCCTGACCATAGAGGGGCTATAGGCAGTAACCATACTCGAAACTATTTTATGATTATTAAATATCATTGAACATTTAAAAAAATTTTTTTAAATGTCTTATTTATTTCTGAGAGAGAGAAAGAGATAGCATGAGCAGGGGAGGGTCAGAGAGAGAGGGAGACACAGAATCTGAAGCAGGATCCAGCTCTGAGCTAGCTGTCAGCACAGAGCCTGAACGCAGGGCTCGAACCCACGAACTGTGAGATCATGACCTGAGCCGAAGTCGGACACTTAACCGACTGAGCCACCCAGGTGCCCTATCATTGAACATTGCTGCTCTAAAGGCAGCTTAGGGATGAAATGAGCTGGTATTATATTCTGTTTTGCATGTGCAGTCCAAGAAAAAACTCTTTTTGGGTAAATAACTAACATTTATAGCAGGACTAGTGTCAGCCTGATGTTAGACTCCATACAACCGTGCAACAGGACAAAGTAAGAGAGCGACCAAATTCTTCAGTGAGTTGGAGCCCGGGTCAGGCTCTGTGCTTATAGCACAGAGCCTGCTTTGGACCCTTTCTCCCTCTCTCCATCCCTCCCCTGCACCTCTTTCTCAAAAATAAATAAATGTAAAAACAAACAACAACCCTAAAATCCAATTCATCTTCAAACAAAAGACTGAACAGTAATGCGGCAGGATCGGGGTTACTGGGGACAAACAACTTATTTTAATTCTATTTGGTGCCACTCAGAAGAATGAATCATGCCCTTTTTCTAACAACAGGGGAGCCTTGGAAAGGAGCAAGAACTCAGACTCCGGTGACTTCTTGGCATCTCCGTTCATATTAAATCTCACACGATTCCCTGGGGGGGCAGGTGAGCAGGAGAGGAGAGGACGCGGAAGGAAAGAAACAGTCGTTAACAGAGTGTAATCTTCCGTGAGCTATGCGTCTACAGCACGGACAGCACAGAGCTGTCTGGAGTCTGACCGCTCCAGGAGCAGAGCGACCACCAGACGTTTCCTCTTCTGACGGTCAAGTCTGTCTACACGGACGGTCATCCAAATGTTAACATTTTTTTGTTTTGCACTTTTAATCCCCACAGACCTGCCTGTTGGGACAGGTGGTCCCTGATCGCGTATGTGTGAGGACATGGGAAACGGAGAGCCCGCGAGCGGGGTCACCACGCCGAGGAGTTCCCAAGAAAGGAATGCTTGCTTTGTACAGTGCTCTCTCCTCCGATACTGGATCCATTTTCAATTGTGCAAGCAGCGTCAAGTGATGGCTTCTGAACCACTGCCCACCGAGCGGAGAACGGGATTGGGCAGTTCACAGAGCAGAAAGGAGCCTTGGATAAGCGAGTGGGAAAACAACATTCAATGAGAGAGTTCAGCGAGAGATAGCCCTATTATACTCTGGCGAAAAAGAATCTGGACAGAGTCAGAGCTTTTAATACCCAAAGAATTATCTTTTGTTTTACAGAAATCACCCGGTGATCCCAAAATTATAGGTCTGTTCAAATAACTGGTTATCATCTTCTAGAGCGGGCCATGGTTCATGTACCGTGTGACTGAGACGCAAAGGGCATCCCTTGGTTTGGGCACAAAGGGTGGGGGTGACACAGGGTAAGCAGGTCCCGGCGGAGTCTCGGCATGTGTGCTTCCTAGCAGGGCACCGCGAGCTCGCTGCCACTCTCCTGGGCCAGAGCTACGGCAGCACCCAGAGGTGGGGCCAGCACGACATGTGACGGGGTGGCAAAGTGACCCCTGTACCAGCTGTGGAAGGAGGGGCAGTGCCAGGCAGTGGAAAGATGCCTCCGCTGTCCTGGGGCTCAGGGCCACCCCTCAGCTAACCTTGTGGGACAGCACCTGCCTCCAAGGGGTGGTGGGACCAGGCGAGGCGCTCAGCACGGTGCCTGGCTCACTGAGGTGATCTCCGCAGGCCAGCGTCCTGACCTCTAATGCTTGCTCAACCTTTAAAAAAGAAAAAAATCTGGGGGCACCGGGGTGGCTCAGTCGCTTAAGCATCTGACTCTTGGTTTCGGCTCAGGTCATGATCTCAGTTTGTGAGCTCAAGCCCTGCGTCGGGCTCTGCGCTGGCAGTGAGGAGCCTGCTTGAGATTCCCTCTCTCCCCCTCTCTCTGTCCTTCCCCTGTGCTCTCTGTCTCAATATAAATAAACTTAAAAAAACATCTGGAGGAAAACCTGTTAGGGAACACAGACCTAAGGATTTAAGTGTACGTGACAGTAAAGTGAAGGACGTGTCCCTGGGCATTACCGGAGTCTTAACCTATAATTAAGGTATAATTGGGTTTTAATCACCTACTTGGGGAACAGAAGAAAACAGACCACAAGGTTGGAAAAACACTACCCGAGAGAGAGAAAAGGGTGATACACACTTGTTCTGGAGAAGAGTGACAAATGGCAGAAATGTAGCATAATGGGTTCTTGACATGAAAGGGGAGATTAGTCAGGACATGGGGTTAATTTTCAGTGCAAGAGGAATGATATTGTTATTTCCCCCCAGACTAGCTGGGAAACCCTAGACGTTCACACGCGCGGGCACACACACACACAGTTATACCCAAAGACCAAAATGACACTATTATCAAGGCTTCTTTGTTAAAGTTGTCTCCCTTAGTTTATTTTGTGGGGTTTTCTTCTTAAGAATAGACACAGATATGAAATGTGGTTGTGGTTCAAACTAAACATAGTCCCCACTCCTCAGTGAAAAACACATATGAACAACTCCATACACCACTCAAACCCCAAACCCAGCAATTCTGCACCTTGTATTAATGTAATTTCATATTGGTGTGGTCACTTACCTTTCTTATCATAACCTCGGTCTTTAGTGCATTAGTAACAAAGACTCACAAAAAAGCTGATAACAGTCTCCCCGTGTTGACGACTGGTAGTGAAACCAACAAAAATGAGAATCAGGTCAAGAAAGCTCGTCTGACAGGCCCACAGTCTGGGGGGCTCAGTGGGCTAAGGTTCCAACTCTTGATCTCGGCTCAGGTCATGATCTCATGGTTCATGGGTTTGAGCCCCATGTTGGGTTCTGCACTGACAGCACAGAGTCTGCTTGGGATTCTCTCTCTCTCTCCCTCCCTCTCTGCCCCTACCCTGCTCACACGCTCTCTCTGTGGGTTAAGGTAAATAAATAGACATTAAGAAAAAAAAGGGAGGGACGCTGGGCTAAGGAACAAGAGCGAGTGTGGAGACAGAACTGGGGGTGTTGGCAAAAGGAATGTGTCCCGAGAATATGGTGAGGTTTGGTATATGGGACGGAGAAAAGCAGCTTCCCCAGCCTTTACAACTGGTGACTGGGAGTTTTCCCAGGAGCAGGGTGAGGTGAGGAGGGTGGGTCATTTCTCTCCAGGAAGGGAAGCCAGGACAGAAGCCAGCAGGTGTGACTGCATGGAGTAGGCATGAGTAAGACCAAGGGACCCCCATGGTGGGCTGTCTATGGGGGCTCCAGGCCAAGCCCAGCCCTCTTAGACCGTGTGGTCCATGAGATAGTGAGGGTCTCCTTTCTGTTGCCCTGAACTTCCTCTGATGCTCAGGGCCCTGTGCGTTAGACTGGTCTCACCTTCACGTGCCTCTCCCGTGGTCTAAGAGCCTAATCCTACTGTTGTGTCATAGTCAAGTGTTATGCATTGAACTGTCCCCAAAAAGATATGCTGAAGTCCTGACCCTCAGGACCAAAGACAGTGACCTTACTCGGAAATAAGGTCTTTGCAGATATAGTCCAGTTAAGGTAGGGTCAATAGGGTGGGTCCTGATTCTATGGGATTGGGGTCCCTACAAGGGCACCCCCTACGAACACAGGGACACACAGAGAGAATGCTACAGCCATGGAGGCAGGGATCGAAGTGATGTGGGTACAGCTGAGACACATTCAAGATGGCAGGCACCACCACAAGCTGGGAAGAGGCCAGGGAGGATTCTACCAGAGCCTCAGAGGGGACATGACTTGAATGACACCTTGACTTTGGATTTCTAGCCTCCGAAACTGAGTGAATAAATATTTGTTTTGAGCCATCCAGTTGGGATGCTCTGTTACGGCAGCTGTAGGGAATGAACACACCCGGATCCCTCTATCACATAATTCGAACTCTGCACCAAGAGATATGTGGTAGGAAAGGCAGAGTCATAAAATGACTGAAGACACAGTAGTGCCTCTCATCTGTGCTTTCGCTTTCCGTGGGTTTAATTCTCCATAGTCTGTGTGGTTTGAAAGCAGATGATCCTCCTGGCAGAGTGTCAGAAGGTCAACAGCAGCCTAAAGCTATGTCACGATGCCTACGTCAGTCCCTTCATCTCATCATGTAGCCATTTAATCATCTCACATCAGCACATGAAGAAGGGGGGGTGCAGTACAATAAGGTATTTAGAGAGAGGGAGAGAGAAAGACCACATTCATCGAACTCTGAGGACAGCATCTTGTTCCAAGTGTCCTACTTTATTAGTAGTTATTGTTGTTAATCTCTTACTGTGCCTAATTTGTAAATTAAACTTTGTCATGTGCATGTATATATATGAAGCAACACAGCACACGCAAGTATTTAGGACTATCTGTGGTTTTAGGCGTATGCCATGAGGCAGTGGGGTCTGGGTGTCTTAGAAGGAATCCGCATGGTTAGGGAGGGACAGTGTATTCGTTTTAATTCTGGAGAAAGAATAATGAGTTTACAGGGCTCATTTTTTAAATGGCAATAGATGCCTTAAACAATCCTATATTCCAGAGGCAACATGGTTTGACTTTCACTGGACTGGAGCCCATCTACCTGCGTATCCACATCAAGGAGTAAGCCAAGTCACGGGCTCTTTTTAGGCAAGAATTCGTAGTAACCAAGTCAGGAAATTACTGATCAGACCACGTTTTATAGTAAATATTAGAAAATCAAGACAAAATAAAACTAAAAGATATCTGCGGCAAGCAAGAAAGAAAGACACGGCAGAAAGCACAGGAACCTACCTGCACTGGGTTGTCTGGAAGTCTGGCTCGTTTAGAACAAGCCTTTAACTTGCTCTGTTTCTGTGTCAAGATCTATATCATAGAAGCAGGGCCGGGTCGGCAGTCCTGGCATGGTGCTCATCTAGAGGAGAAAACGCAGTATTATACATTAGCAAACGCCGCAAAATGATCGCTCTGAACGGTGTACATCTAATGACATAAATTAACTACATAATTCAATTCAGCCTCCTATATTAGGTCACCTGTATCTCTTTAAATTCGCCATCTGCTATTTCATTCTCGGGTTAGGAAATGAAATAGAAAAGGCAGATGTCAGCTTCCTGAAAATGGAGACCATTTACCTCCCTCCATGGCCCCACAGCACATCGCAGCTCCAAGATTTTCAAACCGCATCTTAAAAGTTAGGCCCCTTTGGCTGAAGGGGCCGGTGGGAGTGGGTGAAGGGAACAATGGCCTCCTGCTTTTCCAAGACACATTTTTGTACAATCAACAACTCTTGGAGGGCAGTGTGCAAACGCCTCATCTCCAGACGGCAGTTAGTCTGGCCTGCCGTCGGAACACCACCGGACGCTGGCGGCTGGCCGGCTGTGCACTAGACACCATGCCCAAGTTTACTCTTCTCTGTCCTCCCAGCGACCCCGTGAGGCAGGTACTTTTATTATTTCCATGCTACAAGGAAGGAAACCGAGGTTTACGGAGGTGAGTGAGCCACCTGCACAAGGTCACACAGGTAATAAATGGCAAGATGGGAAACTGGGCTTCATGCCTAGAACCTCAAGTTACTAATTTAACAACCACCACCCCCGCCGAGGTGCTCTGCGGTGGGTTACTGGTTGTATGCGGATGATTTAATTAAACCCCCTCAGCGTAGGTACTATTTTCAGCCTCAATGTATTGATGGGACAAAGGACACTGAGGCACAAGCCATGTGCTCAAGGACATGGACAAGGACAAGCCAGTTAGTGGTGGAGACGGGATGGAAACCTGGCCCGTGTTCCTTGCTGCTTGGCTGGGGCGTGTCCAGATCCGTTGATCAGAGTGTGCCTGGGTGCACTTGCACCAGGAGCCCTTGGTATCCTGGGGGAAACGGCTCTGATTCCCCCCAGTGACTCACACACTAAAACATGGTCAGGGACTTAGATGGTGAGGCTCCTTATCGATTTTAGTGTTTCCTGCTGGGCTTTATTACTCTACTTTTCATAAAAAGGATGCTCATAAAGCAATAGTGGGTGCGATCATCTGGAGCAGAGGCACCTGGGACCATGGGTTTGCTTCCGAGGACTAAGTGCTGTGTCTTGCAAAACCCTTGCGTGCTCTGGCCGGAGAACATTCTAGTGAGATGAGGTGGGACACGGCTCGCACTACACCCAGGGTTCGCCCACTTCTCCCTGCTGCTCACGCCGGGGTAGGTGGACCGCTAGTGTGGGCATCACTGGGAGCTTGTTTGAAATCTGAAATCTCAACCCACTTCAGGCCAGCCGAATCAGAGTCTGCAACTTTACCAACTCCCAGGGGATTTGGGTGCACATCACCATTTGTGAAGGGCCAGCTTGGACAGCGTGGCTGAGGAGGCCTCCTGCAGCACTGGGAAGGGAGCTCCGAGGTGGGAGAGGTGAGGAGGAAGGGGACAGGAAAGTCCGATTCGCCCACGGGCCTCCCTAGCCACCTGCTCTCCGGGTGGCCGAATGCGCCAACATGAATGCGTTGTGGGGTGGCTCGCTCCGTCTTGCCGACCGCACAGGACTGCACTTTAGGTGTATCGTGGGCTGAGAAGGCTTTGATGGCTTAGTCTACCGAGTGTCCATGTTTGGCTCAGGTCATGGTCTCATGGTTTGTGAGTTCAAGCCCCACACTGGGCTTGCTGCTGTCAGCCTGTCAGAGCAGAGTGTGCTGCGGGCCCTCTGTCCCCCCCTCTCCACCCTTCCCTCGCTTGCACTCTTCCAGTAAAAAAAAAAAAAAAAAAAAAAAAGGCTTCCGAGTCCGGCCAGGAATATTGCTGCCATTTGTAACATGTCTTTGAGAAAAGTGCTCTGGGTTCGAAACAGTTAACTGCAAATAAAGTTTCGGCACCCAGCCTGGAGGTGGGGGCTTCCTGTATTTTAAAACTTTACTTATGTGGACGGATACCGATCCTTGTTAACTTTCTGTTCCTCGCAGAGCGCTAACATGTTTCTCTGGTTACCACAGTGGCTGCGGGAAGAAGTCCACGCTTAACTGGTTTACCACCAGGACACCAAACACAAAGGACACCGGTGCCAACTCTTTCTGTTTTTTTCCAGCCGCCTGTGTACAGCTCACACCGGGCACTCTACTGCAGTGTTCCTGCCCACGCTATGCCACGGGCATTTTTAGATGCCTTTATAACGTGTGTGGTGGGGGGGACATGGGTTTGGAAAAAAGAACTAGTGTATTTTATAGTTTTAGAAATGAATGATCAGGGGCGTCTGGGTGGCTCAGTCAGTTGAGCATCTGACTTTGGCTCAGGTCATGATCTCGCAGTTCGTGGGCTTGAGCCCCGCGTCGGGCTCTGTGCTGACAGCTCAGAGCCTGAAGCCTGCTTCAGATTCTGTCTCTCTCTTTCTCGGCGCCTCCCCCGTTTGTGCTCGGTCTCGCTCACAAAAATAAATAAACATCGGGGCGCCTGGGTGGCTTGGTTGGTTGGGCGTCCGACTTTCGCTTAGGTCGTGACCCCGCGTCGGGCTCTGTGCTGACTGCCAGCTCGGAGTCTGGAGCCTGTTTTGGAGTCTGTGACTCCCTCTCTCTCTGACCCTCCCCTGCTCACGCTGTCTCTCTCTCTTAGAAATAAATAAAACATTAAAAAAATTTAAAAAAAAAATAAACATTAAAAGAAAAGAAATGAACCATCATATTCAGCCATGGCAATGGGCTCCATCCCTTAGATTAACTCTGTAATTGGAAGGCACATCTGGCAGTGAGAATATAAGAATGTTACCCAGACTTTGTTGCACGAGGCAGGCATAAATCCACACGAGGTGAGAAACTCCAGGAGAACACTGTGCAGCCAGGCCCATCTGACCAAAGCTACAGTGTCAGCTTTGTTTGTAGATAATAACACAATAATACAACTACTGCCTCTTTATGCCCTTTATATAGACACTTTTTTTTTCTTTTTCAATATTTATTTTTGGGAGAGCATAAGCAGGGAAGGGGCAGAGAGGGTGGACAGAGGATTCGAAGTGGGCTCTGTTGACAGGCTGACAGCAGTGAGCCTGATGTGGGGCTCGAACTCACGAACCATGAGATCATAACCTGAGCCAACATTGGATGCTCAACTGACTGAGCCCCTCATGATAAACTTTTTAAAATTATTTTTAAATGTTTATTTGAGAGAGAAAGCATGTGTGTGAGCGGGGTAGGGAGGGAGGGGGAGAGGGAGAGAGAGAGAGAATCTTAAGCAGGCCCCACACTGTCAGCTCAGAATCTGGCAATGTGGGGCTTGATCTCATGAACCGTGACATCATGACCGGAGCAGAAATCAAGTCGGACGCTTAACCAACTGAGCCACCCAGGCACCCCCATCGTTAACTTGTTTAGCGGATGCGAGACCCGGGCTGACAAAGGCAGATGGGATTGCTGTAGTTCCTGGAGCTGGCGGTGAATCTCAGCAGGCAGCTTTTGGTCATCCTGCTTCTTTCAGAACAAAATTGGGAACTAAAAGTTGCCAAAATATTAAATGCTGGGAAGTGTGAAATGTGTTTCCTTAATTTTCAACCTATCTCTCTCAAGGGGTGGGCGGGGGGGGGGTGGTGGTGGTGGCGTGGAATGAAGTTTAGTCAGAAGACTCCCATGCTCCTTTCCAATTATGCAATTGTCGCGTCCAAGAATCGGGGCTACTTATCTGGGACCAGCAGACAAGAAAGCACATAAGGTCTGAAGGGCCAAGGGACTCCCTATCCTGGGATCAAAGAGCCATCTCTATAAATCTACTTTTAAAAATCAAAGTTCTCCTGCTGAGCAGACGCAATATAGTATTATGTTAACAAGACCTGAAACATTCACATAAAATTCTCTCCCAATAAAAAACGTTTGTTATCAAAGAAGTGTGGCCCTCACACAAGGATCACTACTGCACTATGGGAAAGGAAGAATTTGGACAGCCCTTGGGAGCGGACCTCTGGCCTCACGCCTGGGGTTAGAGGTGATCTCTGTTGACTTTGTGTGTCCTCTAACAAGGCCCCCTGCTTAACATAACGGGGGAGCCACTAAATTGTACTTACTTTTCATGCTGCATTAATGGATTCTTTTACAAAGGCTGAAAATCATGGGCTTTTGCCCTTCACGACCCTAATTTTAACTGCAATGAATCTTCAAAATCTTTACTGATTTCGGGTTGAGCTTATTTTGGGGAAATGATGAGTTCTATGAATAGTCTTTATAAACATACATTAAACTTAGTTAAAGAGAAAATATTCAACTACTTAAAAGTAGTCCTTCTAAGTAAAGGAACATTCTCGGCATGAATAGAAAAATTATTAAAAATTCTATTTTGTATAAAGTGATAGAACTGTAATTTCTACTTAACCAAAATACTGTTGTAGTTAATTTGTTGTGTTGGGGACATTTTTCTGGCTTCTAAAGTCTTCTTTTTCATACTAAACAAATTATCCAGTTTTATTTTGGTTCAGAAACAAAAATAAGCGTTCTTACTTACAGCCATTTGTTCTTGTAGTTTGTGACCTGAAGTAGAATCCTTTCTATACATTTCTTCTCTCCCTCTAAGAGATAATCGAACACAGTTGCTTTTCTTTCTTATGAAATAATAACTCAAAAATGTAAATTCTTTATTAAGCCAAAGTATTTTCTGAGTGGTATCTCTACTGTCCTTTGCTTCTCAGCCTTTGGCTAAGATCAAATGGAAATACATTTCCTGGCAATATAACGCCTCAATAAATACTTTTAATTTTTTATCCTTTTTAAGTAGGCTCCACGCCCAACACAGAGCCCAACACGGGGCTTGAACCCACCACCCTGAGATCAAGACCTAAGCTGAAAACAAGAGGTGGATGCTTAACCAACTGAGCCACCCAGGTGCCCCAATGAATACTGTTTAGAATAGAGGAGTAAAAACAGAGGCTAATTAGAAGCCAAACAGAAGCCTTCTTGAGGATCGGGCTTTCTCTGTATCTTCCCTTCTTTGGATGTGAAATGAACTACTCTAAGATAATGCATGAGGAAAGGTGGCCACGTATAATGTCTGGTGACTGAAAAAGAGGGATATGAAAAATCATTAATGAAAACAGACATGGCAGCTACACTGGGATTTCCACTGGCCCCACTTAGAGAAGATGGATGTTCTGGGATTTTTTTTCTGGGCAGGCAGACCAGCTTGTGACCACATTCAAAAGATGATCTCTTTTTAGTAGCTAGGGACACTCTGAGAGAGAGAGAGTGTGTGTGTGTGTGTGTGTGTGTGTGTGTCTCCTGTTAAGAGTGCCCTTATCTTTCCTGGTGGCCTCTGGGGTCCTGTTCCTGTGTGAAGGGATACCATGGTGGCCAGAACTTGGTCCCCACTTTAAGGACAGACCAATAGAGCAGACCATTGGGATATTTGGACCAAGACACTCTACTCTGTAGTTAAAAAACAAAATCTTTTTCACTCTATGATTTTTATATAAAAAGAATGCATATAATACATTCTTAACGTATGACTGATTAAGATATAAGCCATGTTCAATTACCATAACCACCCCCACACTGCGCTCACACACGATGCCAGGGTTACACAGCACAGACCACCCTGACTTATGCCAGTGGCCTTAAATAAAAGAACAGGCAAGCACTGCTATTTTTCTTATCTTTTGTAAGGGAAGACTCTAAGTTTCTCCTAGTGCTGGGAAGCTAGTCCCTAACTTTCTTCCCATTAAAAAAAAGTGGTAAAAAATCTGCTCAAAAATTTTTTTCAACATAAAAGTGAAAACCAGTAGGAGTAAAAGGCAAAGTCCTCCCTCCTACCCTTCCCAGAGGGGAGCCCTGTAAACAATTTCTTGTGCCAACTCCTGGGTAAGTTTCTCTTCCTATTTAAGCGATGTGTCTGTATAAGGTATACTTAACAGCATTCTGTACGGAAATTGGATAATTCTACATGTACAGTCCTGAAATCGGATTTTCAGGGAGATTAATGCTTCAAATAGGTAACTGGGGTAGTTTTTACACTCTCTGGAGTGCGTGAGGCAAGCAGAGATGTTGTAACACATTCTATGTGCAAAGTCCCTGGGGCTGCCTTTTGGAAAAGGAGAGATTGGGGGAGTTCATTTAGAAAAACACCAAGATAAAGGTAAAACAGGAGGGTCTGACTGACCAGACATCCACACAGTAAAGAAGAAATTCTGCAATTTTGCAGTGCCTTGAGCGTAAGCTAAAGGACGATCAGTTTTGAGTTGAAAGATGTTGAGAAGTCTCCCTGCACCCCATAATATTTTTCCTTTATTGATTGTAAGGATGGTATCACTTAGTTTCCTTCCTCGTTTCCTTCCTTCCTTCTTTTTTTAAAGTTTATTTATTTTGAGGGAGAGAGAATCCCAAGCAGGCTCTACACCCAGGAGAGAGCACGACGTGGGGCTCGATCTCATGGCCCATGAGATCATGACCTGAGCTGAAACCAAGAGTTGGAAGCTTAACCTACGGAGCCACTCAGGTGCCCCAAGGTGGTTTGCTTTCAGCTGTGGTCATCAGGACCTCACCGCCCTGGCTGGCTCCGTAAGACAAAGTCCTTCCACTTCCTGTACCTGGAAGCTCGGAGGTGGTGCACTGAAGTCCTGGTGGGGCCCTGCAGCCCCCTGCTTTCTCTCTCTCTTGTCCCCTGGGCTTTGGCTTCATCCTCAGGTCCCTGCTCTGTGTGGGCAGCTCGAGACCGAAGGCACATACCCCTGACATCCAGCGCAGTCCTTTCTTTTCCCCCCTCAATTCCTTTCTTTTATCGACTTCCAAAGTAATAGCTTGGTGCCCTGGCTACTCCAGCGGCACGTGTCTGGTACTACGCTACGCGCTTTCCATGTGCCGCATGTAGCTCATTTACTTCCTACGACCCTACGGGCCGGGGTTCCACCATCATCCCCATCTTGCACAGTGGGAAAACGCATGTTAATGTGCCTCAAATCACACAGCTCAGGCCCGGGGGAGCTGGGACTCAAGTGCAGTGTGAGTCCCGGCGCTGACCGCGGAGCCCAGGCCTCCCTTATTGAATTGTGGCGTGGAGTTCACTGCCCCTCGGTGGCAGCCGGTGCGCTTGAGCCGCAGAGGGGAAGGAGAATGTCACCAGGATGGAAGCCGCAGGAAGCAATGACCCCGTGTTGTGTAGAAACCGATGTGTCCTATGGAGCTCCTAATGTCTCAGCTACAGCATTCAGGTAAATAAATTTACCTGCACTTGTAAAGTAAACTCAGTTACTTTACAACTTCAGCCTGGATTACTTTTAAACCTTATATTTATTGAAGGACATGTACACAGCTTACACTTGGGGTAGTATCTTTCCAAATTACATCTTAAAACTCTAGTCATAGCGCCTCGCAGTGAATAAATCATACCTTATGACAGCTGAAAAAAAATTCCCAAAGTGATACACATATAATAACACCCAGAGTTTTTTTCTTAAAAATAATAGGCTTATAGTTTTTTAAGCTGTGAGACATGGATTATTTAAGCCCCTTCTGAAAGTGTAAATACCATTTTCCACTGAAATAACTGAAGAGCCACATGAATTTTTATCTAAAAATTTCAGGGAAAATATCCCATAACTATGTTTGGAATTTGCTCTGATAATTAATCTTAGTGGGTTGGCAAAATCTGAGATAGACAATTCGAAATCAGTGCTGTGTTTTTTTTTTAATTATTTATATTTGGGTGAGCACAAACGTGGGAGGGGCAGAGAGAGAGGGACAGAGGATCCAAAGCAGGCTCTGCGCTGACAGCACTGAGCCCGATGTGGGAATCGAACTCAGGAACTGTGAGATCATGACCTGAGCCGAAGTTGGACACTCAAGCGACTGAGCCACCCGGGCGCCCCTCAATGCCACTGCTGATCAGTGAGCTGGTTTCTCTTGTCACGTACAGGCTTTGTTTTTATTCATTAACAAAAGTGATACATGAAGGCCACACCTCCAGAGGTATGAAATTGCTTGCAGTCGGCGCCCATCTCCATCACACAGCTGTGGACGCTCTCTTCTGCCTCTCCTCGTTCCACCACAAAGGCCACCTCTGAGCCCGACAGCAGCCCCAGGAGACAGGGGACGTGGAAGAGGCTTTCTTTTTCCTTTCTTTTTCTTTTTAATGAAAGTTTTATTTTATTTATTTTTAGAAAGAGAGAGAGAGAACAAGATGGAAGGAGAGAGAATCCTAAAGCAGGCTCCTTCCTGTCAACTCTGGACCCTACCGGGGGCTCAATCTCCCAAATGGTGAAATCATGACCTTCGTCAAAATCAAGAATCGGACACCGACGGAGCCACCTAGGCGCCCAAGAGACTCTCTTATTCCCACGAACAGGTGCAGCAATGGGCTCCTGGCAGTGATGTGTCCTTCTCTGGGGCCCATCAGGAAGGGAATCCCCAGGGCACAGGCCCTCAGTGGTAATCAAAGCCTGGTGAGGAGCAGTAACCCAATCAAGCCTGAGCTGAGGTGGGAAGGGTCCCACCCTGTATGGTGTGTGTGTGTGTTCCTGGGTAAGGTACTGCCCCCAGCCTTGGTTCGTTATCTGGAAATACAGTCCGAGTATCAAAATATCTACAGGATAGGGCCCAGTTCAAAACTCAAATGAAATAAAGAAAGGACCCTGGTTTAGTGCTTAATACACAACAGATACAACTGTCATTTTATAACAGAAAATATAACCATCATTGTCTTCTGAAGTGAGGGTAACTTATTTACGGTAGACACAGAAAAAGGAAGTTTATAAACAATTCCTATTTATGATGAATTATGTATTTCTTTTCTTTTCTTTTCTTTTTTAAATGTTTTATTTATTTCTAGGAGAGAGAGACAGTGTGAGCAGGGGAGGGTCAGAGAGAGAGAGGGAGTCACAGACTGAAACAGGCTCCAGGCTCCGAGCTGGCAGTCAGCACAGAGCCCGACACGGGGCTCGAACCCACAAACCGCGAGATCATGACCTAAGCGAAAGTCGGAAAGTCGGACGCTTAACCGACTAAGCCACCCAGGCTCCCCTGTATTTCTTTTATAAGAAAAAAAACATGCAGTAGTTTTGTGAGACTCTCTCCTAACTTTTCTGGCCTTACAAACAATTTTAAAAGCAAAACTTTCTGGCCTTTTAACTTATGTTCATCAAGTCTGAAGGTAACCCCAACAGTCAAGAACTAAGATACTCAAGCAAAGAGGGACTCCCTCTGAATGAGGACAAATCTTATTTTAAAGGAGAAGCTGGGGCCCCTGGGGGGCTCAGTCAGTTGGGTGGTAGACTTCGGCTCAGGTCATGATCTCACAGTTCGTGAGCTCGAGCCCCACATCGGGCTCTGTGCTGACAGCTTGGAGCCTGGAGCCTGCTTCAGATTCTTTGTCTCCCTCTCTCTCTGCCCCTCCCCCACTCATGCTCTGACTCTCTGTCACTCAAAGAGAAAAAAAAAAAAAAGGAGAAAGGAGAATCCAGGAGTGTGAGGATGGCCTGAAGGCAGCCGTGCCCCTACTAGTTGGTAGGAAATGAAGGCCCTGCCTCTGTGCAGGGCAAAGAGGAGGCTGGGAGGGTGGAGGCACATTCAGTCATCTGTCAGTTGACCGACAAGTCCATCAGCTCTGGCAAAAAGAAACCAATTTAATATAATACTTCACCGTTTGGGGACCTGACATTAAGTAATCAAATTCTGGTTTCTGAGAAGCTCATCTGAACATTAATGGTGGTGTTCTAGGCATGGGTTTTATCCCAAGGTCCTAATGGCAATTAAATCATTATTCTGTGAGACACTGAAAGCAGAGAGAAGATGCAGGGGAAGGGGGGAAGCAAAGGAGGAAGGCAGGCGTGGGGCAGGAGAGCTGCCTCTACTTGGCCGAGCGGGTCTTCGTCCCACGGAGCTTGTCACAGAGCCCGAGCTGCCCTGGCACTTAGCTCCTTCTTGTCTTTGCCCTGTCCGGCCCCTCCGAGCCCTGCGTTAAGGATAACGGGCTGTTGCAGCAGGAAAATGCAAGATGGAGGGAGACTGTATCCTTTCCTTTGAGGTCCCCTTTATGCTTGTTTTAGGACAGAGGCAGAGCGGTGGGCTGGGAAGCCTGCCTGGAGGAGGGGAGGGATGGCAGGTGCCGCCTCTAATGCTCCCTGACGGACACTTGGCTGGCCGCATCTTGAGGAAACTGAATTAGGGAAGAATTTAGGACTATCCTGCGGCCTCTAATTTACCTGTTTTAAATACTAGGGGTCTACTTTGCTCTGCAATACTTTTTGTTGTTTTTTATAAGGTGGTTTAGATCAGATGCTGGCGGAACCTTCAGGAACTCAGCCCTAGGCTCCAACGAGACTCACTGCAGACAGGGCTTGATGAAATGAGGTCCTAAGGGTGGGGCTCTGACCCAATAGGACAGGTGTCCCCGTAAGAAGAGGAAGCTACAGAGACCACACGCACGTAGGGAAGGCCCTGGGACGACAAGGCTGCCTGAATGCCAAGGGAGGGGCCTCAGGAGAAACCAACCCTTCAGACCTTGGTCTTGAACTTGTGGCCTCCAGAATGGGGAGGAAATAACTCCCGTTGTTCAAGCCCCTCAGTTTGAGGTACTCTGCTGTGGTGGCCCAACTGAGCTGACCCATCGTCCTCATGTGGGGGATTCTTTGCCTCTACACACTTTCCTCAGTATCAACAGGACATGGTTTTCTTCTGTAACTTTCTCCAATTCCTGGACTGAAGGAGTCCTAGCTGTGCTACTTGCAAAGGCTTCTCTAAACTGAACATTTTTTCTTATCGCAAGGCCGGACAATAATTACAGGATCGGGCTGGGGCTGAGGTAGCTGGTGCAAACTCAGCCGCCCCTCCTGGACTTCTCCCCACCTTCTTCACCTGTCTCCCCCTAGCGCCTCTAACGCTGGGGAGCACAGCAGGTGCCTACACCGGCTTCCTCTAATGCAGTGGAAGAAATAACCTGTGGGCCACTTACCTAGGTCATTCACAAGCCCCCCCCCCCCTTCTGTTTCTCACAAACATATAGAATATATTAAAAATAAGGAGATACACTAAGAGAGATGACAGATTCTCTTCCTTTAAATTTTTTTTTCAACATTTTTGAGAGACTGAGGGAGATAGAGCGCAAGCAGAGGAGAGGCAGAGACAGACAGAGACACAGAATCCAAAGCAGGCACAGAGCCTGATGTGGGGCTTGAACCCAAGAACCACGAGATCATGACCTGAGCTGAAGTCAGGCGCTCAACCAACTGAGCCACCCAACTGCCCCAGATTCTCTTCTTTTAAATTTAATTTTTATCAAAGTATATCATGTACATGGCTCAAAAGGTCACATCGTTCCTCAAAGCACACTGAAAGAAATGACAGGTCCCTGTGTGCCACTGCCCGCCCGCCGCATTCCTATTCGAAGCCTCTGCTGACTCCCTGCTGCTCTGGATTTTGCAACTTCAATTATTATCGACTGGCTTTCTTAATATAGAAGATGTGGCTTTAGTTCTTTTACATCCCCGCACTCATGCTTCCTCCCCACCTTCTTCCATCTCTCAAATGTACAACTATCATTACCTTCGGTCAGATCAGGATTTATTGGACTATAAATATTACTCGGAGTGAGGCCATCATACATATTCTGAACACACTCGTGTTCTGTTACAGCTCCTGCTTCTCCAAGCTAGTAACTCGTGCACCTTCATTAGCTCAGCTTGCTGGGTGCCTATCGTTCAACTAACATCCAGGGGCAGACCTCCAGGCCAGCCTTCCTGGAGCCAAGTGTGAGGTCAGCCTCCCTCGCAGTTTGCCAGTGCCCTTCATCCTGCAGGCCAGCCAAACAACCGTCTGGTGGGATCTCTTTGCCATGATCCTGGGGATTCCCTTCTGGTACTTTCTATTGTCTCAGGTTCCATCTTTGGAACCCACACTGTGGTAGATACACCCTGTGGCGACTTCCACTAACTGCTTTTCCTTGAAGGTGAGACCTGTGACTTGCCCTTAAACAAGAGAATATGGCAAATGTAATGAGGTGGCTCTCGGTCTTTCCCCCACTGCCGGCTTTCAGGAAGTACCATGTTAGGAATGGGCTAAGAAGGAGGTCACAAAAACCCACATGTAGCCTCCAGCTGATGGCCAACCAAAAGCTGGGCTCTCAGTCCCACAATGGCAAGGAGCTCAGCTGAAGAGGAACCCTGAGGTCAGATGAAACCACGGTCCCAGCTGAAGCTGTGCCTGGACTCCTGATCTGTGCCAATGGTGACATACAAATGTGTGTTATTTTAAGTGGCTCAATCTGTGGGGATGTTTTACAGCTTAGAAAATAGAAAATCAATACAGGGATCTTCCTCTTTTCTCGTTTTTCTATTTGCTCCAACTGTATTTTAAAAACTGCATTATTTAGTAGCTTGGCATATGATGAGCTGTACACGTTCAAAGGTCAAGGTTATGGAGTGCGATTACAAAATAAGCTTCTATAAACATTTAGATACAGATCTTTCTATGGGCCATTATGTTTCACTTCTCTTGAGTAAATAATTAGGAAAGGATTTTTTTTTTTGCCATATGGTAGATATGTTTAACGGAATTACCAACTTATTTTCTAAAGGGGTCATGTGTTATCATGCCTTCTTTCCAGCAGTGTATGACACTTCTGGTTGTCCCATATCCTCACCAACATTTGGTACCGTCAGTTTTTTTTTTTTTTTTCCTAATTCTAGATACTTTAATAGCTACGTAGTCATATCTCCCGGTGGCTTTAATGTGTGTTTCCCTAATTTTCATGTGCTTATTACCCATATGTTTTCCTGGGCGAAGTGTCCATCCAAATCCTTTATTCACTGTTTGATTTCTCATTATGGGGTTTTGAGAGTTCTTTCTATACTCCGGATACAAGTCCTTATCAGATAGATGATTTGCAAATGTTCTCTCCCTCTCTGTGGTCTATTGAATTTAGAAATATTTGGGTTTTTTCCCAGATGTCTTTCAGTGTTGATCTCTAATTTAATTTCACTGTAGTTAGAGAACCTATTTAGTATGATTTGAATCCGTTAATATTGAGACTTGATATGTGGCCCAGAACACGGTCCATCTTGGCAAATATTGTGTGTATGTTTGAAAAAAATGTGTATTCTCAAAAAAAGAAAAGAAAAGAATGTGTATTCTGTTGTTAGAGTATTCTATTAATACCGGCTGGGTCAAGTTGGACTGTGGTATTGTCCAAGTCTTCTACAGTCTTATTAATTTTCTGTTTACTTGTTCTGAGGGGTTTTTAAAATCTCTGTATTTGTGGTCTATTTTCCCTTACAGTTTTGCTTCATGTATGTCGAAGCTCTGTTATTAGATACATAAACACATAGGATTATTATGTCCTATTAATGAAATGGCCCCTTTACAATTATGAAACAATTCGCACCACCTTGGTGATGTTCTTTGCTCTAGTTCTGTTTCGATACCACTGTAGTTTTTTCTTTTGACTGATATTGGTATTTTTCCAGCCTTTTTCTTTTCAACTATTTATGTCTTTATATTTAAAGTGGGTATCTTGTTACCATATGTTAGCACGTATAGGAGGATTAGGAGGAACTTAACGGAGGACCATCGGGGAGAAGAAGGGGAAAAATAGTGGGGGAGAGGGAGGGAGGCAAACCATGAGAGACTCTTGAATGCTGAGAGCAAACTGAGGACTGATGGGGGTGGAGGGGAGGGGGAGGGGTGATGGGCACAGAGGAGGGCACTTGGGATGAGCACTGGGTGGTATATGGAAACCAACTTGACAATAAACTATTTAAAAAAAATAAAGGGTATCTTGTTATGTATTTGAGACTTACATTTCTAACACTATCAGACCATTTACATTTAATGTGATTATTGACATAGCTGGATTTAAATCTACTATCTTGTTATTCTTTTTCTCTTTGTCCATCTGTTCTTTGTTTCCTGTCTCCTCTTTCTCTGCCTTCTTTGGATTGAGTATTTTTTTTTTTTTTTTGGAGAGAGAGAAAGTGTTTATAAGTGGAGGAGAGACAGAGGGAGAGAATTTTTTAAAAAATGTTTATTTATTTTGAGAGAGAGTGTATGTACACGCATGTGAGGTGAGGGGGAGGGAGAGAGAGGGAGGGAGGGAGAGAGAGAGAGAGAGAGAGAGAGAGAGAGAGAGAGAGAGAAGCTCAAACAGGCTCTGTGTTGTCATCATAGAGCCTGATGTGGGGTTCAACCTCATCCCTGTGAGATCATGACCTGAGCCAAAATCAAGAGTCGGATGCTTAACCGACTGAGCCACCCAGATGCCCGTGGATTGAGTATTTTTAATGATTTCATTTTCTTTCTTGGTTGGTTGATTAACTACAACTCTTCGCTGTATTATTTTAGTGGTTTCCTTAGTGTTCACGTGCACACATTTAGTTTTTCAGAATCTACCATCGCGTGATGTTATACTACTTCATATATAAACCTTGTGCTATTGTTCTCATATGTTTTACTTCTATATATTTAAAAAACCCCACATTTTATCATTTTTGCTTTATTTAGTCATTTATCTTTCAAAGAGACTTAAATACTGAGAACAGAAGTCTTTATGTTTACCCATGTGGTTACTATTTCTGGTGGTCTTCAGCACTTTGAGTAAATCCAGCTTTCTGTCTAGTATAATTTTCATTCCGCCTGAAGGACTTCTTTTAATATCTCTTACACTTCAGGTTGGCCGGTGATCAATTCTTTCAGCTTTTGCTTGTCTAATAAAGGTCCTTATTTTACTGTAGTATTTGAAAGACGTTTTAACTGGGTAAAGAAACCTAGGTTGAGAATTTGCTTTCAATGTTTTAAAGATGTCACCCCACTGTCTTCTTGCATTGTTTGCGTTGTTTCTGATGGAAACGAGCTGTTGATTTATCTCTGTTCCTCTGAACATAATGTGTCTTTTATCGCCTACTTATACTTTATGATTTCTTTTTATCATTGGCTTTAAGCAATTTTTTTTACTTTGAAAATATTTTTTATTGAGGTATAACTGACATACAACATTATATTAGTTTCAGATGTACAACATAATGGTTTGAATTTGTATATATTGAGAAATGACCACTACACTGAATCTAGTTAACATTTTTCACCACACATAGCTACAAAGTTTTTTTTCCCTTTGGTGATGAGAACTTTTACGATCTACTCTCTGAGCAATTTTCAAATATGCAATACAGTATTAATTATAGTCGCCATGTTGTACATTACATCCGGTGACTTATTACCATATGGAAATGTGCACCTTTTGACCCCCTTTACCCATTTAAGAAATTTGACTAAGATGTGCTCCAAGGGGCACCTGGGTGGCTCAGTCGGTTAAGCGTCTGACTTCAGCTCAGGTCATGAGCTCACGGTTTGTGAGTCTGAGCCCTGCTTTGGTTCCTGTCTCTCTCTCTCTCTCTCTCTCTCTCAAAAATAGTAAACATTAAAAAAAGAAAGTGCCACGATGTAGTTTTCTTCATGACTCTTGTACTTGGGATTTGTTCAATATCTCAAATCTGTGGGCTTATAGTTTCTGTCAGATTAGGAAAATCTTGCCCATTATTTCTTTAAAAGAAGTTTTTAAATGTTTATTTATTTTAAATTTTAAAAAAATATTTTATTTATTTCTGAGACAGAGAGACAGCATGAGCAGGGGAAGGTCAGAGAGAGAGGGAGACACAGAATCTGAAACAGGCTCCAGGCTCTGAACTGTCAGCACAGAACTCAACGCGGGGCTCGAACCCACGAACCGTGAGATCATGACCTGAACCGAAGTCGGATGCTCAGCCGACTGAGCCTCGCAGGCGCCCCTAATGTTTATTTATTTTTGAGAGAGAGACAGAGAAAGAGAGAGCGAGCAGGGGAGGGGCAGAGAGAGGGAGACACAGAATCCAAAGCAGGCTCCAGGCTCTGAGCTGTCAGCACAGAGCCCGATGCGGGGCTCAAACTCATGGACTGGACTGTGAGATCATGACCTGAGCCAAAGTCAGATGTTCAACCGACTGAGCCACCCAGGTGTCCCTGTTTTGGTTTCATTTTAGACAAGTCTCTATTGTTATGTCTTCAAGTTGACTACATCTTTCCTTCCATAATATCTAGTGAGTTATTAATTATTTTTTCATCTCAAACACACTTATGGTTTTCATCCCTAGAAGTTTGATTGGTCATTTTTATGTCTTCTTTCTTCACTTAACATGTTAAATCTTTCCATCGCTTTCTTGAACATATAAACTACCATCATAATAACGGTTTTAATGTCCCTGTCTAGTAATTCTATCAGCGGTTTCATTTAAAGTTTAATTTTGATGGACTTTTCTCATTATAGGCTATTCTCCTGCTTGCTTGTATCCCTGGTGATTTTGGACTGGATGTCAGATATTTGATCTTCTTGGGTACTGGATAGTTTTGTATTTTGTTGGGGGATACATTTACTTACTTAGAAACAATGTGATCTTTTAGGATTTTGTTTTATAGCATTGTCGGGTTGGACAGGAACTGTATCTAGTCTAGAATTAACTTTTTCCCTAATGAGGCAAGGTCCTTCTTCTTACTATTCTAACTAGTGTCCCCTGATTATGAGGCTGGTGCCCCTTCCTGGCTCTCTGTGGGAGCCATGAATGGTCTCCCCAATTCTTTTGGGTGATCCTTTCTCTGCCTTCATGTAGCTTCTCTACACACATGCACTGATCACTTGAAAACCCAAGGAGGCCCCTCTATGGACCTTCAGAGCTCTCTGTCTCTCTGTATAGCCCTTTCTTCTCTGGTATCTGCTCTGCAAACTCTAGATGCTTTGCTTTCCCTGGAACCTGTGTCTTCAACTCAGGCTCTTCTGGGTTTCCTCTGGTTACATGGCACCATGCAATCTGTTCTCCAGGTGGTGGTGGGGGCCAGCTTGTTAGTTTCCATTTCTCAGGGATCAATTATCTTTTGCTGCCCAATGTCTGAAGTCTTATGTGATATCTTCTCAAATACTTCATCTAGGTTTCTAGTTGTTTCAAATGGGAGGGTAAACCTGGTCCCTCTTATTCTATCTTCACCAGAATGCAATTTACTTTTAAGAATGTTATATGTCGTTGGGTGAGACATTATTATGTTATAGATGTGAATATGACAAAGTGTGAGTAGGGGAGGGGCAGAGAGAGGAGACGCAGAATCCGAAGCAGGTTCCAGGCTCCAAGCTGTCAGCATTGAGCCTGAGATGGGGCTCAAACTCACGAACCGCAAGATCATGACCTGAGCTCAAGCTGGATGCTCAACCGACTGAGCCACCCAGGCACCCGTAGGCGGATGGAGGTTTTAAAGTTACTATTATGCTACTCACCCTACGTACAAAGTAAGGTTATTGGAAACGTGGTATTTTTACATATAACGACAGAAATAGACTTCAAAATATGTAGTCCAAGAATAAAATTAAAGGCCCAATGTACAACACAAGGGGCTAAAAACTAAATTCACTTTCTTAAAGCCAGAGTCAAAATTCCACCCATCGATTAACATGTGAAATAAATACAAGTACTTGTGCATGTGTGTATGTGTGTGTGTAAAACATCTGCAATCTTCAGAAAGGAGCATGAGAAATCCTATACTTATAATGCAGATTAATACATGTACTTTTTAAAAAGAAAACTATAGAAACAGGAATAAAGCAACACACATGTATGTTTCAGCTTATAAACTGAAAACCAATCTTTAAAAAACAAGGATTCTCTAGTTACTGCCTAGGTATCTGCTTTTCTCAATCAGAACAAGCCAGTTTCCTCTGAACTTTCCTTTTTTTGGTAAGTCAGCTCCTTACACATTGCTTTGCTACCGACACAGGCAGCGAGAGCCATCTGAAGTTCAGTGTGCCCGTCAGCCACTCTCTCCGTGACCTTGATGAATGAGAGCTTCTCACGATGGGACATTCTCAACTAAATACACGGCTCAGGCAGCCGACAAGCGTCTGAGTAATTCTCTAGCCTGCTGAAACACAGTGATACCATCAGCCCATTAGCTATTTTCCCACAGAAACCAAGCCAACAGACTCTGCATTTTCATATACTTATATATAAATAACAAATCGTCAATGTAGATGCACTTTCCGCCGGCTGGCAACCCGTCTCCCAGCTTAGTCTGCTGTCCCATTTCTACTATAATCTCACCTTTCCTTCTTCCTCATTCTATCCTCCCTACCCATTACACCTATGGTATTGTAATTTTTTCTAAGCCAAGAGTAAATCTTTTAAGTGAAAATTTAATTTCAAGCACATACATCTGGTGGTAGATGAGGCAAGACTGCAAACAGTTGTTTCATATGTGGTTATGAGGCCAGTGAGTGAAGAGGGTTCTGATTTCTCTAAATTACTGGGACTGGTGGAGGGAGGGGAGCTTCCTGAACAGCTGTTTCCCCCTCACTGCAGTCAGTGGGGATTTCCATGGGGGAAAGGGCAAGGACTGGCTCTCTGCCTCAGGCCCTTTGCATTTCATTCTCACCAGGACTTGGGGACACTGGGAAAGTAAAAACAGTTCCCAATGGGAAAGAGGTTGGGGAGTCCTGAGACAGTTTTGTATATTTATTACCTAAGCATAAAATTGCATGGACCTCTCTTCTTATAAATCACAGGTTGAAAGACAATGGCCCACGTGCCACATCTAGCAGGTCACCTATTTTTGTAAATAAAGTTTTACTGGAATATAGCACCACTCATTTGTCTATATAGGGTCTATGGCTGCTTCTGCACTACAGTAGCAGAGTCAAATAGTTAGGACAGAAAGACTGTGTAGTCTGAAAAGTCTAAAGTCATTATCATCTGGCCCTTGACTGACAATGTTTGTTGATCTCCATTTTAAAAGAGAACTTGAGAAGGATGTGGGTATTCTACAATCTTCCCTCAAGACACCAAAAACATTTTGTACCTAGAGAAGTGCAGATATCAACTGAATGAGAGGGGCTGGTGACTGTACTGGAATTCTGATAATTGGTTGAACAATGAACAATAAACACATTTTTCAAAAGGGCATTCACCTGGAATATTCTCAGTGTTTTAGGGGACTGCTAGGGGAGAATCATTCTCAGGTTAAGAGACATTTAAATATAAGTGGTAGAATGCTAAGTTCTAGTATTCTTTTTTCTGAGAATCTGCTTCATAGATTGTACTTCATACAGTTAGAGTTTGAAGAAGATGAATTCATAGACTCTAATTTATAAAACCTAATTTATAGCTTCTAGATAAAAGCTGTAGTTGGAATCTGATTTTAATTGGGAAGGCACCTCAGTTCTTGGATATGTGACATCTTCTTATACCCAAGGGTTTAACTTCCTGTTCCACTTGGGCCTGTGGTGGTAAGTCTGTCTGTCTGTATGTCATTTGAAGGCTGAATGAATGACACTCTTGCTAAGAGTCGATGGAACCAGGTCCTCTGTGTCAATGTAAGAGGATCGCTTAACATTTGAGAGGCAGTGTTCTAGTATATAGTCAGATTAGAAGACAAAGCTTCTGTAGCATGTTCAGGTATCAGCGGGACTTGTTGAGGGGTCTATGATCTCAGAACTCTGAAATGGCAGTTGGAATGATTGAGTATTTGCAACTGTCCTTTCAGACCTGGCCCTTTGTCATGTAGGGTAGTCTGGCAAGCGGCCCCAAAGGCCTTGATTGGCTCTGAGACGAGAAGGTCACCAGAGGGACCTTAGGATGGAAGTGATCCATGGGCAGGCAGTTAGATAGAACCAAGGGCACATGGAACTCCATCAAGAAACACTGAGGCCCGCTGGAAGAAGGGACGTGGCTACAGTGAAGTGGGTTAGCTAACAATGGAAAGGGGCCCAAGTTACAAATCCAAGGTAAGGGGCTGCAGTGGGAAAGCAGTATAATGGTGGATTTGATCAAGGGTGAGGAGGAGCAAAGGGAAAAGGCCCAGAGGGAAGCAGAATCTACTATATACATTTTGCACTTAGCTTTTGCCACGAATGGCCAACATCTAAAAGCCCTCTGCCCTATCATGTCAGCAAGAGAGTAACTTGGTCATTCCTGACCACGCCTTATACTCTTCCTAGCTGTACAACAGGGAGGGCCACAAGAGCCCCATGGAAGGTACAAAAGAAAAGGACTTAATTAAAACCAGTGTGATCTCCATGTACCCGGGTTTGGACCTTATGACTGCAGTCAGTTTGGAATGAAGCCACAGCTAAAATATCAAAGGGGGGAGGTGGCTGGATGTAAAATATGAAGTCAGTGCTCAATGTACCCCAGCCCCCCACCAGCCCGCCTCTCCCAGCACCCCAGTCTGAATTCCTCATCTTTCACCAAGACCATCCCAAATTATGATTGATGCAAGGACTGCAATAAAACGATACCATAGTTTTAGTCCTTTCCAAAAAGTTAATGAAATCAGGCACACTGGCGCAAGTCCACAGGAAAGGAATCAAAGCTGGATACCGTGATCACTGCTTCAAAGAAACCGAGCTGAGTTCAAAAGAAAGAAGGCTGTGGACAAGTATTGATGCCATTCTTAAGGATACTGATGGTCGGAACCATGAAGGTATCACTGTTGACAATCTAAGTGTGGGGAAAGTGCTTACTTTCTGCCCTACGGAAGACTGTTCTTAAATTTTTAGCGTTTCTATTCTGTCATGTTTTACTGTCTTACGCTGTAAGTGAATGGCTTTCAAGTGAAAAAATGTATGCAACTCCCAAGAAGCTTAAGAAATTTCTAGTTAACTTCTGGAAGAAATAATTTGGGCTGTAGACTCAGAGTATGGAGACGGTCTCCTGGGATTCGTGAATGGAAACATTAAAAGCCTGAAAAAGTACTGAAAAAGAACAAAGGTCAGAGAGTGGGCTGGGAAGCATTTGGATGTTGTAACCGAATCCTCAGTTCAAGGAGCTGACCTGGAGCAGCTACTTGCGGCCATGAGGAAGTGCCTCAGGATTTGAAAGGCCCGGTAGCGTTATTAACCACATCCAAGAATAAAAGTGAAAAATGATACTGGAAAATCCTGAGGTGTCTCCATCTCCATCACTGATAAGATCTTGGCTCAGGTTCCTCTTCATGGGTCATGAGGCAAAAGGCATCGGTGCCCCACAAAGTCACAATGTGGCTTTTTACTTGAGTGGGTTCAGGCAGTCAGTCATGCCTCTGTTGCCACAGACAGAAGGACAGCATAAACTTTCTTTTGTCATCTTTTGATGTAATCAAAAGCACAGTGCTGCTATCGGATCTGCATTCTAGCTGTTATTTTGGTTTGTTGACCCAGAAGTCTCTGCCACTGCCAGTGGAGTGAATCAGAATTGTGTTATCTGTTTAGCATTAATCATCACTTTTATGTAGCCATGCCTGAGAGTGAACTTGTTTTTAAATGCTACTTGCAAGTCCTCTTGGATGTCACTAAAAATTACAAACACGCAATCAAAAATAACCATCCACTGTTTCCAGGCACTAGAGCCCATGTGCAGTCCACGGGATACAGAGTTCACGTGGCTGGGGTCTACGCAACATCGGAAAGAAAGGAATGAATGGGGATGCCACGCTGCCCCGAGGTTCCAATTCCTGGAGAAGAATGGACCACCCGGTGGGCCTGGGTCACTAGGCTTGAGAGATTTCAGTCCCTAAGTCCGTGCAGATATGTGCTTCCATATACAGTCACCTACATCACTCAGGTTTAACAAGCAATCTTATTTGCAGTGTTAGCAGGCAATGAGTTGTTACTTATTCCTTAGGAACTTGACAAAAAGTGTGATTAAAAAAAGGAATTATATAATTGGTGATATGTCTAAGTGGTCAAACTAATAGACATTGACTTTATAATCACGAAATTGCTACGCTTGTAACACTGGCTCATATGTACTATGGAGACCTACATATATGGCTATGATTCGGAGCAGGAAAAGAATGAGAAGAATAAACGTAGGAATGCTGTGGAAATAAGATGAGAAACTTCAGACTGAGGGGACACACGTCAGTGGGCTGGGGGTCCTCAATCATTCTAACAAAGACACACTCTGGAGGCTGACGTTTTGGAAGGGCCAGAAACAGACTAAGGATCAACCCACTTTTCCTGTGGTTCTTTTTAAGCCAAATCATTATTTACAATAAAAAAAGATGCTATCCAACGTTTGTTGAGTATGGGGACTTCTTTTTGAAGTAGAAAATGAGTTCCTAGGGGCAGAATCCTTTTAAAGTATGAAAATGTATCATGGGAAGGACCACTGTAAATTGAGTGTTAGGCTTTTAAAGGACGTTGTATTCCATATATGTCAACCTCTGCCTATAACTAAACAGATAAGGGGCGCCTGGGTGGCTCAGTCAGTTAAGCGGTCGACTTTGGCTCAGGTTGTGATCTCAGAGTTTATGGGTTCAAGGCCCGCATTGGGTTCTGTGCTGACAGCTTAGGACCGGAGCCTGTTTCAGATTCTGTGTCTCTCTCTCTCCCTGCCCCTTCCCTGCTCATGCTGTGTCTTTTTCTGTCTCTCAAAAATGAATAAATGTTAGAAAAAATGTTTTAACTAAACAGATAATAGTTTTTGCCCATGGGAAGTGCTTGGTTGGTTTACTCCACAGACCAGACGCAGCCTTTGGGGCTTCTATCTGGGTTTTCCCGTAACCACAGAGGCCACTCCATGTGGTGTGGGTGGGTCTGCCTCTGTCCTGCCCACAGTGATGGGGTCAGGACTGGGACATGAGGCAAACAGGGCCTCTCAGGGGATTCCTGAATCCTGAGATGCAGATGGTAGAACAGAGAAGGTTCCTCTTCCTCTGAGACAGTGAGTTTTGAGTGTGAAGTAGGTCACTCGGTGATGGGCAGGGCAACTCTCTGAGGGAGGGCCGGGGAGGCTGAGAAACGGAGACCAAAAGCCAGAGCCCTGACCTCAGCTGTGGCTAAAGCCAGACAACTCTAGAAGTTTTTTGTTATCTGGGTCAGTTCCTTCCCACTTTTTGCATACATTTGAGTTGAGCTGCTCTTATTTGCAGCGAAAGCAGAGTTCTGAATGTGAACGCCAGGCCTCACTGGCTAGGGATGGGTCTGCCCTACGCCCCTGCCCTTGGCCTTGGAGAAGGGAGGTGCTGGAAGGAGGCAGGAAGGCAGTCAGAAGCTGCCAGGGGTCTGAGGCCCTGCACGCTCATTCGCTTGGCTGAAAATCTCTTCCTTTCACTAACCTGTCCTTTGTGTTCGCCTGGAGTGCATTTCAGATACTCCTGAATTAAATCACATGAAAGGTACAAAACTGTAGGGGTGCCTGGGTGGCTCAGTCAGTTAAGCGTCCACCTTCGGCTCAGGTCACGATCTCACGGTTCGTGGGTTCGAGCCCCGCGTTGGGCTCTGTGCTGACAGCTAGCTCAGAGTCTGGAGCCTGTTTCAGATTCTGTATCTCACTCTCTTCTCTGCCTCTCCCCTGATCACTCTGTCTCTCTCTCTCAGAAATAAATAAAACATAAAAAAAATAAAAAAAAGGGTACAAAACTAAACAGATGTGCAGGAGGTCATTTAAGAATATTAACACATTTTTCAGAATGAGCAAACATTTGCTACCTTCAGAAGTTATAAGCTATGATTTGGTTTAACGTTTTACTTTGTTGTTAGAGAGTGAGGAGTATTAAACCAATTTTCATTACATTGGAAAAATATATCAAACTCTTTTTTCCAAGTTAAAAACAATTTAACACATCAAGAGAATTTATTGGGAATTTAAGAAATGGCATAAAGAGAAAAAATTTAGATTTATGAAAACAAAGTGAATTTCTTGGGAGATGAACTCTGTTAAGAGAAAAGTGTTTTTTAAAGAGACAACTCCTCAAATTGATGATTTTTGCCAAATATTAACCTCATTTTCATTCTTTGATTTTCCAAGACTTTAACATAGTATATTTTTAAGACAAACAATTTGATTATGTATTTTGAGAAACTCTCGATCTGTGAGTTCATCCAGGAGTGGCCTGGTCCCAGTGGAAAGATTCATGACAAAGACACACTGATTATTGTTTAAACTCCCCCAAATGCTCACAACTCCTTGTATCAACTATAATATTATGCTGTGCTTTATTCAAAGTATTGCCCTCTTGGAAAAAACAAAACAAAACAAAAAACCTGGAACAAGTTCAGATCTTTGGTTTTAAAGATATACTTTCAAACACTTCATTAATTTCCAGTTTGAGGCCAGATAATGTAGTATGACCACTGCCGTGACTTCCCCCTTCCCATTCTTGACTTTGGATGTTTAATTATTCTACTTGCTTCAATGTCTAACTAACTCCATTTGCATAAAGTTTGCAACAGTATCAAATGGAAGGCTTCATGAATTTGTCAATATTATTTTTGGCTTGCTTCACGGAAAGCAAACATGCGATGCTAAAAGCACAAAATTTTGAGCAGGGAAATAAGCAAATTGCTCTTACATCTGCATACGACATATTTGTTGGTAAAATATAAAAGAAAAGAGAGATGGGCGGTTAACGGGATTACTCATCTTACAAAATATTCAGCCCCGGCTGAATTTTCCTAGGCTATGCTGCACAGTGTCAGTTAATCATGTTGGAAAGCTGAAGGAACAAAGACTGTTTTGATGACAAATAAGATAGCAAATGAAGCTCAGATAGGAATAAAGATTCGAGAGGGAAGTATTTGGGTTCTTTTTTCATATCTATGTTGAGATGATAACATGTCTGTAGCTTGGTTTCGAATCTACATTCTACCATCGGGTCTGACTTTGTACACATTTTTTGATAATCCCAGAGACAACGTAGAGTAATGCAAAACTGCCCGTTAATAACTACTCAAAAAGTAGCGAACACAGGTACATGCATCCAATCCAGCCTTACGCAGGCCAGGGTGGCCATCAGAGAAGGTGGAGTTTTTAGGCAGCAAGGTGACCTATGAGGACCACAGTCAAGTTACATGCGCTGAGCTCAACAGACATCTCGCAGAATGACGGTCTTCACTGCTTTCTGGTTCTGCTCTATCCAAGTTTTAGGCCACCCAAGAATGAAATCCAAAACTGAATAAATAGGCAACAACCCCATTTTACAGTGTGCAAGTTCCACCTTATCCTTTATTGGAGCTTCAGGCAAATCATTAACCTGTTTTGAGTTTGACTTATTTTTATTTTCCATGTCCAGGGGTCGCCTGCTCACTCTTGACCCAAACATACTCCTAACATGTATCTCACGGTTATGTATCTCGCCGCCGGTCCTAGGATATAAGTAACGTGAGGGCAAAGACTTTGTCACACTTATTTTTTTATTCGTAGTGGCTAACAGTGTGCCTGGAAACACAGATATTTGTTGGACGGGAGAGTAAAGAGAGTAAAGAGGAGAAATAAGTCTTAGTAATGTATTGATAACCAAGGTTGACAGAACATGAGTGGCTGGCTTAGAGGCTGCTTAGAAATTCCTTCTAGGTGGAAGCCTGGATGTGACCAACATTTCAGGTTCCAGGAATCAGGCTTTTGGTGAAATAAGTTGCGTGAAGCAAACTTACAGAGGGCCTGTTAAATCATCAAAATGCCATTTTATTCATTTATGGACAATGTAGGACTTTGCCATTTGGAGAGCCGACGTGGTATGATGGGAAGCGCAAGAGATGTGAAACAGGAGGGCACACTGAGGGGCCTCCGTTTTCTCGTTTATGCACTGGGGCAGCTGGACCTGATGACCTGTGGCATGATGATTTGCAGAAACACACCGCTGGGCTTTCTCACTGTCTGACCTTGGTTTTAGTAACTATTCTGAGGTGTTAACGACTCCAGAATCTTGAATGTAGGGCACAGATTTCTTTACTGAACCCCAGATCCAATACCCAGTTGTCCAGGGAGCATCTTCACTTGAACTAACAATTAATGCTTCACTCAGTGTGTTCAAAGCTGAATTCATGGTCGTGTGGAAAGCAGGTACCACAGCAGGCCTGAGAATGCCATCCTCACACCTGCTGACAGGGCTGGGGTCTGGAACCTGGATTTGGGGGGTGGGGGGCTCCTGCCATTCTCTACCTCCTCATGGTGGCCAGCAAGAGTTTACACTGAGCACCTACTTTCTTGTTTTTGGAGTCTAGACCTTGGCATGTGCCAGGCCAGGGGGTGCCCATACGGCCAGCCCCCGGAAAAAAACCCTGGGCGCTAAGTGTCTAATAAGCTTGCCTGGCAGCCCACACTTCACACGTGCTGTCACAGCTCGGTGCTGGGGGGTTGAAACACGTACAGTGTAACTCCACCGGAAGAGGACTCTTGGGATCTCAGGGCTGGCGTCCTTGGGACTTGACCCCAGGTACCATTTCCCTCTGCGAACCGTGTTTGTGTCCTCTGCTGTCATAAACCACAGCCCTGAGTGTGACTATGTGCAGAGTCTGTGACTCTGGCATCTCAAGGAGCCTCTGGTGGTCCTGGGCGTCCCGACAGTTACCTTCCTTCTGAAGCTCTTGGTTACTCTTTCACTGCTTATCTAAGTACGAGACGAACAGACCTACTGGAGGAATGAGTCAGAAGTGTGAGCCCTTCTGGAATCTCTCCTCCCCTCACCTGTTCATACAGCCCAGCACCCACTTCCCCCTCTCATCAACCTAGACCTCAGCCTCGACCCGTCGCCTTCTCACCAGGTCTTCACGCCCCTAATCTCTCTTCTCTCCACTCCACCCTCTTGAGTGATCTTTCAAAAATGTGAACACACTAATGATGTTGCTCTGCCTAAACCCCCCAGGTCCCGCAGGATAAAGCGCTGACTCCGAAGCTTCTCCCCCTCCCCCCCTGACCCCCCAGGCCTTGCCTGACCTGGCTGTTGGCCTTCCTGCCCAGTGTCACTGCTCACACTCATTCTGAATCTTGTTGCCTGTGCACACGATCCCTGTTAGCACAGGCCTTTAGCGATGCTCCTCATGCCTTGATGCTTTATATTTGCTGCCTTCCTGTCCCGTATCGCCAGGCTAATTTGTCCTCATCCATCACAATCAGGCTTAGGCAAGCCTGTGCCCAGCCCGACCTCCCGGGTCAGCCAGCCCTCAGTGCTACCTGCTCTCACAGGGAAAGATCTCTCAGCTTTTCAAATGTCTTTATATTTATAAACTGTCACCAAGCCTTTGAACTCCTTGAGTTCAAGGTCAACTTGAACTCCTTGAGTTAGGGGTCCAGGCCTTCGCTGTTTTCTTTGTGCTTTCTCGTGCCCTAGTAACACAGCACTTTTCAATAAATATCAAAGGAGTGGATCAGAAAGAAGGCATTTGTGTTGCGGCACAGTGTTGCATCCGTTCAGCTACAACTGCTTAATGAATCATCACTGTTTAGGAAGCATCTAAAGTTTATCTAAAGGAAGAGGATTAGTCAATAGGAGAATCAGCTCAGGCGAGAGAACTCTCCCACCTGGATTCTCTTGGTGATAACAATAAAATCTTACTCCTCAGCGGCCCCTATATATGTTCTGCTGTCCCTCCCCCCCCCTCCCCCCCCCCCAGGGACAATGAATTTAATTCTTCACTATGTAAATAGTAAGTTCTGCTAATGTTGAGTTCTTTTGATCAGATTTTTCTGAACTGCTTCCCACAAACTCAGTGCTGTTTATCTTAGAGATGTCCGCTTACTGACCTTGGCCTGCTTTGCCCTTCATTTAAATCCTAGTGTCTTTCTCCAAGTCTCTACTGTTCCCTCCCTACGTTACATGAAGGATTTGAGTCTGGAACCAAGCAAGGCCAAAATCTACTGGAAGCACGAACTTCCTCATAAATAAAACTGATGAGTCCCTGGTGCATTATGTAACAGACCGGGGATGAGCCTTCCCTTACCATCTCGTGGCTGATCTATATGTGCCCACGGGACAGAGAGCACAGCTGGTCTCCAGTGAAAGGGTTCTAAATGCAATGTCAAGGAGACTGGAGGAGCTGCCCCGGGACAGGCCAGCCTCCACGCAGTTTGGTCATCAGGAAATACCACCTCTAATCGTTTCCAGGAATGGAGACTACTTAACAAAATGGTAAGGGGAGAGCCTCAGTAGTTAGGAAAGTACCAACCGGTTTTACGACATTGGCATAATTTTGTAGTTGTCTGTTCTCATAAAAAAGAGTAACATTCTTAAATTTTTTATTCTGATTTTTATAAAACACCAATCAAGAGCCAGTTGAGAAATACAGAGGCTTAACGCTAACAGGGACCAGAGGACATCGTCCCACCTAAGAGGTACGGGGATTTGGTCTGTGGCAGAGGCAAAGCCTTTAGTACAAATGTCCCAATTCAGCGTACTCACTACTGTACTGTACGGATTAGCTGTCTTTTGCTTAAAAAAAAAAAAAAAAAAAAAAAGTTCCTTGGGGGCTCCTGGGTAGTGTTAGTTGGTTAGGCATTTGACTCTTGATTTCGGCTCAGGTCGTGATCTCATAGTTTGTGAGTCTGAGCCCCATGCTGGGCTCTGAGTGGACAGCGTAGAATCTGAGTGGGATTCTCTCTCTGCCCCCCTCCTACTTGCGCTTTCTCTCTCTCAAAAGAAATAAACATTGAAAATAAAAATAAAAATTCCTTTAGAAGTATTGTGTGGGAATGCAAACTGGTGAAGCCCCTCTGGAAAACAGTATGGAGGTTCCTCAAAAAATTAAAAACAGAGTTACTCTACAACCCAGCAATTGCACTACTAGGTATTTATCCAAAGGATACAGGTGTGCTAATTCAAAGTGTCACATGCACCCCAAAATTTACAGCAGCGTTATCGACAACAGCCAAAATATGGAAAGAGCTCAAATGTCCATCAACTGACCAATGGATAAAGAAAAAGTGGCTTATATATACAATGGAATATTACTCGGCAATCAAAAAGAATGAAAGCATGGCATTTGTAACAACGTGGATGGAGCTAGAGTGTCTTATGCTAAGTGAAATAAGTCAGTCAGAGAAAGGCAGATATCACATGATTTCACTCATATGTGGCATTTAAGATACAAAACAGATGAAGTTGGGGAAGGGAAGCAAAAATAATATAAAAACAGAAAGGGAGACAAACCATAAGAGACTCTTAAATACAGAGAACAAACTGAGGGTTGCTCAGTTTGAGGGGAGGGGAGGGGGGATGGGCATTAAGGAGGACACTTGCTGGAGTGCCGGGTGTCATATGTAAGAGATGAATTGCTAAATTCTATTCCTGAAATCATTATTACACAGTATGTTAACTAACCTGGATTTAAATGAAACAAACAAACAAAAAAACAAGTATCCTGAAATGTAGCATATTGGTAAACTGCTATCAAATAAGATAGAGCAATAAAACATCCGCCCCTGCTGCACACCTGTATGTGTCTCTCACACAGTGGGCCTGGCCAGGCCACACTCGGCCAGCCACGAAGTGGGGTCAGGAATCCTCGGAAAGGAGGGGACCAGTGCCTTTTGCAGGCATGGGGTCGGGGCTGTGCCTGAGTCACAGTCTTTCCTTCGTGGGGGACAAATGATACCTAACCACCCCCCAAACCATAATTTTCATGATACAGCTCTATCTTGGGGGTTGAATGGACTTCTAGACTAATTACCATCTACCATATTGAAAAATGTGCAGAGGTGTAACAGAATCAAAGACTTTTGATGGCTGTCAGCCTGTAGGTCGTCCTTAAAAGCGAGCAAGCAAACCACAGTTCTGCAAAGCTTACCGAAGGAGCTGCTCATAGGGTCACAAATGCAGCCTCCACCACCAGTACAGGGGCTCAAAACAGATGTGACAGGACCCTAGACTCAGTGCTCCCATACTTTCTGCCACTCTGCGAACCCCAACATGGCCCTGACCCTCCTAGAGGGTCAAGCTGCACTAGATACACATCTTTCTTAACTTACTTTGTGAAGCTACTTACATTTCATCCAAATAGCAACGTGGTAAATTACTTTAGTTCTTACCAGGTGCCGAAACGATATCAAGGAAAGAAACTGAGACCCTCAGTCTATAAACCGTGGGTGTTTGCTGCATGGCAAAGGAGACGAGGATTTTGTGCTCTGTTTTCCTTGCAGATAAGAATATTTCCTGGAGTGTTTTAATTGAGAAAGATAAGGTAGTAATACATCTTACTGTGTATGGAGGTGTCTACTTTAAGTCTAGAACTCTTTGGTCTTAGAACACACCAGAGGGGTATCATTATTTACGTTTGCCTGCTAATCTGTATGTCTGTTCCAGAAGATGAAGGTTTTCAGCAAAGAACTTGAGGAAGCTTAGCTCTTAATAAAACATAAAAGTTAGATTGACAGGAGTCAGGATCATGGAAAATAGAAACTGAATAGAAGTCAAGATCTGGTTAGGCAGTAGGTGTGGTCCAGGCGTCGTACGATTATTACAGCTGAGCTGTTTCTTGGTTTTAGAGCTTCTTGGGAACCAAGGCAAAAAGGGGATGATGACACGCAGGCCTAGGATGTGGCGTGAGAATGCAGTTTCATTCTCCGGGGGAAGCAGCACAGAAAACGAAGTGAAGAACCTCAAAATGTTATCGTTACTTAGACATTCACTCAGTAACCAGAGCCTACTGCGTGCTAAGTCTGGCATTTAGGACTCGCGGGCGAACAGAAGTGGTTCCTGCCCTCTCAGATCTCATCATAGGACCATGCTCACTGCCTTCGAGGGGGAGACCAGCTTGCAGGTCCCCTTGCTCGGAGCTGTGAGCACTACAACAAAAGTCACCGTGTAAAAGTGTCAAAGGGGCGCACAGAAGTTCCTGAGCCCAGAGGACCCTCTCCTAGGAGCGCTCTGGAAGGGGCCCTGGGTAAGAGGAGGGTGTCCTGCAGTGGCGAGCTGTTCCATCCAGCACCAGCATCCCTCAAAGCAGTGCACTGTTCCAGAGGAATAGAGAGAGTGCAGAGTCTCCCAATAATCCTCCAGAAATGCCATTTCCTAAGCATGCCTCTGATAAACAGGCAGCTCATAGTTGAAGGTTCAGATCTCTGGCAAAGGCATGGGGTGAATTGCTTCTACCATGCCGTGTTCCTAGGCCCGGCAGGTCAGTCAGTGGCTGGTGGGGTCGCTGGTACGCTTGTGAAATCGAGGGGCCAAATCAAGTCTCTCACTTGATGAGATGACCAATCCATCCCAAAGGTACTGAGGCCAGGCCTCACCTCTGAAAGGCAGGTCTGGACCCGATACAAGCACATGAACTAATGGCTGACAGAAATGCTAAGATCCACACCATAAGAAGTGGCTCAGAAAACTAGGGTACACACTGTAAGAAGTGGCGAATGTTATTCTGGCTGATATTCAGAGAGATTCGAGGTAAGGGTTTCAACTAGAAAAAGCCACAGGAAAATCTCAACAGATCACAATTAAAAGTTTACCTTTTGAGCAACATATAGCCTTCCGCTAACTAGAAAAATTAGTGAAAAGGTTTATCCTGACTTACTGTAATTTTTTAAATTTCTTTTTTAATGCTTATTTATTTTTGCCAGAGAAAGAGAGAGGGAGAGAGAGAGAGAGAGAGAGAGAGAGTGTCAGAGCATGAGCGGAGGAGGGGCAGAGAGAGAGGGAGACAGAATCGGAAGGAGGCTGTTAGCACAGAGCCTGACGTGGGGCTCGAACTCACCAACTGTGAGATCATGACCTGAGCCGAAACCAAGAGTCAGACGCCTTAAGTGACTGAGCCACCCAGGTGCCCTCTGACCTCCCATAATTTTAAAGACTATATAGAATTAATGAATATCAAGCAGTATGGTTTGGGACACCATCTGCTCCCATAATGGGATTGGTTTTGGAGTAAATCATTTGAAGCCACTCTTTCTAATTAGATGGTTACCAGAACCAAAGTCACTTTCAGTGACTCCCGGGATGTGAAAACAAGACCATACAATCTGTACAAAGATGGTTTAATATTTCTGAGGAGGCAATGCTGGGGTTGAATGGTGGTTCTGACAGTCACTAGCTCTTTGATTAGGAGAAGCTGCCTGACCTCTCTGTGCCTTGGTTTCCCTGTGTGTAAAACAAAGACAGCGATGTTACCCACCTGGAAAGGACGCGGTGAGCGTTAAATGAATCAAAACATACAAATTGCTCAGAAGACGGCCCGGGATTCAGCTGGTGCTCAGTAAATGCTCACTCTGATTACAGTTTTAATTTTTATTATCCTGATAATTTATGTAAGTGTCCCTTTCTTCCTAGCTGCTTTTCTATGCATTTTTACATTGTTGACATTTTGTGCTATGAATCTCATTTATTTTCCCACTAAACAAATCCATTATTTCTCCAAGTCATTAAACGCTATAAACACACAAACACGGTCTATATTTAGAGATAATCATTCTGGTCCTGAAACTATCCAGACATTAGTGACTTTAACCCTCCCTTCAGTGAATCTTTTTAAAATCATACATTCAATTTAGGAGAACAGAGTGGATTATCTGGGGGCTCGGAAGGTGTCTGCTCATGTGCCCCATAGACAAGATACAGAAAAAAAAAAAAAGAGTTACAACGGAAGATCTGTGAAAATTGAGCTATTGTAGGCAGAGTTTTTGAGTAGAAAGCCGTGATTATGTGGAAGTCAGTGACTGCATGTTGATAGCACGGGGATGCGGATGGGGTGTCATGGAAGGTGCAAAGTTGGCTGGTGCACTTGAGATGAACCAGACGCTGTCACTGTCCCCGGCTTGAGTCTGTGATCACGAAGAAGTGCTAGGGCACCTCCCCTGTCATGGTGTCTACGTACTACTAACTACCTGCTGTCCAAATAAAAGAAGGCTCTGTCTGAAGCTGTAATCTGTAAACCGAATGTATTCTTCCTGAACCTTCTGTTCTTTTTCCAGGGAGGTGGCGACACGAGTATTTTTTTTTTGGTTGGTCCAAAATACTTCCTACTCTGAAGGGAGATATAAGGTTCCAATTATGCGTCAAATGAAAACTAAAAGGGCTTCAGAGAAGCGGAATTGACATTCTACTGGAATCCTGTTGTTAGGGGGTTTGGTCTCTCCCATCTCTAGCTGCCAAAATGAGTCCATTCCCAAAATGGAGCACATTCCATTCTTTATGACCAACTTATCAAAATTAAAATAACCTTCAGCTGTCAAAATAGCTTGAAGAAAAAGTCAGTTTATGATTATTAGAAATAATATAGAACTTAGAGCCATCTATGTAATGTAATGATCTTTACCCATGTGAAAAGTATTTGTAAGTAAATAGTTTTTAATCAGCATGAAGGACTACCAAGAAGGGATCTGTCAAGTTCATTAGGGAAGAAGGGCCGACACCGTAACGGATCTGGGAGCTGGACCGACCATCCTCAAGTTGATGTTTAGTAGACCAGTCCTTGTAACAAGTATTTGCGGTAGAAAACTGAAAACTGTCTCTTATACGAGTGAGCGGTAGTCAGGAGTTTTCACTGCTCAAAGAGATTCTCAAAGAGATTGTGATTTTACAGATTTGATGACAAGTCAACTCTGCCATTTGGAAGTAGCCTCAACCATGCCATAAAAAAAGAGAGGAAAGCTAATGGAAACTCAGGTTGCTGGTCCCAATGGATTTCTAATAACTGTCATAGAGCAGCAAACATGATGAAAGCAGAGGATTCTAATGGATTGGAAATATCTGTGCAAGTCAGACAAATAACGCCTGGCGCCTCGGAGAACAGATTCCTTCCTTTATCTGTAGGATGATTCTCGTTATTTGTGTTGTGCAGTTTGAAGCAACTTTAAAAGCTTTTGACTCGTGGCAAATGACACCTCGTTCAGAAACCAAACTAATGAGGCTTAATGACTAAATGGATAGAGACCTCATAATTCGCCACTCCCCCCCTTCACCCTCCCCCCCGGGGCCCTGGAATGCAGAAGCAAGCTATCTGTCCCCAGACCCAGCCTAGTGCTGCTGCCGCGGGCACCTAGCACAAGATCCGTCCAGCACAAAGGCTCCACCAGCCTGCTAGATGTTTTGTCTTTTGGGTTCAAGACAACAAAGAATGACCTGGAGAGCTTGTGTCATGTGCACACAGGAGGTGGCCCTGCACACCCCCAGGGGCCACCAGTCCCACAGGCTGCGAGGTCTGGAGACGACGGTCTGCTCATATCGGGCCAGTGGCGAAGGGCTTCTGATGGCTCACTCCCACGGCATTCAACTCCTGGCTAGGGCTCTTTGTGGTGGGGCCCCTGCCCACCGCTCAGTCTGGAACCTCCATAAACACCACTCTTTTTCAGGACATCTCAAGGGCACTGCCGGGAGGTTCTCTGTCGTGCTGCCCCTTCTCCCAGGAGATTGAGTCCTTACTGTCCCTTGGCACCCCCAGCACTTGGCTGACACACACGAGTCTGTCGGCTTCCCCCTAGCATAGAGCATCTGGGCCAGCGATTGGGCGTTTCTGGTCTTTGTAACCTTGGTGCACAGTGCAAATTAGACACATGACAATGTTTTAAATTAGAATGAAATTTAGAGATTGTACATCACTCCAATGTAAAAAATTCTCCAAGTGTTAGCTCTGGCCTCTCTCCTGAACTCTGGAAGCTAATGTTTTTCTTTCTTTCATTTTTTTTTTTTTTATATTTTTATTTATTTCTAGGAGAGAGAGAGAGAGAGACAGAGAGAGAGAGACAGCGTGGGCAGGGGAGGGTCAGAGAGAGAGGGAGACACAGACTGAAGCAGGCTCCAGGCTCTGAGCTGGCAGTCAGCACAGAGCCTGACGCGGGGCTCGAACCCACGAACCACGAGATCATGACCTAAGCGAAAGTCGGATGCTTAACCGACTAAGCCACCCAGGCGCCCCTTCTTTCTTTCATTTTAAAAAAAATATTTACTTATTGAGAGAGAGACAGAGCACCAGTGAGGGATAGAGAGGGAGGGAGACAGAGAAAATCCCAAGCAGGCTCCACACTGTCAGTGCAGAGCCCGATGCGGGGTTTGAACTCAAGAACCATGAGATCATGGCCAGAGGCGAAATCAAGAGTCAGATGCTTAACTGAGTGAGCCACGCAGGCGCCCCGTCTGGGAACTAATTTCTAACTGTCTCACAGACGACTTGACGGGAAGTTCAACGGGCACCTCAGACAAGCTGTAACTCTCCACGTTCACTGCAGAACCAGCTTGCTGTCTCTGTTCTTTCCGGGTCCCGGGAGGCACCTCACACTCCACTTTCCATCCCCCGTCAGCCCCTGTGGCTCCCGCCGGTCTCCCAGCCCTCACACCCCCTCCCACTCCTGCGCTTTTTCCCTGTCATGGCCCCATGACACTCACTCAGGCCTCGGCACAGGCCCCTTGAGGTCTCCAGCTCGCAGCCTCTCTCTCTCCTTCAGGAGATCGCTGCCAGCGTGGTTCTCTACCCACAAAACGTCAAAGGCCTTTGTGCACCCCAGTATGTCCTTCAAAGCCTTCCTTCATCTCTAAGCCATCTTCCTAAGTGGCCTTTGCTTTCTTGGGAGTTCTACTGCGTTTTTCATTTACACTTTTCTTTTGGCAAATAAATGCACAAAGTGTGGGTAGTAGTTTTTAAAATGCTGATGCCTTGTCTATCCAAATAGTCTCCTGCCCCTAAGGGTGGCATCACGTTTTACGCCTTGTTACATGTGCTGGTGCTTGGCATACCTGGTGCCATGAATACACACTGGTTGATCCACACACAGAAAAATAACACGATGTTTAAAATCTTAGTTACTCCTGGGCAAAGATTGCATAGACTTTAATATTCAGAACACTAGAAGCTTCTTTTGTCATTTCCCACCAACCATGCCCAGAGGGCTGATATGGAGAGGAATGAGCTCAACTATATAAAACATTGGGAAGAGTGTCTGACTTATGATGAAAGCAGCCATTATGATGACGGTGATGCTGAGGAGGAGGCGGAGGAGCACCCTCGAGGAGGACTGGAGACATCCATACAGAATGTAGATAAATAGTTTCCACACAAACGGCCGTACCGCCAAGCAATGACATTTGGTGGGATACTTGATGGGCATGTCTGTACGTAAGCGTATTAATAAAAGTATATTTGGACTGGTTTTACACTACTGCTGGTCGGTAACCGGTTCTAGAAGAAAGGCTAGGGCAGTGACTGGGGAAGGCTGGGGTAATGAGCAGATACGGCTGGTGAGCGCTAGAGCCTGCTATGAGCTCCTTAAAAGACTGCTTCTCCCAGCTGGGACTGAAGTCTGGGATTCTACTGACGGTGAGTTCACACTGGCAGAGCCTTCCTTAAAAATCCCCTGGCTCTCTGTGGAGTAGGCAGGTTACCAACACGCTTGGGCAGCTCCGAACCTATGTTCCATGTTGGAATTGGAGTTGCAGAAAGGGAAGGTCAAGGGAACTGAAGACATGGTTCTTACAGGGGGAGCAGGAGGAGCAGGAGATATTGGGCCAGGCGACGTGGGAAGAGCACAGAAGGAACTGCAATGCTTCTCAGCTGCGTGGAACTGAGTGTGGGACGGAGTCACTGGAGGTGGGCGGGGGGTGCAGGGGCACTGTCTCCCCAGCGCCAGTCCCGGGGGCAGGTCTGGAGCTTGAGAAAGTCCATATTCAGAGCAGAAACACAGACGAGTTTGGGAACTGGATGATGGATTTTGAAAGGTGCGAGAAAGCATGGTAGGTAACTATTATGGGTGCCACACTGTCTAGAGCTTTCCTGGGGTTGGAATGAGTCTCATACAGAAGACTGATGTCCCTGATCGCTGCAGCAACTTATGTTTCCAGCCCCAGGTCTCCTCCTTAGCAGAACGTGGTGCCTTTACTGCAAATACTTAGTGCAGGCGTACCGGCAAACTCTCACAGGGGGCGGGCAATGTGGCCGTGCATCTTCCTGAGGGGTCTTCCAAGGACTTTACAGTCACATCTGTTCCCTGATTAAATTACTCTGTGATTCTCATGGGTACGTTTTGAATATTCAGTGATATGTAGGAAAGACTAAATGATGAGCAATTCTTTCAAAAGCAATAAATAGAAAATATTTCATGGAGACACAGAATAGGTTAATTATGCATTTTAACACTTAATCTGATATCCGTGGGTGGATAAATTAAAGCAGGTCTGTAGGCTGCCATGACTTCGATATTATCAATTATATATTTCTTCGAAAATTATAACTGTAGGTTTAAATTTTTTTAAGTACTTTATTTATTTTTGAGAGAGACAGACTACAAGTAGGGGAGGGGCAGAGAGAGAATGGGAGACACAGAATCGGAATCGGGCTCCAGGCTCTGAGCTGTCAGCACAGAGCCCGATGTGGGGCTTGAACTCACGACTGTGAGATCATGACCTGAGCTGAAGTGGGACGCTTAACCGACTGAGTCACCCAGGTGCCCCATAGCTGTAGGTTTCAAGTGTGACATATGTCCGATAAACCTAGCCCTCTTTCTATTTATCTATTCCTTCCACACCCTAAAAATGACTCGGAGGAGCCCTGGTCCCCTTAGTTTGGGAAGTTGGAGTGTGGTTTGTATGAATTGAATTTTCCACGTGGAGACGACTAAGCGAAGCAGAACAGATGCAACAAAGGGACATAGTAAAGAAAAACTCCACGAGGACCAGATAATTGTATGGGTGTCTTTCAGAAGTTCTGAACCGGGGTGTGCCTCGATCACCAGTTTCTGCCCTGAATCCAAACTGAAAACGGAGAAAACAAGTAGGCTGTAGATGGAAGTAGAGGAGGAAGGGGCCAATATTTCACCAATCCCTAGAGAAAACACAAGATAAATATTTTGACTATAGAGCTGGACACTAAGCACAATAAGCACCTCTTCTAGGTTTGTAGAAAGTAAGAAACAACCACCATGTGGGATTAATAGCAGGTTAAAAATTTAACTCAGTGACAGAGATCTCTGGCACCGTTATTACTCAGCCTATCATCCGGCCAAAGCTGATTTCATTTAAAGTAATTTTGTATTTACACTAAAACTAAATTAGCGTCAAACTAGGGGAGAAAAAACCCTCTAAGCAAATGGACTGGACCTAGATAACCTTATGCGATAGAGAAGCAAATGTCATTTTCATGAGTCACAAAGCTTGTCAATGTGATAACCAGTTTCTGGAAATTGAGAATGCTGTTGGCCACCTTCCTTTCCCCTAAAACATGTCACACTCGAAGACAGGGTCGGCAGACACACACTTGGCTCGCCTCTGGACCCTGGGAAGGAAGGTGTGGTCACAGAGCAACCAGCCAGCCCGCTGCAGGGACACGAAGGGGACGTCAGTAAAGAGGAAGCCAGCGGATGTCTGTGCCAGAGGAAGGCGTGTTTGGGAGAAAGCAGGAAATTCTGATGGAGAGATAAGGAAGGGTAGTGGGAAGGGGACCCGGGGAGCTGGGTAGGGAGAGGAAACCAATCAGCTCCCCAGGGATGGCGTGAAAGGGCCAGATGGGGAGGGAGACCGGTGAGCAGGGCAGAAGTCTGGTTTATTTCAGGTGTTGGGGTAACCAGGGCTCAGGAGCAGGGCAGATAAAAAGGCTGTGTGCTGAGACTTAGAAGGAATAAGCTTAGAAATTCTTTCTTTGCGGGGGTTGGGGTAAGAAGGCGGAAATGCAGAGTGGGAGGGGAGGGAGCAAATATGTGGGGGTGATTCTGTAGCGTCTGAGGGTCCGGGCGATGGGCTGGGGCTAAGGGAGTTCCACACGGCTGCTTATCCACCGCATTTAAAGTGCAGCCTGGGGAGTGAATGTCTAATTTTTTCACCACGTAACTGGCCGTAAATCTCCGGAAAATGTGAGGGGCAGTGCGTTTGATTTGAACCTACAAAGTCTGAATTGATTCACCTTCATGCTTCACCGAGTGAAGCCGGTTTATAACCATGCATCCCTAAGTGGGGCCGGCGCACAGAGAAAACAGATCCCCACTGCGCTCGAGAGTAACTTCGTCACTGACCTGAGTCGGATCCAGTGGAAGCTAAACATTCAGTACATACTTTTACAGTAGAGGGAGTAGAACGGAAAACAGTGAGCTTAGCTGAAACATGAGAAAGAACAAAATGACCGAGGCTTAACTGGGTGGGGCCACAGTCTACTTCTTCACAACCCCCACCCCCTTCCAACCCAACGTCAAGGCCAGTAAGTCTCCACCCGGCATGAGTTGGGGATGCCGTCACTCACTTCCCAAATACACTGTCGGGGTTTCCTGCCTTCCAGAGCCCAGCAGAGCGGTGTGGTCAGTGGTGCACCTGGGCAGAGATGTGGCTGGGTCAGGGCAGAGTGGAAACGAAGTTCACACCAGGGCTCGTTCATTTGTGCGCTCAGTTCATCGCTTGGTTTGGCGTGGATCTTTAGGTCCCTCTTTCTTGGATCAGATTTCACACCGTGATGGGTCCAGGCCAGGCCAATCACCGCAGAAGCGAAAAATGCACCAACACACAGGCAGTGCCCGTGATCACTACTCTGCTCCAGAAGGAGCCCAGGGACCAAAGTGAAGGGAGGAGGAAGCGAGGGGAGCTTTGACTCACTGCATCTTCTAGTACCTCTCCCCACCCCGCCCCTGCCCCCTGGCCAAGATGTCCTTCTCTCCTCATCAGTTTGTGGGGTGAAAGCACTCAGTTTGTTTCTGCACAGTTTCAACTAACCATCCTGCCTCCTGAAATGCTCTGGCGGCAGCCACCATACCAACAGCCGAGGACGTCTTAATCCTTCTCCGTGAACTGCGAGGCTTCTTTCCCCCCAAGATTCTAGCTCGTGTTCTTGTTCTTGAGAGTCATCTGTTCTAATTTCATGTCTCATGCTGGTCAGTAAAGACTTCGCATCAAGAGGACCTCAGCGCATGAGGACTTCTAGGTTCTTTGGGAGTCTCAGTGTGACACCAAAGGAGGACACTGGGACACACTGAACACTGACATCAAAGGGACTTGGGGCAGAATTCACAGAGCTGGACGCTTCTCAGTGCCAACTGTTTTGACAACCCAATCTCGCGTTTCCTTAGCAGAATCTGGGGCTGGCAAACAGGAGACAGAACCAGACACAGCCCCCTCGGGTGCATTCCTTATGACAACATCTGGCTCTTCTGTCCTGCTTTCAGGGTCTCACCTTTACAGGTGCTAAAACACTGCAAGGCAGCTGGGACGGGCAGACGATGCGACCTGGCAGGTTCCGCTTGCTGCGCAGAGTTCTGAATCCCTGGTGACTGACTGGCCCTAGTTAAACATTTTTTTCCCAAGGACTTTCAGTTTGTCACTTGCCTATTTATTGTATTTGCATGCTATAAAAGGGACCCATGCACAATGCAGATACTGAAAAACGCAGAAAAGAAAAAAAAAACCCAACTCCTTCTACTATCTCAGCCCAGTGTTCACATTTTGGTGTCTTTCTAGTTTTTTTCTATGTAGGATGTAATTCACTTCTCAGTAATACCATGGCATATATTTTGCTTATGTGCTAATAACTTTTATGTCATGTAATTTATGCCAAATGATTAAACAGCCTTTTAAATCATAGAAACTTAAAAGACAACATCAAAACAATGCGACCAGAAGAGAAAGACCACCTACTAAATTTCTTTTGGCACAAGATTGTTTGAGAAATTGAGTAAGCTATTAGGTTTACAGAACACGATAAACCATAAGCTTTGAAAGAATTTTGGAAATATAACGTAACAGCGTAATCTGTAGAATGCAGGGTAGGGAAATCTTGAAAGTAATTTGCTTGTTTCTTCCCACATCAAGAACCTGTCTTTGCTAAACAATGTCTTACAGAGAGATGCACTAAGCAGTGATAATCTGGTCAGGCATCTTGTACTGTTTGTAGCTTTCAATACTACGCCAGAAATAATCTATAACCATGTCATTAAGGAGAAGCAAGAATATGGTGTTTAGTAGGAATGAAGACTGAGATTTTGTGAAGGGGAAGTTAACTACGGCAAGAGGGGAAACACTGAATGCATGGAAGAGTGGTAGACGAGCCGAATGTCAACGAGCTAAGTACTCCTTGCCCTGGGTGGGTCTACACAGATAGCAACTGGGAGTGAAATGGACTGGTAAAGTGTCTACAGCACTTACTGATATTTGTAATTATTATTGTATTGTGTAATAACTAAATAGGACATGATGAAATGAAGTAATTAAATGGTAAAAAAAACCCAAAAACCAAACCTCTGGCCTATAAGTAAAGACAGGGGGTTAAACAGTAAATATTTACAAAGCTAAATCTGGAGGGGGGAAACTGAATTCCCTAGCACATCACCACATGATTGCTCAAAGTTCTTAGGGCTGGAGATGTTTATTGTCTGAGGACAGACTTGCCAATACTCACATTCACCACTTTTGGACCTACTACGTAGCCAGAGGGTGTTTCTCCTTTGTCAGAAAGCCTATGGCTTCCTGTATTTGTATGGTGTCTTTTACTAGGGTACATCAGAAGGCCCATTAGGGAAGGACTTGATCTTGTTCGCCTCCACGTGGTTGTACGGATGGATGAATGAATGAATGAACAAATGAATGAACAAACACTATGAAAAAACTGAGAAGCTTTCTGATTTAGAGGTCTCGGTTTGGCCTTTCTTTCTGGAGTTGAGAGATGGATATGTATTTCAAAAGTACTCAGGGGGCGCCTGGGTGGCTCAAGTCAGTTAAGCATCTGACTTTGGGTCAGGTCATGATCCCACGGTTTGGGAGTTCAAGCCCCGCATCGGGCTCTGTGCTGACAGCTTAGAGCCTGGAGCCTGCTTCAGATTCTGTGTCTCCCTCTCTCTCTGCCCCTCCTCCACTCTTGCTCTGTCCCTCTCTCAAAAATAAATAAACTTTGGAGAAAAAAAAAAGGACTCAACTAAGCACGTTTCGGGATTAAGAGTAAGAGTGACTCAGGATGCGAGAATTTTCCCACCTGCAGGAACCAGCCCCTCCGGTGTCCCCATTCCCTATCCCTCAGTCATCTCAGCAGGAAATTACTACACTGTGTCTCCCACAAGGGTGATGAATGTTAGAAGCATTTCAAAAGACTGTAGCGGGGCCCAGAATGGGGTCAAGTAAAAGTAAATACCAGCCCTTATTAGGCCATCCTAGCCTCCGACGGTGCCTCTGCCCGGCTACACCCGCAACTTCCCGCTGTCAGAGAAAGCGGGCTCTAAGGCCACCGCCTCCACGTGGCCATTTCCTGACCTCCAGGAACTTCTTTAGTCAGGCACTACTTCCTTCCTGGCTCCTCACACTTGACTGTTTCCCTGACGTTGCCGGCGTGGCCCAGAGGTGGGGGTGCCACAGGGCGGCACAGGGCTCTCGGGACGTCCCTCAAACACCATTCCACACATTCAGTTTCCTACTAGTCATTCGTCAGGGTTCCCACGCACGCGGCGGGCTCCAGAATTCTGATTTCCCAGCACTGGTCACACACGCGGATGTGGTGGCAGCTGGGGTTGGGAGAAGACCCACAGCATCGATTTGTTCAGTGTCCGCAGATTTTAAATTACACTATGACTTTTAATGACTGTTAAGTGCTCAGAGCTATTAAGGTGATCATTGATTCCTCATTGTTTAAAAAACTTTTTTAATGTTTGTTTATTTTTGAGAGAGAGAGAGAGAGAGCGTGAGCAGGGGAGGGGCAGAGAGAGAGGGAGACACAGAATCTGAAACAGGCTCCAGGCTCTGAGCTGTCAGCACAGAGCCCGACGCGGGGCTCGAACTCAGGAACAGTGAGATCATGACCTGAGCCGAAGTCGGATGCTTAACTGATTGAGCCGCCCAGGTGTCCTCGACTGATTCCTAATTTTCATACCAAACCAGTTTCTTTTTCATTCACTGCTATTTCTACCAGCTGTCAGCTGTCTGAAGTGGAAAGTGCTTTATTTTGGGGTTCCCAGAGCACTGAGCACAGTGCCTTCTGCACGCTGGTCGGCTGGCTGAATGAATGAATGAATTTGCTGCGTGAGCTACCGCGGGGTTTTGAATCTGTAAGGGGCAAGACAGGGCCGATTCTGAGGGAGGCTGGCTTTCTCCTCAGTGACGCCCATGGCCACGGCCCCTCTTCTCCCGTGTTCCTGTCTCTCCCGGCTGTGCTCCTGTTCCTGAAGCAAAGGCCTTCAGTGACCCAAGCTCGGGAGACTTTCAGCACTTGGGGAGCTGCCATCATTGAGGCCACTCTAAGGGGCATCGAGCAAACTCTTCTCACTCTCCGTTTTGGTTAGCTGAGGTATAATTGAGTTATACTTGATAAAATCCATCCTTTTTATTTAGGTGGTGTAGGTCGATGAGTTTTGACAAACCAATACAGTCACGGAACTACCACCACAATCACACTAATCAAAATGTAGAGTATTTCCATCACCCCAGGAAGCTCCCCTGGGCCCCTTTGTAGTTACTCCCCACCCTCCCCTCAGGAAATGTCATCCAGTAGCCATGAAATTTGAACCCTTCTCCAATACCAGCGCTCTTGCTACCCCTCCCCCAGCCCGATACCGCCCTGGCTCCTAGGGACTCCGGGTCTCCCCCCAGACTCCCGGGATAGCTCCATAAATGTGGGTGTTTCAATTTTTAAAAAATGTTTATTTATCTATTTTTCAGAGAGAAGGAGGAGCAGAGAGAGAGAGAGGGAGAGAGAATCTGCAGGCTCTGAGCTGTCAGCAAAGAATCTGATGTGGGGCTTGAACCCATGAACCATGAGATCATGACCTGAGCCAAAGTCGGACACTTAACTGACTGAGCCACCCAGGCGCCCCCTGCGTTTCTAACAGATCCGCATGCTCCTTTACATCTCCTGTGAACCCTCCCACTTCTCCACGTCCATGGCCTGCGCATCCCGGCCAACCTGCCTTCCCCGTGTACCTTCCGTGGCCGCGGCACCGCCATCCACAGTCAGGCCACAAGTGTCCCTCCCTGGCCCCACGTGGAGGTGGCTGCCCTTCAAATACATCTCGCATTCGCCACTCTCTACATATTAGTTTGAATGACTGACGTACCAGTTACGTCTGGCTCTCGGGTCTCTAAACACGCTCCATCTGCCACCGCGGCTATTTTGCTAAAATAAAATCAGATCACATTCTTCTTCTCGTAAAAATGAAACGAACAAACAGACTCAGAAACCGCGCTGTAGTGACTCCTCGGGGTGCAGAGCAGAAAAGCCCAAGTTCCCAGCGATGGCAGTCGAGCTCTGCCAGAGCCTTCCCCGTCTTTCTATCACCCCCTGCCACGTCCCAGACTCCCCAGCCACGCTGGCCCATGCCGGGTCTATCATGCATTTTTGTGCCCTTGACTTGAAAGTCACTGTCTCCCCAGCTCAGAGCTCTTAGGAAGTATTCCCGACTCTTCTCCACACAGCCTGTTCCCTCATCCGCCTCAGGGGGAAGCGCTGTCGCTGCCCCTGCGCTGAGGGCATTCAGCAGCCATGGCATCCTTTCTAGCTGCCTCTGTGCTGCGCAAAACTGCTCAGAGGATCGCGGTGCCTCACATGCAATGAGAATTCGGGAAACGCTTATTGAAAACATTTTGTCCAATATTTGAGGAAACGTGTAAACCTCAAGGCAAAACTTCTGAACTTTTTAATCTACTTTTGGCCTATCTGTTCCTTGTTTACATAACAAGGGAGCCGCATATCTGACAAAAAAACTGGATTTTCCCACCCTTTAGAGGTGCTGGGCCAGTCGTGTCTGGAACGAGCAGCCCCTCCATTATCTGACTAGAATAAAATCCTATTATTTTGAGTACAATAACGTGAAAAAGGTCCAGCCGCACTATACTAAGCCATTCCACCATTTAAATAGATCAGACTGAATTCTACAAACTTATTCTCTTCTGTGTTTTATGAGGGGAATCAGTTTTATGACTCAAGGGATCCTGAATACATGATCTAAAAGAAAGAAAGAAAGAAAAATCCAAACCATGATGGCAAGGTGTTTTATATGGTAGAAGAGCATGTCTAGAAAAATAGCAAATACGATTACAATTCCGAACACCTGATCTGCAAAGTGTTGGCAGAACATAAGGACTTAAGGCATCGGGACGACACAGCCCGGGGAAGGTTCCCCACTCACCGTTCCGACCAGAGGGTAGATGAACCCAGCACCTATGCTGGCCCGGACGTCACTAATGGGCAAGATGAAATCTCTGGGTACGCCCTTCTTGTCAGGCTGGTGAGACAGAGAAAGGTGAGTCTTCGCCATGCAGATGGGCAGATTTCCAAATCCCTGGAAGAAAGGAAGGGAAAGGTGTTCACTAAGCGCAGATGTTAGTCTCCTGTATGTGTCCAACTTGCATTCCACACGATCGCCGAGGCTCAGGTCCTGGCACACGGCTGGTGCTGGTTCCTACCTGTTCACTGGGCAAGAAGATGGGAAGAAAAGTCATCGCCACGTGCTGATCACGTGGTTGAAGGTATCTGTTATTTATTTCAGGGAACTCTCTTTAAGGAAGGCATCATTATATGTGTGTTTGGGGGAAAGCGTGGCTATTTTCAGGCAAAGGAGAAGCAGCTGGCAGCTGTCAGAAACTATTTCCAAGGATATCGATATCCGGGACTCAGAAAGGTAAAAACGGAGAAAGGCTCTGTAATGACGCTTTCTGTCATGTTGTTCACTCATTCTTGGCGGCTGTCGGGAAGCAAAGGGTCCCTTTGTGCCGGTTTATGAATCATGGTTATTTGATCTGTGATTACATTATATGAACTAAGATGAGGTCACTATCTAAGCCTCTTATTTTTAAGGACCAAAGGCGATGTCTGACCCAGAGTTCCAAAGGTGAAAAAGGGCAGGAAGTCACATGCGGGGACTCACAAAAAGGACAGTGTCCTCGCAGCCTGGTTCTGATTAAAGGGTACACAGTGTCTCTTTCGGGACTTTGCTAATTATTGGCAACCGCATACTGGACACATAACTTTTCAGGAATATTCCTTCAGTCGACAGGGATAAAAGGAATGTAATCTTCAGAGGTAACACATGCAGAATTTCTTATGATTCAACTTCAAACTATTTGGAAGATTTGTGAATACTTTCGATTGGAGGGTGAGGCTACCCTTTTTCCAAATGCTGGGATAGTCTCATATATTGATCAGAAGTTTGCTGGGGGACAGTCACAACTGCTCTATAGAAACCGGGGCCAGAATTTTGGGTTTCAGAGATCATTCAACTAATGAAATAATTTGAACTGATGTAGGTTTGCCGATTTAATATTTTGCCATCCAGCTATTAAAACAAGGAAAAAAATCAACATGGTATACACTAATAGCATATTAGTTCATATAAAAGAGAAGTTTTTAAGACCGAAAATGAACACTAGAATAAATAATGGTCCTTAAACATTATTTTAAACTCATGAAAAAAAAGAGATGCATGACAACGGCCTTCCTTTACTCGTTTTATCTCACACAAGTGAAATTTCACTGCGGAACAACGCCGGTGCATAGAGCAATTTGGGGGAACTGTTTATTTTTTAAAAGCACAAGCTGAGGGCATATGTGGAAAATTCTAAGAAAAACGAGTCGCTAACTATCTTACCCAACCTGGGGGAATACTCTGGCTGGCACTGGTAGTTCTTATCAAAAAGCCAAATATGATTTACAAATAGGATTTAGGAGTTGGGAATTTAGAAGATTAGATCAATGACACTCATAACGAAGCCCTTTTGGTAGGCAGCTCTCGAAGTGCTTTGACTTCTCTCACATCGACGTGGAGGGGGCATTCAAGGTATACGGTCAGTTTGGTCAGGGAAGCTGACCGTGCTGTAGTGGAGTCCATGCATGGGGATCATCATAGGACAGGACTCAAGCTGCTGGCTCCCAGCCACTTTCGCAGCTGCTTGCTGACTTGCCTTTGTCACTCTCTAGAAGACGACAGAACCTTCAACTCTGGTGGGCAATCTTAGCGCCAAGCCAACAAACCACTTGCAGAAAAAATGAACACCAAGAACTTATGAGTTGCACTACCCTCGCCTCGCCTGGCACTGTGGTAACATTCTGAAGGTAGTAAGAGCCCTGCAAGGAAGAAGCAGCATCACGAGCCATCCACGTCTGACTGTACCGCCACCCATCCCAGTTTTAATGTTCCTGGCTGAGCGGGAGGGATGAACCGTCACATCACAGATGTGACATCACCCATATCGGGCAATCTATAACCACAAAAGTCAATGATGTATCTTTCAGAGGGTGTACACCTTTGCTATAGTCTTCTACTTACCCCAGGATATTAGTTCAATCTTTGTGGACTTAGTAGATTAGGTCAAGTTCAGCTGGGAAATAATAATAGTCCTTAAGTCAAAGTGAGCATCTTAAGAGCCTCAGGTGGACTTTTTCCCCTTAAAAGTCTAACCCTTACCTGTTGCGTGTAACGATCTATTTTGGATTGCGCCTCAGGAGACAGTTCAATATCTTTGGCTCCATATACAGCCTGTGCAATGGTTCTTATCTTTTCTACAATTGGAAGCTGGAGAGACACAAAGACAACAAAATTGTTAACGTTAATCTGGATAAAGAATGGAGGGAAAGCTTACAATTGCTTAAAATTTCCCATCAGATTCACTTCTCAGCATCCATGGCATTCGAAACAAACACTCTTTTCTCCTTCTATCACCGTTAAATTATGAAGAAGTATCAAGAAGCTTTAGAGGTTCAGCCAACTCAAAGGCTGCTTATCTAATCATTTTTATCCACTGCACTGTTTTAAAAGATGTGCTTGATACTACAGTTTTAATGGTCTTGTACATCAGAACGGGAGTCTCCTAAATACGTAAAGCTGGTGCTCAAGTGCGACTCAACTCGGAGTTATACAACAGAGAACACAGCAATACTAAAATACAAGTACTTTTTTTGTGTGTAGGAGTGGGTTGCTATTTTGATATAAATGTTGTCGTGATGACTTTATTGAGAAATCGGGGTTGAATCTAGTGTCACTTCAGCGAATTATGAGAAATCATGGAGATTGGGAAAGAATCCAAGAAGGCTAGATACACACACATAAGTGTGGGGTGTGGAGAATAACAATCTTCCATGATTCTGCATGGGAAACTGGAATGCAGATTGCTGGTAAAATCCTCAATGTGATGTTCAGAAAAAAACAGTGGTTCACAGAAAAGGAATATGCCACAGATAAAGGGATTCTTATTTGGGCAAATCATTTGACAAAATCACTCGTAATTTTATTGTGGGTAGCAAGTATACAGTACAGTTCGTGGATTTACTGTTTGGTGCACAGCTATTGGACTAAGTGCCCACTGGTGGAATGAATGTCACTGAGGGGTAGAGGTCTTTCATGGCTTGCCTCAAAAACTTTGCTTGGCAATGACAAACCATACATTTGTACAAATTACTGCTGTTATAAATAGGAAGGAGAGTTATCCAATAGGAGAAAATAAAAGCTAGCTCTACCTCACCAATCTGGCAGAACCCAAAACTGCTTTTATATTTTACTAAAATTTTTTTTCATGCTTTTTATTTTTGAGAGAGACAGACACAGAGCACAAGTAGAGGAGGGGCAGAGACAGAGAGGGAGACACAGAATCTGAAGCAGGCTCCATGCTCGTGAGTTGTCAGCACAGAGCCTGACGCAGGGCTCAAACTCAGGGACAGTGAGATCATGACCTGAGCTGAAGTCGGAGGCTTAACCAACTGAGCCAACCAGGAACCCCAATCAAAACTGCTTTTAAAAGTATTTTTCATTACTATAGTTTTTATTACTATAGAGTTGTTCAATAGCCTGGAACTTAAATATTAGACGGTTCAACAAATAATAAATGGTGGTGCAAGTCATTATAATCTTTCATTGAAGGACATAAAAGATGGCTTAAATCAATGGAGAAAAGTACTTTGCTCACAGATGAGAATACTGTACAGATATCAGTTCTCTCAAACTTACCCTATTAGCTCAATGCAATTCCAATAAAAATCCCAAGAGCACTTTGGGATGCTTGGCCAATCAATCCTCAAATTCATAAGAGTAATGGCATAGATAGGTGAGATAACTTCAAAGATAAATAAAACTCCAAGAACAAAGGTAGGGACTTGCCTTTCCAGATCAATCATACTACAAAACTATGGTAATTAATTCCATATGGAATTGGCATGTGACTAGACGAATCAATCAATGGAAGAGAAGAAAGAACCCAGAAGGATATCGCAGCAGGTGTGGGGCAGTATATAGTACAAATGACACAGAACAGGGAAAGGGCTGACCATTCAAGTGGTGTTCAACTAGAGAGAAATAAAATTAGATTCCTACCTCACAAGTGGCACTCATATAAATCCAAAATAGAACAAAGGCATAACTTGTGAAATTAAAACTCTAAATACTGGAAGAAAACATTGGGAGCTCTCTTTATGATCTTGAGGTAGGGAAGGATTTCTTATAAGGTAAGAACAGAATATGCCCTAAAAGAAATGATTTATAGGGCTGACATCAAAATTAAAAACTTTTTGTATATATATATATAAAAAAACATTATAAATAAGGATAAAGGATTAGGAACAGTCTGGGAGAAGACAGATATAAGCAAATATTTAGAAAAGATTAGTTGCTGGAATGAATGAAAAAGCCTCCTACAAATCAAGAAAAAGACAAATAGTTAATACTGGGCTGAAGGAGTGACTAATAACCATATGAAAAAATGCCTACTCTCATTAGTAATCAAGGAAACAAATGAAAAGGATAAAAACCCAAATCACACATTAGCTTGGAAGAATGAGAAGTATGAGAATAGCACATATAGGTGAGGATGTGGGGGGCATGATCCTTCCAAGTACCCTTGCCTTGGTTAAGATGCTAATGGTCTAACCCATCACGAAGCTTCCTAATTGGTTTCTTCACTTCCAACATGCCCTCTACTGTGGTCTAACCTTCTTAAAAGGTACCCAACTATGAAAAACTCAAAAATCTTCAGCTTTTCATGGCCTATGGAAGAACAAAATCTGGTTGTGCCATTTAAATACCTGCGCAATATTTTCTCTAAAGAATAATTAGGTTAAAGTCTCATATCTTAAAATTTCCCTATGTCTTCTTGCTTCCGGGCCCTGCATAGAAAGCCTCTTCGTCTGTAATCCTGCAAGGTCAATCTCTGAGCCCTCTAAGGTCTTTCTCGAAGGCCAGCTTCTCCACACGAAGCATTTATTGACCCTCCTGAAGCACATGGGGGCATTCTTTTCTCTAATCTACACCTCTAGAAGTACTAGAGGGTACTCCAAAAACACAGAATCAGTATTTTCCACACGGGCAGAATGTGAAGCCAGGGCAGAAAAGAGAAAGAAGTAATTCTTAGCCCAATGCCTGAGGAAAAGCTGTAACCCTCAGCTAACCAGTGACCTGTCTGCTCCAGGAGAAGTCAATTAAGCCAGGTACGGCGTCAGGAAGTTGTAGGAAGAATTACCGCATGAGTGCCAAGCTGAGGCTGGACTACAGAGATAACCTACAGGGCGACTTCTTCTGTAAAAGATTCCACATTGATATTTGGTGAAAAGAATGAACAGCCTAGAATCTCTTTAGTGGTCCCTGACCACCACTTGTTCATCTACCGGCAGACTATATATAACACAGCCTCTGGAGTACAGAGTAGGCCCTCAATATATATCTGAACACAGGAACAAATCTTTTTTTTAATGGTTTTATTTATTATTGAGAGACAGAGGGTGAGCAGTGGAGGGGCAGAGAGAGGGGGAGACACAGACTCCAAAGCAGGCTCCAGGCTCCGAGCTGTCAGCACAGAGCCCGACACGGGGCTCGAACTCACAAACCGCAAGATAGATCATGACATGACCCAAAGTCGGACATTTAACTGACTGAGCCACCCAGTCGCCCTGGGAGCGGATATTTCTGCATCTCCTGTTGACCAAGCAAGGATTCCATGCGGTACAGTGTTAATGACATTTTAAGAAACTGAAGGTGCTGAGGTGCTTCAGACTATGATGGGAAAGGGCTTCTTACTGAACCTTAGATCGCCCTCAGCAGCAGGATATGTGGATGGGCACTGACGTGCTTGCTTCTGACGTTGCACTTAAGCTAATATGATCTCCTCTGCTGGTCCATAACTGCTTTGCAAGGAGCAAACCTTTTTAAGAAACAGAAATTAATAGGATGCTGGAAAATACTTCTAGCATTCACAGAGAGCAAGCACAATCACCATGCTTTTGTTGAGGGAAGTCAGATCTCAGGATACTGTGTCCCCAAGTAGTATAATAGAGGGTGGTTCTGGGCCACAGGAGTGTCCCCATAGTGCTACAAGATGACAACAAAAAGGATATTACCATTTATGACATTTAATGACTGCAATACACTATTTACTAAACTCTAGGTTATGATTTGAAATTAAAATGAAAGGTCGGCAATGTGACTTTTCTATTAAGGTCATGATTAAAGAGCTCACATGTGAAACAGGTAATAGTAAAAACATGATTAATGAAGGGATTAGTGTTTTGTGGGTTTTTTTCTTTAGAGACAGAGAGCGAGAATCCCAAGGAATCTCCACACTCATCACAGAGCATGATGCCATAGGGGCCTTGATCCTGCGACCCTGGGATCATGATCTGAACTGAAATCAAGAGTCAGATGCTTAATGGACTGAGCCACCAAGGTCCCTGAATTGTAGGTTTTAAAACATGAGAGTATTTCATTTCAAGTAATTCATGTATTCAATTTTTAATTGTAGTAAAATATACATTAATAGAAAATGTACCATCTCTACCATTCTGAAGTATATAGTTCCACACGAAGTACGTTCATGTTGTTGTAAAACCAATTTCCAAAACTCTTTTCAATCTGCAAAACTCAAACCGTGTACCCGTTCAACACTAACTCCTCCTTCCTCCCTTCCCTCAGCTCCTGGCAATTGCTCTTCTCTCCAAATTGGGCTACTCCAGTGACCTCACACAAGTGGCCTCAGACAACATTTGCCCTTTTGCACCTGGGGTACTTCGATTAGCATGACATTCAAGGCTCATCCATGTTGTACCTAGCATGTGTCTGAATTTTCTTCCTTTTTCAGGCTGTGTTATATTTCATTGTATGTGCACACCACTGTTTTTCTTATCCATGCACCCCGATGGACGCTGGGGTGTTTGTACCATTTCGCTACTGTGAATGATGCAGTTATAAGCGCGGTGGACACATACACCCTTGGAGGCTCAGCGTTCAAGTCTTTCTGGGCATTCAGAAATACCTATTTTTGGCTGACGACTAAACTGCCTTCCTTCCCAACGCTCGTGTAAAAGTATTTTGAGAATTTCCAGCAGGTGCCAGGCTGAGTGGGTAAGCCATGGAGTTTTTTCCCCTTTAACGCGAAGTGTAGGGTAGCAGGAAAGGGCCGGCAGTAGGAGCTGAGCTGGGTGCTCTGTCTTCCCTCCTTACCCTCAGGTACCAGACCTCCATGCATCCCAACAGGCACGGACACCTGCCACTTGTCACTCCACACTTGCTGCCCCGACCCCAGGCTCGCTATGCTTGGTGGGGATGAGCGAGCTCCTGACAGCTCTGGGCGGTGCCGTCTAGCAGGAGCCGCGTCCACACCCTCGCGCGGGACCGCAGCCCGTGCTGGATACACCAAGAGTTTCAGCTGACCTGGCTGCAAATCCCCAGACCCAAATCCTCTCAGGTCAGTGACTACGATTTCTCTTTTTCACTCACAAGGACAAGCGAATAAATAAAAAGATTATCTTAGTTAATGTATATGTTGGGTTTAATAAAAATACAAAAACTGCCCTGAGAAGGTCGTTACCACGGCATGCTATCTATGTTATGTCGGTAGGAAAGGGACATCCTGTTGTTTCTCTGCTCAGATTGGGGGAGATGTACAATCTTTTAAGAAGGAAAAAAAAAAAAGAGAGAGCCAAGCTGTCGAGTGATCTTGATCTGAACTTGATATTCACTTATACTGCTTGGTTTTAAATGACAGTTTTTATAAAACAAATAAAATGGTAAAATAAATTATGAATGTTTATGAATTAATCATCCCTGGCTTTCCCTGACTCTGTAAATATTTACTGATTTATCTGCTTACCACATGGTTCACCTCCAATCCCTAATGTCTAGGAGAGTGCTTGCACACAGTAGGGATTCCACAAACATCTGCCGAATAAATAATTAACCACAGAGGACAAGTACTTTCAAGATGTCATGGTATGCAAAGAACTTTGGGGACTTCCCGAATAAAGCACAAAGCACGTCTGACGGGCTGGGGACAATGACACAACACACAAATATGACAGAAAAGAGTGTGTGATAAAGCAGATAAATGTTACTACTCAGGACGGAAGACCGCACAGCACAGGGAAGGCATGATGGGAATCAGCAAAAGCTGGCGAGATGTACAAAGGAACTTGAGTCACGTCTGAAGGACGTGAAAGGTTTTTAAGAGGCAATGAAAGGAAAGGTTATTCCATACAAAGAGAAAGGCAGCTGGCAAGGTGTAAATGGCAGCAAACACAAAGCTGATTCTGGAAACAGGACGGCTCAATTTGTATCATGAACAATTGCTTAGCATGCTAATGAGCCTCTTCACAGAGCCTGGTGTCTAGGCTACCATCTTTGATCACTTTAGAGCTAGTTTTAATCTTCATTCTGACACCAAGATCATAACTCTGAAAATATTCTACATTTATTCCTTCCCAGATCTCTTAAACATATATTTAAGAAATGGAAACACTCCAAAGAAGAGGTATTCAGTGAGATGTTTCTGCAATGCTGGAAATGGAAATGTTCTTTATCTGTGTTCACCTGTCCAACGGCTGCCAACGCTACGTGGCCACCAAGCAGTTGAAATGGGACTAGTGCCCCGGAGGAAGGGCAATTCTTCATTTTGGTTAATTTAAATTTAAATAGCCACCTGTAATCAGTTGCTATGGTGCTGGCTGGCACAGCTTTGGAAAACAACTCTGACCACTGGGTGTATCGTAGAGCCATCCACACAGAGTAGGTGCACTGTAAAATTAGCTGAGTAACACCACCAAGGTAAGCTGGAGGATTTGGTGACTTCTTCCTGCGTTACGTTCATTTTGTATATATGGTGGTCCAGGCTCAAAGGAACGGAGTTAGTCCAAGGTCCATAGCATATCTTTCTTGATAAGGTCTGGGAAACCTGCTAGATTTATTAAATTACTTAAGACCTTCTTGGTGGAATAAAAGTGATCTACGAATTCCAGAAAAGCAGTTACATAAAATTTTAAAATGTTTTTTCCTGAGGAGGACATGGACAAAATGGACAAAGAGAGAGTGAAATAGAACAAAATTTAAAACAAAAAGTTTGAAAAAGAAGCTCCCAATATCAGTGAAGTATGAAGGTCTTAGAATATAGAGGCATCTCAATTTACCTGGAGGTCAAGTTCTAAAGTCAGCACAGCTGTGACGGTCTCTTATGAGACCATTGAAAACACTAAGCCAATACTCTACTATCAATGCTAGAGAATTTACTTTTTTTTTTTTTAGTTTTTAAAATGTTTTTACTTATTTTTGAGAGACAGAACATGAGTGGGAGAGGCGCAGAGAGAGAGGGAGACACAGAATCCAAAGCAGGCTCCAGGCTCTGACCTGTCGGCACAGAGCCCGAGGCAGGACTAGAACCCACGAACCGTGAGATCATGACATGAGCTGAAGATGGACACTTAACACACTGAGCCACCCAGGTGCCCCCGAAATGTATTCCCATGTCCATAAATTGTTTATAGAGAACGATCAATGAATAAACTTGTTAGTTGGACAGAAATCTCTGAACACACAGAAATTATTTCAATTTGTATTTTATATTTTAAATGAAGCATGAATTTTAAATGATCTACAAGTGCAGCTTGGTAAAAATAGCCTTTCTCGTACTTCAAATAAAAGTGTATGAAACAGTCGATGTTAATTTATCCAAGGCACACATAAGGTATGAGCGGTTCATTGCAACATACCATTAGTTCATGGGAGCAACGCTCTTCCTGAGAAAAACAGACCCTGGTAGTTTGGACACAAAGCTTATACTTGGTGGCAAACCAGCACATCTGAGCTCCTAAAGGTATACGTGCGGACTCCCAGGAGCCGGCTCACTGAGCAGCTGTCCCTGCTGGCCCAGAAGACTCCAGAGGAATCTCACTGTCCTAAGGCAAATGAGATGTATGGTGGATATCGCTGGGGTCTAGGAATGTAAAAAAAAGCTCATTGCCAAAAAATCTCTATTTGCCTATGTCAAACGATGATAATAAGGAATTCACATGGGTGATCTTTCGTCCTCTCACGGAGTATAACATAACAGCAATGTCAAGGAAAGGAACATACAGGAACAGGTGATTTTAATGATGTCTTCTCACCCAAAAGAGGAAGAGTTGATAGTGGCCTTAGCATGTGGCTTTGCCTACTAATGTGTATTTTTATGGCATATGTGTTGATTCTCTTTCCACAAACCTTGCTTGTAAACCTCCATGTGCTATGAGAGTAATACAAATGAATGCAAGGTGTGGGTGAAGTTCTATTTTCACATTCAAGGAGCCTTGGTTTTTGTTTCTGTTTTACAAGTGTCTCTCTTTCTTGATTGTTCAGCAGGGTTTTCCTCATTGACCTATTGGACATGTGCTTCCAAAGAATCATCTCTGAGTACAAGAGTCTCACAGAGGGGCGCCTGGGTGGCTCAGTCGGTCAGAGTCCGACTTTGGCTCAGGTCATGATCTTATAGCTTGTGAGTTCAAGCCCTGCGTCGGGCTCTTTGCTGACAGCTCAGAATCTGGAGCCTGCTTCAAATTCTGTCTCGCTCTCTCTCTCTGCCCCTCCCCTGCTCATAGTCTGTCTCCCTCTCAGTAATAAAGAAAAAAAAAGAATCTCACTGAAGAGCACAGTGCACTAGAGCTAACCCCTGAACAATGTGAAATTTGGGGCACCAACCACTCCCACATAGTCAAAAATCCAAGAATAACTTGACTCTACCTCCCAAATATAACAGCACACTGTTGACCAGAAGCCTTGCTCATAACATAGTTGATTAACACACAGATTGTAAAGCAAGCTGGAGAAGAAAATATGTTATTAAGAAAATCAAAACAAAGAGAAAATACATTTATAGGATGGTACTGTATTTACTGAAAACAATCTCTGTATGTGGACCCCCCCAGTTCAATCTTGTGTTGTTCAAAGGTCAGCTATACTTTTACAAGAGGAAAAAGAAATCATTTTTTCACAAAAAAATCATCGCTGAAACAAGTCCCCGAATTCTCAGATACCCGAGTAACTTAAAGCCTGTGCTGTGGTAAGTGATTTTTTTCCCTAAAACGTTGAAGTTGTAGGTTTCTCTTGTAAAGTGGTATGTTGTATTTGGTCCCTTGAATGAGAAGATCTGTGACAATATTAAAGAATATTCCTTAAGAGCTTGCGTTTTACATGGAAAGAGCCTAAGTGTCCATCAACTGACGAATGAATCAAGAAGATGTGGTTTATCTATATAATGGAATACTACATAGCAATGAGAAAGAATGAAATCTGGCCATGCGTAGCAATATGGATGGAACTTGAGAGTGTTATGCTGAACAAAATAAGTCAGGCAGAGAAGGACAGATACCATATGTTTGCACATATAGGTGGATTAGGAGGAACTTAATGGAGGATGACACGGGAGAAGAAGGGGAAAAATAGTTGGGGAGAGGGAGGGAGGCAAACCATGAGAGACTCTTGAATGCTGAGAACAAACTGAGGGCTGATGGGGGTGGGGGGAGAGGGAGGGGGGTGATGGGCATGGAGGAGGGCAACTGTTGGGATGAGCACTGGGTGTTATATGGAAACCAACTTGACAATAAACTACTTAAGAAAAAAAAGCAGCAATCAAAAAAAAAATAAAGTAAAATAAAATCACCATGCAAAAAAAAAAAAAAAAGCTTGCGTTTTAGGTTGAGATATGGGTTCTGTCTCCACACAATGGTTCCCCGTCGCCTACATGAGAGTCGGAATGTCCAGGTAATGGATGGAATGGTGGCAGAAGGTGGCTGGGTACCAGGTGGTGGGACCCTGACAGCTTGTTTTACATCCCTCAGTCTTTCTTGACGGGTTCGCAATTTTAGATCAAATAATGCATTTCTAGAAACTTCTATCATAGCGACATTCCATTTGTCATGTTAGAAGAAAGCACTGAAATGAAATTACAGGAATCCTTGTGACATGCACAAGAGAAACAGATACAGACCACTCTTTCTTTCTCATCAGATGCTATTTCTAGCACCACGGAAGCAGAGCTGCAGAGCCGGGCCGTGCTTTGCCAGAATCACACGGGGCTCAGGAGGATGTGAGGAGGAAGCTGGGCAGGTTCTAACAATAGGCGCTGAGCTGATGAGACCTGCCAAGGCAGCCAGGGGCCGAGGAGGTGAGTGATCTACTGCAGACCACAGGGGCTTGGTGGAAAACACAGAAGCCGGCGCTGAACCGATCTTAGTTTGACAGAGAGCTGAGGTGTACGTGCAGCAGGGTGTGCGCCAGTCAAGGGAACGCGGTGTGGGAATTTGCAGCTGGATGGTGGAAAAAGAAGCTGGGAAGAAGAGGCCCATGATGGGCTTGAAGAAGTCTGGTGCAAAGACCAGAGCTCAGTCGTACCAGAAGGCAGAACATGAGAGCACACGATTTCTGAACGAAATCTGGCGCCGTGTGGAAAATGTAAGGGGCTGCTTTCTATAGAGCACTCCAAATGTTCCACTGCTCAGCAAGGGGAGGGAGCTGAAAGGGTCGGTGGGGGCAGGAAGGGACCAAGCGCAAATCTGAAAAAGGGAGGAAGATGCCAGAGCATATCGCAGAGGGAGAGGATGCCAGGACACACAAGGGCAGTGAAAACAAACCATACCCCTTTTCCTGGCAGTGCTTTTCTTTTTTGCAATTACTGTGAAATACAAAAGATACAGAGATGTGCATAAAGGTAATTTAAGTTTTTTTTTTTTAATGTTTTTATTTATTTCTAGGAGAGAGAAAGACAGCATGAGCAGGGGAGGGTCAGATAGAGAGGGAATCACAGACTCTGAAACAGGCTCCAGGCTCTGAGCTGGCAGTCAGCACAGAGCCCGACCCGGGGCTCGAACCCATGAACCGCGAGATCATGACCTAAGCGAAAGTCGGACGCTTAACCGACTAAGCCACCCAGGCGCCCCAAAGGTAATTTAAGTTTTAAAATTCTATTAATTGTAAGTATATATACAATGTGGGTTGCACTTACGGCCCCAGAAGTGTACATTTAAAAATAGTTAAAAGGGGAAATTCCATATTATGTATATTTTTTACTACAACTTAAAAACTACTATATACACATGTGTATATGTGTCTGTGTTTATACTTATCTTTATTGCTTTCAAATTTGAGGCTCACAAACCACCCTAACAACTGACACCTGTCCAAATTTGAATTGTTAAGGAACAGAAAACAATTCCTCAATAACCAACCTAAATTCTACATCCCCCTCTCCCCTCCCCCCTGCCTTAAATGGACCAGCAGGAGAGAAAACTATCCTAGACACAGGGCAGTGAAAGTGCAGTAGTTCAGAAATCTGGGAAGCTGGCTGCCCTGGGCTGTCTTCCCTGTCTGTTTTGATCTCCCTCCGTCCAGCCCCCGCTGTGATCAAGAGACTGGCTTCATACAAAACACAGGAAAGACCTTTTAATAAAAACAAACACTACCTTCTCTTGCTGCCAAGGCTACACCTCGAAATGTTTGCAAGGTTAGAGGAAGGATATGAAGATGATTTTCAACCTTAACTCCTAATTTAACACACAAGACTCAGAGTCTGATTTGAAAGCTGACTTTTGGTGCACCACGGCATTTGCAAAAGTGACTTAAAAAAAAAATTCTATTACTACAGGCTCCCAGTTCTAATGCAGAAGGAATGCTAAACATCTTCCTTTACTTTGATGATGCCTTTCATTCTTGGTGCAATTGGACACTTGGCTTCTAATTACTGGTTTCAACCCACTTGAACAGGAAACCAATCCTAGACTCTGATGAAGTTACCTGAGTTACAAGACAATTCTTGAAGGTCAACTCGGGAAGCCCACCCCACTCCCTGAAGAGAAGGTGGGCGAGGGACAGCTAGCATTGATTGCCAGCTTCCTACCTTCCAGCATTTTACTCTGAGACAGTTCATTTGGTCCTCACAGCAACTCAGTGAAGTTGGTGCCAATATCAGACACTATTTTACAGATAAAGAAGCTGAGGCTCTGAGAGATGAGTTAACTTGTTCAAATTTTATCAACCGTAGAAAGCCCAGTCAAGATTAAACTCAATTCTGTGTGACCCCAAAGCTTTTCCCTTTGGACTGTAACGTTTCTCCTTCTGTCAGTGCCTGTTTGTTAGGAGGCAAGTCCCTCAGCTTCTCTGAGCTTCTGCTTCTGCATTTAAAAGGCAGAGTGGAGGGGTGCCTGGGTGGCTCATTCGGTTAAGCTTCTGACTCTTGATTTTGGCTCAGGTCAGGATCTCACGGTTCATGAGTTCAAGCCTTGCATTGGGCTCTGTGCTGACAGCTGTCAGCTTGCTGTCCCTCCCCCACTCGTTCTCCTCTCTCTCTTTCTCAAAACAAATAAACAAAACAAATAAACATTTAAAATGCAAAGTTGGTCCCACACACTCCACAGCGCTGGCTGAGATGTGCTTGAATGATGTATGGAATAGGGATCTGATAGCTAACAAACTATAAATACAGACTCATTTTTCTTTCTGCTATACTATTCTCCCATATGCCTGCAGATATGGAGATATCATAATTGGTCAACTGTAAAGATATAACTGTAAAAAGTCATGAAACAAAAGGGACAGTTACAGACAAGATGACTTCTAGGGGGACATAACATGCACTGTGATTGTCCAAAAGGGATGTGAGGAAACTGTGAACTCAAGTTTAAACACATTTATTCTCACATGATAAACTTCCTTTGAGCAACTGGGCCACTGCATTTTATTCTCTATTTTATTAAAAAAAATTTTTTTTTAAATGTTTATTTTTCAGAGAGTGAGAGACTGAGTGCAAGTGGGAGAGAGGACAGAGAGGGAGGGAGACATAGAATCCGAAGCAGGCTCCAGGCTCTGAGCTGTCAGCACAGAGCCCGACATGGGGCTTGAACTAACTGTGAGATCATGACCTGAGCCGAAGCCAGATGCTTAACTGACTGAGCCATGCAGGCACCTCTTACTCCCTAGCTTAAAAAGTTATTATTCTGAATTAATCAATAAGCTATCCCCCAGGACCATAATAAAAATTTGCCTAATTTAAAGAAAAGTTGTCTACTCATGAATTAAAAGCTACTCTGGGGGCGCCTGGCTGGCTGAGATGGGAGAGCGTGTGACTCTTGATTTCAGGGTTGTGAGTTAGAACTCCACGGTGGGTGTGGAGATGATTGAAAAATAAAATCTTTTTAAAAAGAAGCTTCTCTGGTGAAAGAGGTGGAGAACTGTTCTCTAAAGAACAATGCCTGCTCAACTCCCTTTTCTATCAAGTTCAGCAAAGACCCCATGCCTGAAATGCAGCCTGTTTCCTGCTGTAACTTCAACAGGCGCGTCATCATGATGCCTCTTACCACGTGAGCTGTCCAGCCCCACAGTATCTCTGAGGTCGTCTTTCTACTTCTCTCTAGCTGTTCCTTCTTCCACTGGGGTTTTGAGATGATTCTTACTCCCCACATAGGAGCAATCGCATCCAGTGCTCCCTACACTATGTCAGACGCTCTCAGACGATCGCAGGTGACTTTCTTCTGTCACACTAGACGGGGTGGAGGTGGAGCGGGAGATAAGATGCCATCAACCCTGCTCGGAATGCGTTCTTGGTGGATGGCAAAAGGCACACAGAAGCCCGGTTTGTGCTGAGAAGCAAAGGCAGTAGGAGGGTGATGTATCCAAAAGGGTTTCATCACTTCTTTTTTCCTGTGGGGCCATCCCACACCTATTAAGCTGCCAAACACTAATAGGTTAGTCATTGGGGGAGAAAGAGAATGAAGAGTTTCAAGAGAACCATGACTTAGTCTGTGAAGGTTCACCAGCATGATACATGAGAATTGAAGAGGGGGTGAGAAAAGTTTGAGCTGTGTTAACGACTGAACCAAGGAATTCCGATTTCTAGACAAGACCATAAATGGTCTTCAATTATCTAGAATCAACTTGCCAGTGAGGGGAACAGGGCTTTTAGGGAGGAAGTACAGTGAGCCAGAAACAGCAATCACTCTTGACGTCGTTGAGCAATCCACGGAGATGCTGGTTATCTAATAAATAATTACGCAATCCAAATCTAATTTCTGGGTTCTAAGGAAAGGAAGAAGAGTATGTTGGCAAGGGAGGTAAGAATCCTATCAAACGCAGGACTTTAGGCCATGTTACTGTAAATTTTTCCCCTATTTACAGGGAGGCAGACATTTTAACAGCATTATCTCCATGAAGAATGGGAATTCAGAAAAAAAATGAAAATATCAGAAAGGAGAGAGGTTCATCTTTGGGTTAGTGCTCATACAAGAGAGTGTAGCTCAGAAACATGTCTTCTCTCTACCCACCTTCTTTTCACTTGGGATGGTTTCCTTGAAAACATCAAAGGTGGAATCATTCCTTCAAAACGTGCCTTTGACACTCAGAGTGGGGATGTCCCAGATCAGATGACAGTGGTCTGAGGCTCTTAAGAGTGGGCCAGGGAGAGTGGAGTCCCTAACAATGGTTTGTGTAAGAGGGCCCAGGACTGTGCGAGGCGCTGCAGATGGCCCGGTGGGCTCACCCGGGCAGCGGAGCCTGGGAAGGAGCTCAGGGCACGTGGGCCGGCCCCCATGGAGTTGGCTTGAACCCCCTTAGCAGGCCCACTGCAGGGCCGCCTCTAGCTTATGCTTCACATCTCCAGGGTCAGAGAACTCACATCTTGTAGTTCGATCAGTTTTCTTTATGTGGAACCCGGCTGTCGTCTGTCTACTGATCCGGCCACCCCTGTAACCCAGAACACGCTTGGCTCTCATTCACAGCACGGCCTTTCAACTGACGCACCTTCTGCGGGGGAAGCATCCCAATTCATTCCAGAAATCCTTCCGTTCACGTACGTTTGTGGAGTGTGCACAATGTTCAGGGGTCCTGTGTCTGTCACTGCTGTCCTTCCTCTGCAGGGGGGCCACTCCTTTAAGGAGTAGTTCCCCTGCCCTCACCCCATGTTTGAACACAGCGCTGCGTTCTAAAGGACAGAGCGAGACGATTACCTCCATCAGTCTCAATACTCTCCCAGCTCTGCCTCTTTCAGGACAGGGGACACTGGGTGGTTAATTCATCTCCTTGTACTTTAGTTTCCGTATGTATAAAATAGGGGGAGAGCACCTGTTTCTACGCAACAGGGATGTTGAGACTAAAGCAGTTGACCGGTACGAGGGGCCCAGATGCCTGGCAGAGAAAAAGCCTTCCTTTTTCTTACCAGCATGAAGCTTGGCAGCGAGGTTAGCATCGTGCCCTTGCACGACCTAACTCTGGACTTAGGGACAGCGCTGCTATGCCCTCTCTTCACTTAGGCTGTGGGCTGTGTCTGAACTGGACAGAGGAGAGAGGTTACTGTCTGTGACACCCGAGGGACCAACGGAATGAGGGAGGGATGAAGGAATGGAGGAGAGGCATCGAGCGGCAGGCGGAGCGCTATGGCAGTCCTGTCTGGGGCTGACCACCAGGCCAGATCCTACAGCCGGAGCCGCAGCGCCCAGGACAGGGATGTGCAGGTGCGTGCCAAGATGAACTGGGAAGGGTGAGGTCCTGGGAAGTGCAGATTCTCTGGCTGAAAGCTAATTATCCAGCTGCCTACTAAAATTCTATCAGACACTCCAACTCCACTTCTGGGTGCATACCCCAAAGAATTGAAAGCAGAGTATTAAAGAGATATTTTATACACATATTCATAGCAGCATGGTTTATAAGGGCTAAGGAATGCCGTTAGTGAAAATGGCCACCTGCAGATGAATGAATGGACAAAACGTGGCATATGCAATGTGTCACGGGAGGAAGGAAATCCTGACATGTGCGGGAACATGGATGAGTCCTGACATTATTCTAAGTAAATGATACCAACCAAATGTTTGCATCCCCCCTGCCCCCAATTCGTATGTTGAAGTTTAATTCCCAAGGTGGTAAGTGTTAGGACTTGGAGACCCTGAGGGTGACTATGCTGATGGAATTAGGAGGCAGGGTTTTGGGGTAATGAGGTCACGAGACTGGAGCCCTGATAAAAGAGACCCCAGAGAAATCCCACTTCTCTTCCAGCACAGGAGGATACGGTGAGAAGACGGCCGTATCTGACACAGAAAGCCGGCTCTCACCGGCCACCCACCCAAGCCTTGATCATGGACGTCGCAGCGATAAACTTCTGCTGTTCATTAACCACCCAGGCTGTGGCAGGCCTCCCCCAGCCTGAAAGAACGAGACAGTGAATAAGCCCGTCATGAAAAAGACAAGACTTGGATGGTTTCCTATGAGAGATACACAGACCAGCCAGACTCCGAGGCAGAAAGGAGAAGGGGGTCAGGGGTAGAGGGGGCGGGGAACAGGGAGCCGGGGTTTAATGGGTCCAGAGTTTACGTTCTGCAAGGAGCTCTGAAGATGGACGGTGGCTGCACAGCAGTGTGTGTGTGCTCAACACCGCTGACGGTACACGCCAATGAGGTAAGAGATAGTAAATGCTATATGCGTTCCCCAGTGACTAAAGAGATTTTAACCTGTCAGCATACACACAGTTCCAGAAAACCAAAACGAGGGACGAGAGGGATGGCAGAAATGGACGAGGAAAATACTGCTCATAATTTCACAAGCCTTAAGAAGTTGCTCAGGAGAGGGGCGCCTGGGTGGCTCAGTCGGTTAGTGTCTGACTTTGGCTCAGGTCATGATCTCACAGCTTATGAGTTTGAGCCCCGCATCACGCTCTGTGCTGACAGTTCAGAGCCTGGATCCTTCTTTGGATTCAGTGTTTCCCTCTCTCTCTGTCCCTCTTCCAAGCCTCTCTCTCTCAAAAATAAATAAATATTAACAACAACAACAACAACAACAACAAAAAAGTTGCTCAGGAGAGGAAGCTTTGAATGTGTTAGCTGTCGAGCTCTGTTCCCCAAAGCCCCCCATTGCTGTGCCCTGCTCGGTGAGCACAGCATTGCCTTGAGAGCTCAGAAGCAAGAAGCTCGTCTGCCCTCAGCCAAGGGCTACGGTCAGGCAGCTTCACCTCTTTCACCTGCCGTTTCCGTGTCTGGGGATTGCCGTGGCCCCGAAGCAGGCCAACTGGGGCAAAACCCTCCGAGCCGGCCCCACGCACAGTGCAGGTGCTGGACACGGGAGCTTACCTGGAGGTCATAGAGGAAGCGGAAACGGCTTCCTTGGCTCGAAGCTTCTCTCACAGCCCGAGCCAGGTCCACCGACCCCTTCCCTCCGACGGACCAGTGATAGCAGGGGACCGCATCAAAGGCGCCGGCCCGCTTTGCCAGCTCACACACCAAGTCAATCTCCGCACGGGTGTCGGTCCTGGTGATGAAAACGTTTGTGGTTTTGCATCTGTGTTCATTTAGGGATGTTTTTCAAGAATGACTAACCGTTTATACAGAACTTTTGCTCTCGAACACCGAATATATTTTAAACATCAAAAGTGGTTACATTGTGTTTAAATAAATCAGACTTAAAGAAAGTCTGGGGGGAAAAAAAGGACCTCTAAAAGGACTCAAATATTTCAAGTTGTTAAGGGTTTTATTGAGAAAATTCCATAACATAATGCTTTGATCATCCACAGTCTTTCAGACAGAAATGTTGGGTGGAATTTAAAAAAAAAAAAAGCCAAGGAAATGTTAACTCACTATATAGATTTCATTTCCTATAAACATTTGAGAAACTTCTGTTAAAATGAAACCAATCCAAACCAAGCCAACCAAACAGAAGGAGCAGAGTATTTCCATATAGTTTTCGACGAAGCGGAGAAAGACCACTAACACCCTTAAGCACAAACAGGGTTCACAGGGTGGCCCGTAAGAGGAGCACATTTAAGGGGGGGGGGGGGCTGCACTTACTTGAAGACATTCAGAGCCACAACAACGGGAACCCCAAAGAGCTGAGCGATCTGGATCTGCTTCTGAAGGTTACAGCAGCCGTCTGCCACCAGCTGGATGTTCTGGAAGAAAACCAGACCCCCATGTACACCTCCCACCGAAGCTGCCAAACTAAACTGGCTAGTCCACTTTGGCAGCCTTCACCTCCATCTTGCTCACTTGAATGTCCTAGAAGCTATTAAGACCATAAAACAATTTCACCACCAAGAAAAAGGTGGCTACGGAAAGGGGAGGCTCATTTCCAAAATAATTTCTGAACTCATTCTGGGTCCAATGGCATATTTGGGTCTGGAGGCGGGTGGCTATTCCTGCTGCTGGCTGGTGGCCGGGGCATCAGCAGTGGGCTCAGACTGTGGGGTGGTAGACAAGAGGGAGCAAGGCCCCGCGGAGAGTGAGGAGCGGAGTCCGGCGGTTCCGGCCACAAATCCCTGGTGCCCCCTGTAGGAACTACGAGGTACTGCTGCTAAAAAAAATCAAAGTCTAATTCACCTGAGAGTCAAGTAACTCAAGCAAGTGATAAAACCAAATGTTCATGTCCCAGAAGTCAGTTTTTTCCGCACCAAAAGAATACAGGGGTAGGAGTTTCGGACTGGTTTCTGTGCTGGAGACTGAGCTCCAGTTTTGACCGCTGCCCGGAGGGTAGGGAACAGGGCATACATGAAGCCTCCATCCATCATTTCGTAGAATGAAGAGTGAACTGAATGGATTTTATCTCTTGTCCCCATCCATTTTTCTCCCCGATTATTGGAAAAGCAGTTTTCCGAGAGGCCACTGGTGGAGGGGGCTCATTCACTGGTTGAGACTCAACTGCTTGCCCTTGGGGTACTGGGTTTGAATGAATCTTCACATAAGCCTTCAAAACACCTGCTCTTACCTCCTCTGTGTATTCTTTCTTAAGCGGGACACCTGCAGTTACCTGAGACAAGAAAAGGCAAATATTAAGAAAAAATCCATTGAAACGCTTTTTCTGATACTTGCATTTAAGAGTAGCCGCGTAGGGGTACCCTCCTACACTGTTGGTGGGAATGCAAACTGGTGCAGCCCCTCTGGAAAACAGTGTGGAGGTTCCTCAGGAAACTAACAATAGAACTCCCCTATGACCCAGCAATAGCACTACTAGGAATTTACCCAAGGGATACAGAAATGCTGATGCATAGGAGCACATGGACCCCAATGTTCATAGCAGCACTCTCCACAATAGCTAAAACATGGAAAGAGCCTAAGTGTCCATCAACAGATGAATGGATCAAGAAGATGTGGTTTATCTATACCATGGAATACTACATGGCAATGAGAAACAATGAAATCTGGCCATGTGTAGCAACATGGATGGACCTTGAGGGTGTTATGCTGAGCGAAATAAGTCAGGCAGAGAAGGACAAATATCATATGTTTGCACGTATAGGAGGATTAGGAGGAACTTAACTGAGGAACAAGGGGGAGAAGAAGGGGGGGAATGGTGGGGGAAAGGGAGAGAGGCAAACCATGAGAGACTCTTGAATGCTGACAAAAACTGAGGACTGATGGATGTGGGGGGGGTGGGGGGGATGGGCATGGAGGAGGACACTTGTGGGGATGAGCACTGAGTGTTATGTGGAAACTAATTTGACAATAAACTATTTGTAAAACAAAACAAAACAAAAAAAAGAGTAGCCGCGTAGGTTGAATTTCTTGTAGCTTCATGGAAAACGCACGCAAATATGCCATATAGGACTCCAGCGCTGGTTTGATTAGGGGCTTACGGACCTCCCTTCTCCCACCACCTCTGTGGCCTGCACACAACACCCACCTCCAACCCTGTGCACGCGGCTACCCTCGGGGAGACACGGACGTCTCCTCTACCCACTTTCGTTGAATCCAAACACGTCCAAAAGGGTATGGTTAAAGTAGCAGGGAATTCTTAGGTTAGAGCAAATGCCTTGTACTAAACTGTGCCCAGCAGGCTGGGCACATTTGAAAAACCCAGATACACTGAAAAAACTTGAGCGAATTTAAAAAGGGTTAAGTGGCTTGGAAACGAGCAACTTGCCATTGTATTTACAAACCTGGGGGCTTGTTTTTCTTATCTTCTTTTAAATAAAAGGCAGTTAATGGGCATCACACCAAACATTGAAGTGAGGAAGGTTTATTCATTGTCACTGGGAATCTGACCACTTTATACGTGCCAAAAAAAATACTCGGGTAAAGATCGAAAAGAAAAACAAATCATGGTCACTTCTTCGGGAAGGTGCATTTAAAAGCACAAAATGTGCTTTTAAACCAGTAACTGGCAACATTAACAGTCTTATTGGAAGCTTTTAAAAAACACTGGTGCCTGGGCGCCACCAGACTGATTAAACCAGGATATCTGGGAGTGGGACCCAGAATCAGGAATATTTAAAAATTCCTCAGCTGGGGGCGCCTGGATGGCTCAGTCAGCTAAGTGTCCGACTCTTGATTTTGGCTCAGATCATGAGCTCATGAGTGAGACTGAGCTCCCCCTTCCCCGTAGGGATTCTCTCTTCCTCCTTCTCTGCCCCTCCCCCACTCATTCTCTCTTTCTCTCTCTCTCTCTCAATAAATAAACATCTTAAAAGTAAATAAATAAAAATAACTCCTCAACCGATTCTTTTTTTAGAGCTTATTTATTTTCAGAGGGATAGATAGAGCACCAGTGAGTGCAAGGAGGAAAGCGGGTGGTGGGGGGGGAGGGGAAAGGGTGGAGAGGTGGAGAGAGAGAGACAGAGAGACAGAGACAGAGACAGAGAGACAGAGAACCCCAAGCAGGCTCTGCGCTCTCAGCGCAGAGCCCTACACAGGGCTCAAACTCACAAACTGTGAGATCATGACCTGAGCTGAAATCAAGAGTCAGATGCTTAATCAACTGAGCCACAAGGTGCTTCTCAGCTGACTATAATTTGAGCCAATATTGAGAACTTCTTACAGGTGCTCATTATCCTAGCCTAAAATGGAACTTATAATTTCAGTAAACCCCGACTTATACAAAGTGTACCATCATTCTCAATAAATCCTAAATAATGTTAAAGTAATCGACATCCCTTTTCTCTCTCTCTCTTTTATTTTTTCTTTTGGGCCTAGTTTCTCAAAACGTATAGGGCGGCCAGGGCAGGTTAAAGATGAGGAAGCTGATGAGAAGACAGAGAAGATAAGAGAAGACAAGGGTCAGGGCGCCTGGGTGGCTTAGTCGGTTAAGCATCCGACTTTCGCTCAGGTCATGATCTCGCGGTTCGTGGGTTCGAGCCCTGTGTCGGTCTCTGTGCTGACTGCCAGCTCAGAGCCTGGAACCTGTTTCAGAGTCTGTACCTCCCTCTCTCTCTGACCCTCCCCTGCTCACGCTCTCTCTCTCTCTCTCCTAGAAACAAATAAAAAAAAAAAAAAGAGAGCGGACAAGGGTCTTGTCCAAGATTACACAGCAAACAAGAGGAAGAACAGGGACTTGAATACAACAGGGTTCTGAAATCCCAACTGAGTGCCTAGTACCTCTCCACTTCATTTCTGCCGACAGCCAGCTACTGGGTCACATTTTGTGTCACTGAGGGCGGGTGACTCACTCCCTCTCATGGAAGAAGCCTTGAGAATATTAAAAATCCTTTGAAAACCAGTTACTTCTGTGACAGATTGGTTTTTGTTGGTGTGTGGGCACCTAACAGGATTTTCAGGTGGGTTTTCTAGCACTACCATGGAATAAAACATGGAGGGAATCTTTCAATGGGAACAACTAAAACGCTAGATTTAAAAAAGAAGGAATGTGAAGTATTGCTGAGTTTGCAACACATAAAAAGTTCTGTGGGATCAATTATTAGGTACAGGAAGAATGGGTTGTACACACATGGCAAAAAGTAGAGAGGATAGGGGCACCTGGGTGGCTCAGTCAGTTAAGCTTCCAACTTTGGTTCAGGTCATGATCTCACGGTTCATGGGTTTGAGCTCTGCGTCGGGCTTTGTCCTGACAGCTCAGAGCCTGGAGCCAGTTTTGAATTTTGTGTCTCCCTTGCTCTCTGCCCCTCCCCAGATCACACTCTGTCTCTCAAAAATAAACACTGAAGAAAAAATTAAAAAAAAAAAAATTAGAGAGGATTAACAAAACCAAAAGTCAGTTCTTAGACTAACAAAATTGATGGCAGTCAGGTAAGACTTTTTTTTTTTTTAAAGGAATGAAAACATAACACAGGTGGAGACGGAATTATTAATATACCATGACCAATTTTATACCAACACACTTGAAAACAGGGCAATTCACACACGTCTAACGCTTATTAGAACTCCTCTAATAAAGAGGAAGCCTAAGCTGTTGTAGTCACTTAAAAAAATTAAATCTATAGTTAAAAATCTACCCCTCACTGATAAGCCACAAGCTTACACATCGTTACTGATGAATTCTTGCCATCTCTGAATAAACAGATTATTCTAACGTTGTAAGATCCCTTAGAAAGTGCGTAAAACAGAAAGAATCCTACTGAATTTGCTTTATGTGGCTGATATCTCACTCAAAAATATAGATGCAATGATCCTACATGAAATATTGGGAAACTCGTAAGCAAAATTCAGTTCATGAAATTCATGAAATTCAGTTGAGTTGTTCATGAAAAAGATAATATATTCCCGACTTACATTCTAGGGAAGTAGGTTCACTTCATATTTGAACATTAAGTAGTATAATTTGTAACATTAATAGATTAAAGAGGAAGGCCATATCTTATCAATAGATGAAGAGAATTATTGAACATTTATTTAGAATAAAAACTTGGCAAACTAAGAGTAGAAGCCAATTTCCTTAATTTGATAAAAATCATATACTATCTGCCTATAGAAAAATTGCACTTCATGATGAAGTTTTAAATATATTCTATTTCAGATGAGGAATCAGAAAAGGACACCACTCCTACTTAATACTGCATTGCAACTACAAAGAACTGCTTAGTGTGATTAGAAACAAAGTATAAAGATGAGAAAGAAACAGAACTGTCATTATTTTCAGTCATGCCTGGGTACACACGGAACTCTAAAGTATCTACAGATAAATGAGTCCAAGTGACAACACAATTTTAGGGTCACAGGGATGGGTGCACAGCAAGGTGACTGAGTTAAGAATATTGTATTGCATACTTGGAAGTTGCTGGAAGTAGATCATAAAAGCCCTCTTTGCAAGAAACTTTTTGTAACTGCACGGCGCCAGGGGTTCACTAGACTTGGGATCCTTTGTGACGTCCAATCATTCTGTTTTACACCTCAAATGAATATAAGGTTCTAGGTCAATTATACCTTCATTTTAAAAAAAAAGAGGATTTCGAAGCGTCGCTTGGACATTAAGCAGTATAAAGAATCCAGAAGGGATCTGTTAAACTATACAAAAATGTAAAGTGCACAGTAACAAATTCAGGAAAAGAAAGAAAGAAAGAAGCCCTTTGTGGAATAAACTGTAAACTGTTATTAAAAGACACTTAAAAAGACCTAAGTCAACAGAGGTAGCTTAGATGGGAACTTGTCAGGAATCCCTAAGTTGATCTACTGATAGATGCTATTCCAATGAAAATCCTAAAAAGATTCTTGATGCAACTTTATGAACTAATTCTAAAATACATCTGGAAGCGAAAAGGGCTGATCCCATGCATGAAGACATAGAACAGCCTGGAGGAGTTTGCCATGATGGTTATCTGTGCAGCATGGCCCCAATTATAAGTAAACAGGCCAGGAGAACTGAAAGGACGTCCCACACACGTATGGAGAACCAATTTATCACAAAGTAGGCTTGAAGATAAGAAAGGAGGGACTATTTAAATGAACAGTACTAGGCTAATTGGCTATTTATATATTAAAAAAAAAAAAAAGGAAAATTAGACCTAGTGATTGCACCGTAGATGAAAATCAGCAGCAATGGGCGAGTTGGTTAATTTCAGGTGTCAGCTTGTGCCACAGGGCGCTCAGAAATTTGGTCGAAGTATTCCTGTGGGCTGTTTTGGACTCTAAGTAAAGCAGATCCCCAAGCTCCCAAGGCGCTGTGCCATGTGCGTGGGCTGTACCTAATCAGCTGAAGGCCCTAATAGAACAGAAAGATTCTGTGCAAGAAATATTCTCCAGCATACTGCCTTCAGAAGAGGTCTGGACCTGGCTCATTAGCCCTCCTGAATCTGCAGCCTGTGTAACCACCCTGTAGATTCTGGACCTGTCAGCCTCCATACCTGTGTGAGCCAGTTCCCAATAATAAATACACATCGTGTTACTTCTTTTTTTTTTTTTTTTAATGTTTGATTTATTTCTAGGAGAGAGAGAGAAGAGAAAGCATGAGCAGAGGAGGGTCAGAGAGAGAGAGAGTCACAGACTGAAACAGGCTCCAGGCTCTGAGCTGGCAGTCAGCACAGAGCCCGACGCGGGGCTCGAACCCACGAACCGCGAGATCATGACCTAAGCAAAAGTCGGACGCTTAACCGACTAAGCCACCCAGGCGCCCCCACATCGTGTTACTTCTTAATACAGTGTGTTTAAAGAATTAATTGCAAAGGGATATCTAGATCCATAAGTATAAAGATATTAGTTCGTGAATTGTACCGTGAATGGTCAGCACTTTGGAAGACAGGATATGAATTTGAAATAATTGGGGCTAAAATGGGCAAGTTCGAGGGTCACAGGATTTTCCACTGCACAAATTATGGGAAAAAAACAAGCTGAATAAACATAAGAGGCCACCATGGTTATTTGTATAATGCTACCCAAAGGAAGTAGAAATTATAATGGCTAAAAAACATGACCACAGAGTTGTTTCAAGTAGGAAGGAAAGACACTGAGATGGATAATACAGAATATAGGATTAAGATGAAAGTTCATATATTATTCAGTTGTTAAAAACATTTCCTGGATATGGACTATGCCAGGCATCAGGGATACACAAATTAGTAAGACATAGTCCTTAATCTCAAGGAATTCAGAGTTGAGAAGTGGGGGTGCATGTATAGACATTCATAAAACAATATGAGACAGAAGGCTCCTCTGGAGCCGAGGAGGGGGATATGAAGCTTCACCAGGCTTCCCCAGCCTTTCCTTTTATTATCATCCACTCGGATCTGTGCCTACTAAGCCTGAAGCCTGGTTCGGTCACTGGCATGAAGCCATGATGAGAAGCAGAAGAGGCACAAAAAGATTAAGGTTAGAGGACAATACAACCACTGTAAAAGAAACACATACATTAAGATGAACTAAAACAAGATTATAAATCGCATACACAGTTTTTACAGGACAGATACGAGAGTGTGGAAAAACACCTGACTAAAACTCAGGAGACCTTGAGTCTGATTAGCCTCCCAAACAGAAGGATGATAGGAAGCAGATCACTGAATCCTTCTGTTACCTCAGTAACTTCATCTTTACAAACACTGAACCAGATTTAGACAAACTTGAAGCCCTTTGAGTACTAAAGCCCTTTGATTTTATACTGTCCAGAGTGCAAAACAGGGACAGAGAATTTAAAATGCATCTTATGGGAGGTAGAAACTGTTTTTTGAAAATGGAAATTGGTATACAGATTCAAAATCAAAAGTGAAGAAGTCAGTGTAGCGACAAATGGTGTTCTGAACAAAATAAGAATTCTTTAGGATCTACGGCTTACTGCCATATGTTGTGCCAATCTCGCATTTGAATTAATGGTGAAGATTTTTGCCAAAATGAACTACTTAAATGTCTGGTATTACCAGTGGCTTTGGTATTCATGTTTACCCTTCATTCATGTTCAGCTCTGCCTGGTGGACAGAGAAGGGAATTTGGATCTAAGTCTCAGGCTTAAGATCTGGCTCTCTGCAGGCCTGGTCACACCACCCACATTCTGTGAACCGGCTGAACCTCAAATTCCTCATCTATAAAATGGGATAAGATAATGTCAACTTCTCCTGAGACGAAGAATTGCTAAAATGATTGTACAATGCACATCACAGATGTGTTTCATGATGGGACACCTGTTATTTGTTCTTGCTACATAATAATCATTGATTAGGTGACTTCTATATACACAGGATTGGATTACCAGTTAAGAAATCTGATTTGGTACACTGTCTCATATAACCATAGTATAAATGATAAAAACTCCCCGACTTATTTTATTACAAAGATAATTACTCAACATAACATTTTGTATTCTCCTTTTGAAAAAAAACCTTAAAAATGAAAAACACTGTGCCTTTGCTATGGAGAGGAAAAATTTTCTTTTGATGTATGCGAATGATGCATATAAGACAGGTTAATATCAAAAGTCTGTAAAAACATGAAAATAAGGTGTGTTTTCCAAACAAAGCTCTTGTAGAAATAATCCAGTGCTATAACAGAGCTGTGAAATGAAATCAGAAGAAAACAGATATGGAAGGAAAATAGTTCTAGATGAAATCTGAAGGGACACTGCACCAGTGAGCCAAAAAACTATCTGTACAAACACTGAAAAACCACCCACAAAAGCGATCAACCCTCATCTGTATGTCCTCTGCTCAGGAAAACGAGCCTCTATAGTCTCATTACTCCGTGGGGTTATAAAATGTTGACCTGAGTTTCAGATATAAATCTTAGGACTAAAAAGTGGTTACATTAGGCTCCTTTCCAAAATACTGCTTAGAAATGACTTTGTGAGTATCATCCTTTACTCGAACTTACGAAAGGATCAGTGCCCCATAATGGGGATTTGTCATTTAAGAAAACTGCAGTTATGAATCAGGTTTGAAGGTTTCCGATGCGAAAAGTCGGCTTCACCTTAATTCTGGAATGTGTTTTACTAGGACGGCAGTTTGGGACTTACGCTCGGCCCGCCTCCGTGCATCTTCAGAGCCCGCACGGTTGCCACCAGCACCACCACGTTGGGCACCAAGCCGGATGCTCGACATTTGATGTTGAAAAACTTCTCCATTCCAATATCAGCACCAAAGCCGGCTTCAGTCACTGTGGAGAATCAAGGTGGAGATTTGCTATCATTGTCTCAAAACAAGAGCAGATTTTAGTTTTAGCCATGTTGGGCACGACTCAGGTTCCAAGGACCCTTTAAACTCCCCACCACGCCCAGTGCCATTGTTCCTTGTTCACAAGCCGAGGTAGACTGATATTCCCAAGGTCACAGAAAGTGTTCCGCTCCCCTACGTTCTCTAAAAAGATGGCTCTCTATTCGGCTTTAGACTGCGGTGCCGTAAGGATTCATTGCCATGGTCGAAATCTTCTGGTATGCACACTCAAAGCAAAGCATTTCTTAACCACAGATGGGACTGTCAGCTTTTTAATCGGGTTCCAAATTGTAGCAAAGGACATTGCTAGCATGATTAGCATTAGAGGGTCCTTTCTTTCTTTTAAAAATATTTTTGTAATGTTTATTTTTTTTTTTTAAGTTTTATTTATTTTTGAGATAGAGACAGCATGAGCAGGGGAGGGTCAGAGAGAGAAGGAGACACAGAATCCAAGGACAAGCTCCAGGCTCTGAGCTAGCCGTCAGCACAGAGCTCGACACGGGGCTCGAACCCATGAACCTTGAGATCATGACCTGAGTGGAAGCCGGATGCTCAACCGACTTAGCCACCCAGGCACCCCTGTAATGTTTATTTTTGAAAGAGAGAGACAGAGCACAAGCATGGGAGGGGCAGAGAGAGGGAAAGAGCAGAATCCAAAGCAGGCTCCAGGCCCTGAGCTGTGAGCACAGAGCCCGACGTGGGGCTCGAACCCATAAACCGTGAGATCATGACCTGATCCCAAAGTGGATGTTTTAACCAACTGAGCCAGCCAGGCGTCCCCTTTTCTTACTTTTTGTAACATGCATGGAATCCCTTATTTAGTGCCACCATTGTTTCATGTTTGCTGTGTCATCTGTGTCACTTGATGAAATTCTAGTTAGCAGAGTGGGTTAAGAAGATGAATCACCAGGCTTGATAAAATAGCATCTTTAGACCCTAACCACGGAGGACACTCATCTTTAGTCATCCCCTCCTCTGCCCCCGAATTGCTAGAAAAGTTACGGAGGAGGAAGCTGAGAGTAAACCTATCACTGCCTTCCCAGATAATACTAGTGACGGACGTGAGGTCAGCAGCACACAACGTCACTTCCACACGCAAAGGGCAGCTCTAGGATGGGCACGGCCACTGGCACCACCAGGGGCTTATCAGACACACAGAATCCAGGGACCCCACACCCAGTGAGTCACAATCAGCATTTTAACAAGATCCCCAGGTGACATGAATGCCTGTTAACATGTGAGAAGCCACACTAGGAAAAGAATAACACCAGTGTGAGAGGAAGGAAACATTTATGAAACACGCACTACATATTGACAGTACAAGCAAGGCCATAATTTATGGCAGAGATAGGAATTGGCAGTAAAAAAAACTAAGATAAAATCAAACCATTTAAAGTGTGCACGAATGAAGATATTTGTATTGAGCATTCACTAAAGGCACACATTTTAACAAGAATGAAGGAAATAAAATCCTGAAGCATCACCTACAATTTCAAATTCTAAATACATCAACCCATATTCTAATTCTTTCTTGTTTCCTTTAAGTCCTTCATATTCCTGCATGATTTTGATAGAATAGGTAGGATTTTGTCGTTTGCTCCTTTAAAACTTTTAGGCTTTTCTCGCGGTACCATAGACTTTCAGAGTTTCTGAACATGTGTGGCAGCCTCTAATTTTGTTAGCTTGATGTATGAAGATTTACAAAACTGTTCCCTGTTATTAGGCATTTGGGTTGTTTCCAACATAAACGATGCTGGAAAATATCTGTGCATGTGAGATTTAACCTCTTTCACATTATATTCTTGGAACAAATTCCCAAGGGTGAGAGCAGGGTGCCAGTGGATATAAAAAATTTTATGACTGTTAATATGCTTTTGACAAATTGAAAACAATTTCTTTAAGAATATTCAACTTGGAATGAATTTAGCCATAAAGTCGTTTTTTCCTTTATTTTCCTTGAATAAATGATGTTGTAGAAGAAGTGAAAGCAGTAAAGAGGCATTTCTTTTTACCCGCTGTTTGGACAGTTCTACTGATCGGATGGGTGGTGGTGATAACCAGGCAAGATCATGGGCGGTGACGATCCCGATCTCAGCGGGATCCCGGGCGGAACCATTGGTGATGGCAGCATGGAGGTGACGTAGTGGACTCCAGAAGAGGGATGTTTAGTTGATTTTGTCAAAGGTCATGACAGACTGGGCTCCCGGCAGGGGAGAGGAGACCATACTACGGCTTGGTGTCAGACAGATCAGATCCAGACTCCCTCCCAGCTGTGTATATGAGCTGTCCATTAACGTGACAATCAAAGAATGAAGGCTGGTCAGTTATTTAACCTATTTGGGTCTCAATGTCTTCATCTGACCTGTTGGGGGAATTAAGCGAGATAGCAAGGTAAAGTACTCAGTGACTGCTTTCCGGGGGCACTGTGGGAGCTCCCCAAAATGGTCTGCATCGTTATTACCAAGAGACCAATTCTCCCTCTTGCTAGAAATCATATTCGATTCTTAAGCTTTTGTCGAATTCCTGCTATGTGCAAGCACTGTGCTCAGGGTGGTGGCCCAGGAATGGGGTCCAGCCCTCCAGGGACCTGGGTGGAGAGATTTCCCCGCTATGGGATGGAGAGAAGGTGGACACGGTGCATGGGGAGGGAGGGATGTTGCACGGCGGATCTGCAGAGTGGTGCTCACGGAATCAGGCTTTGAGGGACAACAGGGTTTCTCCAGGCAGAGAAATAGGGAGCTGGGGGTGGGGGAAGGAGAGGGAGCGGGGAGTGAAGGGCTTCACAGGTAAAGGAGAGAGCAAGAGCAGAAATCCGCGTGTCAAGATGAAGAGAAATGATCCACGATGACTGAAGAAGTCCGTTACCTCAACCAACATGACCGGCTCTCTGGTGCGATCAGTTCTGAGGAGCAAGCGACAAAGCTGTGTGTGTGCATCTTTGTTTCAATGCTGTGGTATTTGAAAAACTGCTTAATGTTGCCCTATAGTTGGAGGTAGATTCGCGCGTGCAGTATTTGAGCCAGTGGGCTCTTAAGTCTTTCCAGCTGGGTGCCCATTTCCACTCGTAGCTCCCCTATTAGACTACGCTCCGTGAGGACACGGGCCACGTCTGTCTGACAGACGGACACTGCAGGACACACGGTGGGCACGGATGACTGTGTACGTCTCTAAAACAAGTGAAAGGGAGCAGTGGGTTCAGGTTCTGTGTCTCCCTCTCTCTGCTCCTCCCCTTCTGCGCTCTCTCTTTCTCTCTCTCAAAAATAAATAAACATTAAAGAAAAAAAGTGAACAGCAGGATTGCAAAGTTTTTAAAACACTTGGTCACAAATCTAACAGCACGGTTCACTGATAATAATTTGATCCCCCTAAGAAGCTGCAAGCTTAAGTTCCCTTCCAAAACCATCTCTTCCTTAAACTTCACGATGCAGTCGCCATGCTCATCCCACCCGCACCAGCTCTCTGTGGCCTAAAGGAAAGACACCCAAGTTTCTTATCACAAAGCCCGAGGCCACCCGACGTAACCAACCGCAGGCACACACCCCCTTCCGTCTTCACTCTGCCTGCAATTTTGTGCTCATAGCCTAACATCACGCTTCCCGTAGAGCCCGCACATCTGATGTTTGTCATCTCTGCCCCTCCTCCTGATGGGAACATCTGGAACGCTCCTCTCTCCCCGCTCTCCTCTTCAACTCGTTGCCCAACCTCAGCTCAGGTCTTCCAGAAGCTTGCCCCGATCCTCTCAGGGAGAGGGGGCTGCCCGCTTCCAGCCCTCTGGCCTGCTCCTTCACGGGGCCTATGTCTATCTCTGCAGGCAGTGTCCTAACGGGACTGGAATGTCACCCCCCACCTGGAGGGCACGGACCATGTCTTACTCATCTTCACATGTCCATTACCTGTCACGTACCTGCTGCACACGAATGAATTAACAAAGGTGAGGAGAAACTGTCAGAGCAGGATTCAGAGCCAGTGGTGACCAAGTAAAGGCCATCATTTGGTGGAGACAGGTAGACACAAAAAATAAAATTAGATAACTAAAAATGTTCTTATACCTCCCTATCATGGTTCCTTCTTTTCTTTACATCAGCAAACATTTTAATGCTAGGAATAAATGTCATATCCGACAAAGATATGACCATCGCAAATGTCTACATAGGTTAGCTCAGCTTAATTTCGTATTTTATGTGGCAAATTGAAAAAAAAAATAGTAACAAAGAGAACTGCAATGAGGAAAGGAAACAGGATGCAGTAATAAAGGTCCAGGGACTGTGGCTTCCAAATGCAAAGGAAATATGGAGGCAAATAATGTGAAGAAAACAGAAGAATGTGCCAGATTCTCATGCTTGGAAGAGTGGTCTGAAATACTGTATGGAATCATTTCTGTGTTATTTGTTTTCAAGTATCAGGATGCTAAGGAAAACAGAGTTTGGAAAAAGTATGCTATGCACAATCAGCAGTCACCAAAATAAGGACCACTTAAAAATGTGACATCAGCAAGTATGAGCTTGGAAATGCACAGTGTGGATGGAGAGCTGCGTATCTGTGTCCTATATGCCGTGGTGTCTAGAGGCGAGCAGGGGACAAAACCCTCTCACAGGCAGGTTCTATTTCCCAGATGCTTCCTGAGAATTATCTACAGAGAACTAGTAAGTTAAGTTTTCCTAGTGATCTCAAATAAGCAATTTGGTCACTGATCATATTTGCTGCTTTTGATACATGGCAAAAGAGCTACACTAAAGAAATACTACTGGTTGATTTTAATACAGACCTGCTCTCGAGTCATGAAGCAAAGACACTATGATGTAGCATTCCTGAAAAGCACGTACTGTAATCTTCTGAAAGCTGCATATGTTAAAAAGGCTCCCAAGAAAATGTTTGCACATGCCACAACAATTATTTGTCTTGGCAATCTTTTTTCTTGGGGGGGGGAGGGTGGGGACAGAGGATGGTCACAGATGTTCAACTTAGGAAATGAAGGAAAACAGGAAACTGACCGATACTCTTACTGTGTAAGCACAGACGCTGTTAGATAGTGATTTTATAGCATGGCTTGACTCAACTTTATAACCTAGAATCTGCGCGGAAGGGAAGTGTCAGTGGGTCTGGGTTTGGAAGGGACTAGCTATTTGGACAAAAACGGTCAGTCCTTTCGCAGGAAACAGAGCTCAGGGTTCAGTGGGAGAGTAAAAACCGGTACCGGACAACCAGGTGGCCAGCTTCCTGGGCTGCTCCGCGAGGGTCCCCGGCTCTCATCGTACAAACTAAACAGAAACGACAACAACAAAACCCTTCTGGAGGGCATGTGTCAGATCGATGAAATTTGTGAATGAGGCAGAGAGATGATTTTTATGTCAATTTATTCTATCCACATGTGTGTTCAATCTGCAGTGTCCGATGCATAGAAGAAAATTTTTATCACAGGATGGAGATAAGCAAGCACCAATCAACTAACTTATTAAAAAAAAAAAAAAGGTATTTATGTCATCACCTCCTCCTAGGTGGGACCTAAAAATTATGGATTCATAAAATTCTAGAGCTCAGATGGAACTAGCCTTTGCTGGGCTCATATGTGCCCGGCTAGTTACGTTCCTGAGGTAAGAGCCCACTGTGGTGTCCCAGGTCCCTCTGATCCTCAGCTCTGAGCTGTCTGTGCCGCACTACACGCTCTCTGCTACTTGTCACTCTACTTCAAAGCACTTTTGATTGAACACATGCAGCTCAGAATTAAGGAAAAGCCTCCATTTCTTCACCTTTGTCAATTACTAAACCTTAAGCAGTCATGTGTATATATATGTCTGCATTTAGTGAGGAAACTTTTTTTTTTTAAAATGTTTTATTTATTTCTAGGAGAGAGAGAGACAGCGTGAGCAGGGGAGGGTCAGAGAGAGAGGGAGTCACAGACTGAAACAGGCTCCAGGCTCTGAGCTGGCAGTCAGCACAGAGCCCGACGCGGGGCTCGAACCCACGAACCGCGAGATCATGACCTAAGTGAAAGTTGGACGCTTAACCGACTAAGCCAGCCAGGTGCCCCAGTGAGGAAACATTTTTAACATGATGAAGATCAGAAATTAATTAGGGGCGCCTTGGTGGCTCAGTCAGTTAAGTGTTCGACTTCGGCTCAGGTCATGATCTCATGGTTCATGGGTTCAAGCCCCGCGTTCGGCTCTGTGCTGACGGCTCAGAGCCTGCAGCCTGCTTTGTTTGAATTCTGCGTCTCCCTCTCTGCTCCTACCCAGCTCGTGCTCTGTCTCTCTCACACACAAAAATAAAATAAACATTAAAAAAATTAAAAAAGAAGAAATATTAATTAATTACCTAATTAAAAAGGAGTATCGTTCTGACCTTTTCCTTCTTTTTGTCTTCCTTGAATTCCTATTTTAAAATTTTTATTTATTTACGCAGTAAATTTGAATTAAATTCTTTTTAAAATATTTGTTTAAGGTTTATCCGTTTTTGAGAGACAGAGCATGAGTGGGAGAGAGGCAGAGAGAGAGGGAGACACAGAATCCAAAGCAGGCTCCAGGCTCTGAGCTGTGGGGCTCGAACTCACAGACTGCGAGATCATGACCTGAGCTGAAGTCAGATGTTTAACCGACTGAGCCACCCAGGAGCCCCTTGAATTCAATTCTGTTTTGCATTTACTTCTAAGTGGTCTCATGCTTGGGTACATTTACCGAACCCATTTCTATGGAATCACAAACCTTACTGGCAGATCAGTAGCTCTCTAATGGGGGAAGACTCTACACCAAACCCCAACCCCCGCCCCCACCGCGGGACATTTGGCAATGTCTGTAGCATCTCATAGGTAGAGGCCAGGGATGCTGCCACACATCCTACAAGGCACAGGAGAGTCCCCTCACCTTTCACCCTCCCAAAAATCCCCAAATTAGAATTGCCCACCAAAATAACAACAGAGTTTCCTATTGCCATGGTTCAAGCATGACCATGGTGCCTTATACTTTCTAGATACTCTTTCTGAGAATGTTATAAATGCATTAGATGCTAGAATACAAACTTATACAAAATTATTACATTAACAACACCCTTACGTACCATAAGTTCCGGAAATACAATAATCACAGTAAAAATTCTACATGTTCACTACAACGTGGCAGTTCCTGGAGATGAAAAATAGCACTTCGTTGGGAGACTGCTGTACTAACCTCATAAGAAGGTGAGGGAGGGATGGACAGAAAAAAAATCAGCACGTAGCAATGGTCAGGCTTACTGCTAAAGAAGAACATCTATGATGGGAAAAGCTATTCTAACTAAAGACAGGGCACGGAGAGAGCACAGGACTATTTCTTAAGTACCGCCTACATGCCAGGCCCTGTACTATATGTTCTCTGTCTTGTTTCACTCTTCAACACCTAGGAGGGACCTTTCCCTGCCACGTCCGTCCGGCTTGTGAGGCGCCGGATAGATATTTCTTCCCAAGCTCACACAGCTCTATGGGGTGGAGCTCGGGTTGAAAGCAAGGTCCATCTGACTGCAAGTGCCCCTCCCACCTCGTCATCAGGCAGCATTTGTCCAGCACAACTGCTTGGTAAGTGGTGCTTCTACGGAAAATCTCGACACCTCGCACTTCAGTATTTTGGCACAGGAAATGCAGCTCTCTTCACAAAGCCTCTTCCTGCACTCTGACAGGCGTGTCCAGACCTGTTTTTCTAATTGCAACACGTATCTGCTGTGATAACAGAAAGCGTGTAATCTGGAGTCTTCTCCAGTAAGACATGTATTTCTTTCTTTTTTCAATGGAACTCATCAATGTTTTCTCTCGTGGAGCAAATAATCTAGGGATTATGAATCCCAATCCTCTCTTTAGTTCTTGGTCTGTGTGCCAACAGAGCAAAGTCCTGGGAAGCAGCAGGGAGTGAGCAGGGAAAGAGCTCTGAGGAAGACAGAGCTCCCTGGACCAGGTCCCCTGGGCTTGCTACCCAATGCCACAGACCACAGGCAGGGAACACGTGTTCGGCCATCTGGCCTCCTGAGAACCCAATGGTCATTGTCCACTGGGTGAGCCAGACCCCTTAGACCTGACTTCCCAGCCTCCTCCAGCCAAGCATCTCAGTTCTGCTTTTACCTTGGGGAAACTCCTCCTTGAATTCGGAGACCGAGTTAAACTGAGGCACCAAGGTCTTTTTCCCCCTGAGTGTCTGGCTACTTGATATGCCTGATGTCACAAGAATTGCTAATGGAATTTCCACCTGCACTGTAACTAAGGGGTCCTTTACTCCATGTGTGCTTAGAAGATTGGAACTTTCAGATTTCAGAGCCAATTCATAACGACAGTAATTTTTTTCTCTATGATGCAGGCAAAAACACAGGTTATCAAATATACAACATACAGAGTTCCCCATTAATTTTGAACGTGAACGTGACTTCATGGACTGTTAGGTCACACAGAAGAACTAGTACTTTACAATCCACTTGGCTCAAAATGGGTTGAGGTAAGAAATATGTCTGCACAGCGCCGATTTTGCTAACTTAATCCTCGAAATAATTTCTTCTCAACAGAGGGAAGAATGAAACTGTACCTCCCATGCACTCAGCATTTTATTTTCTCATGACTAATCAGATATAAAAGTATAACCTTTGTACAGGAGGAAGCAAGGTATATGCCGGACTGGACTTCATTCTGAAGCAATGGGAGCTACAACTCCTGAATAGGGATAAAGGAATAGAAATGAGACTCCTCAAGCCGCCTCTTTCTGCCCTAAGTAAACACATCTATGCAGCTGCAGCTGTCTGCCCATAAACTTGGGGAAGACGCTGTTCAAACTCACAGAAGCACATGAATTCTGAACCTGAGCTAGAGATAGGCTAGCCTTTGAGCATTTTGATTCTTCTGTTTTTTCAGTGACTAGGAGGAGACTAAGTAAACCAGGATGAAACATTAATTATAAGAGGTCAGCATTATTACTACAGCTGAAAAAAAATTAAACTTGGTGTCAAACATATTAATTTTGAGGATCGAACTCATCTTAGAAATTTTACCAAAAAACTCAAATCCTTTCCTTTCCTTTCCTTTGGATTTGTCTATTTAATCTATGTGCCTCTTTGGTTTCATTAAATGTCTTAAGGTCAAATTTCCCTAAGAGCATGGAGAACCAACCAGGCACAAATTAGAAAGCCTACAGAAATAAAGGAGTAAAAAACCAGTATTATTAGTAGCATGTGCCTTCCATTCACCCTTTTGGAGATGGCAAAGCTTACACGTGTTAGGGAGTTTTGGTACTAGTATAGAAAGCATGAGAAAGTTACTGAGGATGTATCTGGGGAAAGGAAAGAAAAAAGATAAGCAAAGTTTAAAAAGGACATAGATCCACTTGAACCATATGTTTTCAGTAATGATGGAAAAACTCTGAAAATACCAGTAAGGCTGCTTCGATGCACTTTAGTGTCAGGGACCCAGAATTTCCTTCCTCTGGAGTTAATTAGTAATAGACACTGGTTCCCATTATTTGAAACCATCATTAATCATTCTGTTTTGTAAAGTAATTCTGACCCAAGTGAAATTGAATTTTGGGAAAAAATGTAGAAGATGCAAATTAAATTATACATGTTATTTTTACCTCCCTTATAAAACTCCAAACTGAATTACATGCACAAATCCATTATCCAAATAGTTCCCATCTTCTTGCAGCGATCGTGAGTATCTCTACAATGTCACTGTCATGACCAGGGTTTTAACCCTTCTGTTTTTAGCAAACAGTGGTGTCCCAAAGTTCTGGCCAGAGGCCTGGAATTTGGATGACTGCACGGGAACAGAACTCTTCTCTTACATCCGAGAACTGGACACGAGGAAAATAACTTGAAAAGAGAAACAAATCTGGAAAGGCTTTAACTAACATGTCTTACCCTAAAATAATCAAAAAATGAAGCATAACATTTTTCATTGAGCATTTTATGAAAAGAAGCCCAAGGAGGCAGAAAGTAAAGATGTCAAAAGTTAATATATTTCATCTGAAAGGTTCAGGGATTGGGTGGGGGGGGCACATCAAAAAACCTACAATAGCTTTTTCTCCAAGGACAAGAAACCCAGTAAGTGAAACTCTTATTACTGAGTTTGAGAACGAATTGAATATTCCAACATTCTTAGTATGACACTTCTAGAAGAAACTCAGAGAGACAGACAGAAGGAAAGCATTTTAAACTTGGAAGCTGGAAGATGCTACAATGTATGTAACAGAGCAGGGATTATCCAAAGTGAAGGAGAGACCCATCAGTGTGCCAGAAAAATCAGTGTAATGGACTGCAATCAGAATTTTAAAAAGGAAAAGAACGAACACAGTAAATATTAGGATACACCACACGTAATGAGAAGAAGTAGTGCTGCTTCAGAAGATGTGATTCAGTTTGTGTGTACACGCACACCTGTGTACACGGGCATGTACTTCATGCTTCGCGTTGGAGTCACTGGCCCGGACCCTATGCAGATTTCTTATCCAGGAAGGGACGAGGCCAATCTGCAGGTTTTACTGGTTTCTTACAGGATCGATGTGAGGATGATGTGCGCCTGGCTCCGCTCTGCTCAGGGTTGTGCAAACAGCAGAGGCAGCTCACAAGGACAAGACCCCAGTCTCACTTTTATCAACGATTATATTTATATGTAGGGTCACGGGTGCAACGTTCCTCTCACTGATGCTGAGGCTCTTACGCTTGGGGGAGGAGGCAGGAATGGTCTGCACACTCCTGCCTTTGACATTTCCTTCAGTATGTGTGACCTGGAAAGCAGAGGGAGACAGGCTCTCCCCACTGTCTGACGGGAGTGGATCCTGAAAGGACTGGATTTTTTTTAAAGTTTATTTATTTTGGGAGGAGAGAGAGAGAGAGAGAGAGAGAGCGTGCGCGCAAGTGCAGGAGGGGCAGAGAGAGAGAATCCCAGGCAGACTTCACATTGTTAGCACAGAGCCCAACGCGGGACTCGAACTCACAAACTGCGATATCATGCATGACCTGAACTGAAATCAAGATCTTGTGGTTCGTGGGTTTGAGCTCCACATTAGGCTCTGCTCTGATGGTGCGAAGCCTGCTTGGGATTCTCTCTCTCTCTCTCTCTCTCTGGCCCTCCCCTGTTTGTGTTCTCTCGCTCTTAAACAGATAAATTAAAAAAAAAATGAAAACACACTGATTAGACCAGTAATTCATATTTACATTTGTAAAAAACTCAAAAGTGAAGAAAATAACCTTGAAAAGGAGGGATGGGCATAGTTTTTCATTGGCATATTTTCAACATGATCTTTTTCTGATTAAAAAGTGAATATAGGGGTACCTGGGTGGCTCAATCAGCTTAGCATCTGACTTTTGCTTTTGGCTCAGGTCATAGTCTCATGGTTGTGAGTTCGAGCCCTGCATTGGGCTCTGGGCTTACAGCACGGATCCTGTCTCCCTCTCTCTGACCCTCTCCAACTTACTCTCTTCAAAAAAATTAAAAAAAAAATTTTTTTTAAATAATTTTTTAAATTTATTTCTAGGAGAGAGAGAGAGACAGCGTGAGCAGGGGAGGGTCAGAGAGAGAGGGAGATACAGACTCTGAAACAGGCTCCAGGCTCTGAGCTGGCTGTCAGCACAGAGCCCGACGCGGGGCTCGAACTCACGAACTGCAAGATCATGACCTAAGTGAAAGTCGGACACTTAACCGACTAAGCCACCCAGGCGGCCCTAAAATTTTTTTTAAAGGAATATTTATTATTAGTGTACATTACTGGAAAAATTGATATGAAAATACAACAACAACAAATCAGGCACTTTTAACCATATTCACTATAATCTCTGTTGAGAGGAAAGACACCCTTGAGAAGCCCAGCAACACATTTTCTAGGGAAACGATAACAATCGATCAGGATTAATTCTAATGTTCCCACCACCTGCCTCTACCCCCACCCCAAGTCCAGCAGGAGCTGACACAACAGCCTGCTATATGTCTCATTTTGTAGAAATGAGGAACAAGCCCTCTCACCTGGCCACCTCACTCGCCTTTGCTTCTCTGGGTACGGTCCCAGCCTGGCCTTTTATCTATAAGTGGGTCCAGCTTGGGAAAAACTGTTGATTAAAATAGGTTTCCTTGGGGGCGCCTGGGTGGCCCAGTCAGTGGGGCATCTGACTTCCGCTCAGGTCACAGTCTCATGGTTTGTGAGTTCGAGCCCTTGCATTGGGCTTGCTGATGTCAGCCTGTCAGCAAAGACCCCTCTTTGGATTCCCCTTTCCTGCCCTCCCCTCTCTGCCCCTCTTCTGCTCAAACTCTCTCTCTCCAAAATAAATAAAACTTAAAAAAAAAATTAAAATATTCATTACTATGTTTATTATACTGGCAAAAGAGAACATTACAAGGCTTCATTATGCCGCCTCCCTTGGACATTTGTGAGATGGGTCTGAAGGGCAGACGGGGGGCTGCTCCCATGAGGACAGAGACCCCTAGTTACATGCTTTTATCTCTAACAGAATGGGTGTCATGCTCTACGGACCCTTTTGTGTTCTGATCTTTTCAGTGAACCTAATACGGAGCATTTCCCTACGACTTTTTAACAGCTTCCAGATAACATTTTATTTTATAATATTCCATTGTAAGAGCGAGTCATGATTTATAAAACCACTCTTACTTTTGGTCCTGTTTTAAGTTCTTCTTCAGAAGAGATCTGTGATGAACTGGAGAACGGAAGTGAGCCGGGCAGTTTGCCTGACTTAGAAGATAATCCTGAGCACGTCTGTGTAGAGGAGTCAAAAGTGTGCTCTCCTCATCCTTGCGGGGCTAGCAGCAGGTGCTGTCATGAAGGAAATAAAGATGGTGACACGGACGTGGCATTAACTCAATTGTGCGTCTGGGAAACCTCTTGAGCAAGGTCATGCTGCGGGCAGGTTCTCAACTCATCTTTCTATTCGAAGGAGACCATGTAGAATCAGAAAATGTCTTGGCTTTTTTTGCAGCTAAGCATGGCTACGGGACCAAGGTGATTAGCTAGTGGAAGTGTTGGGTGTAACTTCCAGGCAGGCTCCTCAGAAGGCGGGTGTGCCGTTCTTCCTTCTTTCTTGCTGGCTGGGATAACAGATCAGTGATGGCTGGAGCGTGGGCAACCACCCTGGACATTTTTCATTTCTATCTTTTCAGTTTGCACTTGATTTCATTCAACATTACGCGGTGTTTTCTTTCTGGGCACGACAGTAACTCTGGGGTTGAACTAAAGGTTACATATCTGATTTAGAAAAGATGGCAGATTTGCCTTCCAATTTGCCAATGAAAGCGCTGAAATTTTAGAGGTTGCGATGTACCCATAAATGCCCCAGAGCTATGTGACGGGAAGCAACTGGAAGAGGTCTGATCGCAAGCTCCAGACGCAGAATTATGGCAGAAACGCAGGGAACGGCAGTCAGTACTCAGAAGCCCGGGATCCATGTGGAGGGCTCCCAGGATTTTCTGCTCATCTGTCTTCAAGGATGGTTCTTGCGCTCAATTCTACCTCCTTTGTGTGTGTTCTGTGCTACCCAAGGAAATGCTTTTTGGAGGCAGAAGACCTGTTTTTATAGTCGTTTGGGATATTTTTAGAAGTTACATCATTAAATTATTGCCTAACCCTTAAAAAAAAGTAATAACAATCCACAGTCAACCAAAGCATTCATGCAATTTTATAAAACAAACAAAAAAGGACTAAACAAGACGGATGGGGGGGGAATCAAAAGAAGGTGCTCAGATGCTGGTGCCTGACATTCAGAACATTCGTGTGCCTCGATGCTTGAAAATATGGAACCATTTTTGAGAACCTCATTCACTGGAGCCTAACTGAACATGTAGAATTAAGGAGCGCTTGGTGGAGTAAACCTTCCTCACCGCACCTAGAAGGCAGGGCATGCAGCCTTGGTGTCCCGAGGGGGGGGGGGGGAGCGCAGAGAAAGCGTCACCTGGCTTCCTTGGCCTGATGGGGTCAGCTCTTGTCTGTTCATCAATCACTTCCGCTGGAGAGCAATGTAAAGCCCCGACCCTCTGAACATGACTGTTAACATCCAGATTTAGCTCTAAGAAAAGCTAAATACTTGACCACGTTCTAACAATGACTGCCAATCTGAGTCTCTGGTCTCAGCCTGGCTCCTAAATTACAGACCCGCATTTCCTCTCTGGTCTCTCCCCTCCCGACGTAACTAATAAACATGAACATTCTGCCACAATTGCCTATTTTCCTTTTACGAAAGCGGTAAACAGCGCACAGGGAAAGCTGTGGCCGCCCATGCCTGGTCCCCAGTTGAGCTCCCTCCTGCCTCCCACAAAGGGAAATTCTATGAAGCTGGTGCTTCCCCAGCTCGTCTGTTTGTACTTGTACAAACAAAGGCATAGACAACATATAGTGCAGGTTTTGCGTCTCAAGAATGTGTTAGATTAAATTTACAATCCCACAACCTGCTTCTTCACTTAGCATTGAATTTCTAAGATCTTGTGGTATGGAAATACTCAGAGGTAATAAGCCTTCTGGATTTTACTGCACCCACATCTTTACTTGCTGATGGAGTCCCTTCCTATGGAGGGAGCCCCGTGACCAGGACTGTGGCCCTTCCCCCTCCCTCACCACTCCACCTCAGGAAGGTGAAAGGACTTATGTGAGGGGCAGCGGGGGGGGGGGGTGTTAAAAGAAACACCATCTTCATGGGGAGTCCCGGCAACAATAACTGTCCATTATCATTCCAGAAGCCTTCATAGATTAGAAACTGCACCACTTCTTCTCCATGACTTAAAAGGATATTGAAAATAAATCTCCAATCTGTCTTCTCTGCCATGACTCTGGGCTACTGGTGATTCCTTGAACACATACCCGCCTGTCTGCTCTCTCTGTCCTGCTTTATTTTACATCCTAACCGCTCTTCACAGCTTGTCTCAAATGCCATCCTTCTCAGGCTTCTTACTGGAACCACTATTTACAAATTGTCAATTTATCTCCACTATTCATTGAAAGTGTAACATTTCAGATTGGCACTCAGTCCCCTCCAAAATGACTTGGTCTAATCAGGAGATTCATCCCTCCACGTCTTATACACCAGCCACACTGTCCCCGAAACCACAAACACTTCCTATCTACGTCCATTTGCTATTCTGTGTGTTCTGGCTGCCGAGTTTTCGTTTCTCCCAAATTCTCCCCGTCAAATTACTTCAGATGTTCCAAGTCAACTTTTCCTGTCTTAAAAATCACAGAAGTAACATACCCTAACTATAAGTTGTAAAAATACCAGGAAAACAAAGTAAAAAGTAAAAATCACGAAGACCCTACCTCCCATAGAGAAATAAAAGCAATCATTTGACTACACTTTTTGAAAAGCAATCCTACACCCAACATGGGCCGTGAACTCACGACCCAAAGATCAAAAGTCATAGGCTCCACTGACTGAGCCTGACACGCATCTTCTGTACTTTTTCATTGCATATACAGTACAGATATTTATTTCAAAATTTCTAAAAACGAGAATTAAAAAAATTATTTTGTAACTTCATTTTTTTTCCGTACATATCATGAACATCTTCTCATGTTTCATATAAATCAGTTCTTCCTAATCGCCTTGATGTTCTACCAATAATACCAAACTAGTTTTGCTTTTTTTCCTTGACATTTTAATTTTCACACTAAAATTTTCATCTGGCTTTATTCTGAATATATTGTGAAAAAGGACTGTGAGGTTTGAGCTTTAAACTTAACAGTTGGGGGTGTCTGGGTGCCTCAGCAGACTGGACTTTGGTCATGATCCAGGGTTGTGGGAATGAGCCCTGTGTCAGGCTCCTTGCTGAGTGTAGAGCCTGCTTAGAATTCTCTCTCTCTTTTTCTCTCTGCCCCCTCTCTTGCTTGTGCTCTCTCTCAAACAAATAAATAAATAGAATAGCCACATGTCTAAACATCATTTAACCAATAATCCATCCATTAGTCAATATGAATGTCCTGTTTATCAAATTATTAATTTCCAAATGTAACGCAGTAAGTCTATCACAGGGTTCCTTTGGTATCAGTCCTTTGCCAGTCTCTCTTTACTAATCTGGTAGTTAGTGTTACCTTGTTTTGATAGTAAGACTTGGGCTAAGTCATCCATCATTATTCTTTCAAATTTTTTTGCCTATCCGCATGAATTTATTTTTGTAGAATCTAGACACATTAATTTAGAATCTAGACACATATTAATTTAACTATGAACCTCACTGTCCTGCATAGCTTTATATGGCAACGATATAATACAGTGTAGTACAATACTGGATAGCTTAGGTGGTACGGCGTGGTATGCCCTGCTAATTTTACATGTTCATTTGACACAGGAAATTTTTATTGTTTGAAGTGGATGACTGCCACCAAGACCATGGGACTGCCTCCCGCTGACAGGTCTTGCTCTGTATCTTCCAGTAAAACTTCATCGGTGTTTTTTTCTCCACACTCATTTCTTGTTACATTTATTCCCAAGTACTTTATTGTTTGGGAGACACATATAAATTTCCCCGCATTACAGTTTCTCAATTTTTATTGCTAATCTGAAGGGAAATTCCTGACTTTTACATATTTACATTGCATGGAGCTATTGAACCAAAACTTCGTTTAAAATAAATATCTTAAATTTTCTAGAGATAGAATTGTCTGCATATAAATACAAGAATGTTAGTCCCCACTTTTTCAATTTTTAAAAATTTTGTTCCTGTTCCTGTTTTATTACACTGGCTGGGACTTCCAGAACAATGATCCGTGCTCATGTCATGTGTCTTAATCTACCAGATAGGTCTTTAGGACTTTACTGTTTAGTATGAGGCTGGTCGTTAGTTCCTATTTTACAGTTCTATTTAAATTCTTCTATTGCATGAGGTCCTATTCCATTGAGATGCCCTTTTCATCCTCAAAGTTACTTCTTCACTGCTTCATTTGAACTTGATACTCAAACACTTTGTAACCAACCGTAATTCTTTTAAACCTATGGTAGTTTTTAATTGGTATTTCTTATATCAAAGTATTAATGGATAAAACATTTGTGGTTGAAGCTGGTGAGAAAGGAGGGTGTTAGAAAGCACTAATTATCAATGTTTCTTTTCCTGCCCCCCAAAAGATGTAAAAAGGTCCACAAAAGACTCAACTGTTCCTTTCACGATTACCAGTTTCTTAATATTTCTTGCCAGAAAAATCTACTGTTTTCTTTGACTAAGAACAGTATAATCTCGTAATTATACCAAACACTGCGACAACTTTAAAATAACTTCATGGAATGACAATTTTCTAAACTATAATTTATATATTAGCTAAGGGTAATTTGACTCCCAGCCAAGATGGGGTAAGAGAACAGTCCTAAAATGGAAATTTAGAAGTCATTGCACTCTGGATCTTAATAAACTCCTTAAAATAGTCTATGCATTTTGTGAATTTCAAACCTCCACTTTACTCTGAATCACATTTAAAAATCATTTTATGTTAACTTGCATGCCACTAATCTCTGAAAAACATGTTTCGGCAAGGGTCTATTAACTTCACGTTTCATGATGGTAAGCAGAATTACATTACGAGCACATTATTTAGACTATACATAAATCAACTAGGGATGGGCTACATAGCTCATTGAAAATAAATTTGCATTTTGTAAATCTTAACAGTCAAGGTCAGGTTAGACATTCCTAATGTTCAAAACGTCTTTCAAAATCTTCCCCACGGGCGCCTGGGTGGCTCAGTTGGTTAAGTGTCCAAATAACTTGATTTCGGCTCAGGTCATGATCTCATGGGTTCATAAGTTCAAGCCCCACATCAGACTCTGGGCTGTCAAAGCCTTCGTGTTCTGTCTCCCTCTCTCTCTGTCCCTCTGCCCCTTGCTCTCTCTCTCTCTCTCTATCAAAATAAATAAAAATAAACTTAAAAACTTCTTTCTTCTAATCAATATGTATTGAAATTCATATTGTCTAATATAAAATACTTTTATATCAAAACTAACCTACCATTGTTTTTTGAAATTATATGTAGAGGTTTGTAGTACATGTAAGTCAGTCAAGTTAGTTTTAAAAAGAAGGAAGGTGCGTGGAAAGTTTAAGAAGGCACTGGGGCCCCACAGCTGCTCAGTTACAGAGCTGATAAGGACAGAGGTGGAGTTTGAACCAGGGCTGTCCCTAAACCCAGGTTTATAATTCTTATACTCGGAGATGAAAAAGTTCCGGACTGTTCCCATCCCTGCCTCTACGGAGCTCTCTGAACCGGGAAGACATTTACGCGCTATTTACAGAGAAACCAAGGATACAGCCTGCTGTGAACAGAGGGGACACTCTGGCAGAGACGTGGTACAGGAGACGGTCACCAGGAGGAGAGTCAGGAGAGGCTGACGTTCAGAAAGAGCTTTAGAGGAGAGGGGTACCATCTGAGGAGGCCAACGCCGAGCAGGAGAAGGGTGAGAAGTGACCATCAGAGCGTGAGAGAGAACAGATTCCCAAACAGAAGAGGGAAAGAAGCAGAAGTCCGCACAAGACAGCCATGTCCAGAGGCAGTGCAGGGCCGGTGAGGGTGGCAGGGACGTGCACGGCAGAAAGAGGAGAAATGGTTTGGAGAACGGCTCTTTCCAGAAGCGTGTTGAACCTCTGGTCTCTATCTACAGTCTACAAGAGCTAAAAGCTAAAAGTGAGTAGTAACTCATCTCAATAGGAATACAACCAGTCTTAAATTTTTTTTAATGTTTATTTTTGAGAAGGGGGGGCATGTGAGAGGCAGAGGAGGGGCAGAGAGAGGGAGACAGAAAATCTGAAGCAGGTTCTACACTGATAGCAGAGAGCCTGATGCAGGGCTTGAACCCACGAACCGCGAGGTCGTGACCTGAGCTGACTTCAAGATGCTTAACCCACGAAGCCACCCAGGTGCCCTGGGTTACAACCATCCTTTAAAAGGAGAAGCCCACATAGAGGAAGGGAAACATTAAAGCAAAAAAGTGAATTATCTTTGTATGAACATACTGGACATAATTTGAATTTCCTTCCTTTCTAATGAAAAGTTTCTGATTCTTTGATGTTGATTAAGGTATTGCTTTAACAAACAAAAGTTATTGGTTGTATATTACATATATGTGGGAGGTTCCCACCATATTTAAACTTCCCTTAGGTGAAACTCTTGCACGGCGCACCGGGAAATGAACGCAAGAGTACTGGACCCGTATCGATTCTCCACACTGGCTAAAGGCAGCAACTACTAAATGGCTTAGCTACTCTTGTTTTTTCAAATCACAAAATGATTTGCATCTTGCCTCTCTCCCCTTGGCAGTGATGGTCTTTCCCAAATAAGAAGCCGAATCCCTCCTGTTTTGATTAGCATCCCTTTTGGCACCCAGAGTAGATTTGAGATGATAAATACGCCAGTTGAATTTCAGAACATATGTTTTTAATTTTAATGTTTAATGCCACTGCGGAGCCTCTCTGCATTGTTTCTCAACAATTTGTGCATTTAGGTATCCTCGGCTCTGGTGAATTCCAGAGTCGCGCAAGGCTCAAGCAAGACCAGGGAGTCGGGCTGGGCTGCTATCGCGCACTGTGAATCTATTGCGCTCCGGGGCACCCAGCTCCCTCCAGGGGAGCCACAAAGCACTTCGAACAAGGCCTTCTAGAAGGGATTCCCTAAGAAGGAGGTATCTGAAGCAATCCAATCCCCTTCGGTCTCTCAGCTCCCGTCTGCGGATGGCCCTGGATGCTGATGTACAGGCCCTGGATGCTGATGTACAGGAAGGGACACAGGCAGTGGTGTTGCCCATCGGGAGAACTCAAATCCCTCTGTGGGTTTCATAGGAGTTGAGTTTTTTTTTTTTTAATGTTTATTTTTGAGAGAAAGCGAGAAAGAGAGAGGGCACACACGTGAGTGGGGGAGGGGCAGAGAGACAGAGGGAGACACAGACTCCGAAGCAGGCTCCAGGCTCTGAGCTGTCAGCACAGAGCCCAATGTGGGGCTTTAACTCGCCAAGTGTGAGATCAAGACCTAAGCGGAAGTCGGCTGCTTAACGGACTGAGCCACCCAGGTACCCATAGGGGTTTTAACAAATGTACTCACACAGCTATTCTTCACTTGAAAACACATTTATATTTGTGAAGAGTGATCATAAAACTAAAGGTCCTTAGCATCCCCTGGTGGCAATAATAGCTGACGTCCACCGTTCAGTGTGTGTCTGGGTCTGTGCTGTTTCCAGAATTACTGTATTTCATCCACAGAGAAGCCCATGCAGTAGGTATTGCAGAAACTGTGACTTAGGGATGTTAGGTGAACTACCCAAAGACACGCCCAGCACGCAGCAGAGGACATTCAAACCTAGGCAGCTGATTAGTGTTTTGGCTTTCCTTGGGTAATCATCAAAAAGCTATATGCACCCTTAATTTACTGTAGCATTTTTACAATAGCCAGGATAATGGAAGCAACTCAAGTGTCCATCGATAAACGAATGGGAACAGAGATGTGGTATACAAGAGACTCTCAAATACACAGAACAAACTGAGGGTGGATGGGGGTGGGAACCAGGTGGGGGAGAGGGAAAATGGGGGATGGGCATGGAGGAGGGCAGCTGTAGGGATGAGCACTGGGTGTTGCATGTAAGTTGACAATAAATTATATTTTAAAAAACACAAAGATGTGGCGCACACGTGCACGTGCGTGAACACACACACACACACACACACACACACACACAGGAATACTACTCAGCCATAAAAAGGAATGAAATTGTGCCATTTACCACACTACGGTTGTAGCTAGAGAGTATAATGCTAAGTGAAATGAGTCAGTCAGAGAAAGACAAATACCATATGATTTCACTCATTAGTAGAATTTAAGAAACAAAATGAACAAAGAAAAAAAAAAGAAACAACAACAAAACCCAGACTCTTAAACATGGAGAGCTGGTGGTGGTGGCCATAGGGAGGTGGGGGGGGGGAGGTGGGGAGGGATGAAAACAGGGGATGGGGATTGAGACCACATGAATCATGATGGGCACGGAGCAGCGTACAGAACTATTGAAGCAATTATATTGCACACCTGAACCTCATATAACACCGCTTGTCAGTTATACCTAAAAATGAAAACAAACATGCAAACGAACAAACTGAGGCAGCTGGAGCCTGCAATCGAGTCTATTTGGCTGCTCTGAGGAAAATCCTCTCCATTATCTTGATTTTCAGTGCATATAACAGAAAACAACTGATAAACAGTTATTGGAAAAAATAGGAACCCAAAAATGTTAGCGTAACTTAATAGTGCCCTAACTGAATTCCACCACCGCTTTGCAAGATCAGCCTGTAAAATTCAATGACTGTCAATCAATAAATCCTGTTTCTAAGGTTTGGAAAAAAAATGTATGAAATATTTGACATGCGCAAAAGAATATATGTAAGTTGGCAGCAATAATAATGGAAAAGGCTGAACATTAATGCACAAAATTCAGGAGAGTGGGCACTTCGTGGGAAGGCAGAAAAATAGGGCCATGACTTCTCCTAAATGAACCACTGAGAAAAACAAATAGAAACCAGGCTTCTCTAAGTGTCCATCAATGGACGAATGGATCAAGAAGATGTGGTTTATCTATACTATGGAATACTACATGGCAATGAGAAACAATGAAATCTGGCCTTGTGTAGCAACATGGATGGACCTTGAGGGTGTTATGCTGAGCGAAATAAGTCAGGCAGAGAAGGACAAATATCTTATGTTTGCATGTATAGGAGGATTAGGAGGAACTTAACTGAGGACCATGGGGGAGAAGAAGGGGGGAAATGGTGGGGGAAAGGGAGAGAGGCAAACCATGAGAGACTCTTGAATGCTGAGAAACAAACTGAGGACTGATGGATGTGGGGGGTAGGGGGGAGATGGGCATGGAGGAGGGCACTTGTGGGGATGAGCACTGGGTGTTATATGGAAACCAATTTGACAATAAACTATTTGTAAAAAAAAAAAAAAAGAAACCAGGCTTCTCATTAAAAACTCTTCAATTATTTTAGTGTAAGAAAGGGGTAAATGTTTATTAATTGCTTCATACTCATTTGTTTTGTATTTTTCTTCTGCAACTCAATTCTAGAAAACAGGTATCAGCATGGACTCCTTTTCCTGCTGAGCTAGAGCATAAAGATCTAAAATTTCTGTTATCCTCACAAGTAAAGGTTCTTTCTTCCTTATCTCACAAATATTTGGATTTGGTTTATATCTCAAGAACATATCGCCAACACAAATAATGATCAAATAGATAACCTGAAAGTATTGCAAGTAAAGATAGTTTTCTTCAAAGCATCTTGTCGGACAGAAAAGTAAATAGACCATAAAATTAGACCCTTCCTTTTCAAAGGTTCACGGGACCTTTGATGACAAATGTTCAGAATTGGACCACACAGGGTCAGCACAGGTCACTTCTCCAACAACCAATCACCACTGCCAACGGAAGTCCAGCATAAGCAGGTGAATGGTCAGGGACAGACACTGTGTGGATCCCCTTCTTGCAGAAAGTGCTGGTGTCCAAGGTGGATAAGCAGTTCCGGAGAAACCGTCTGTTAGGCTGCTCGTCTCCGGTGGGGGGGGGGTCCTTATGCTGCCAGAATAAGTGGATTAAAAAGCAGCCCCAGGGGGCTCTTGGGCGGCTCAGTTGGTTGAGCTTCTGACTTTGTTTCAGGTCATGATCTCTCGGTTTGAGAGTTCGAGCCCTGCGCCGGGTTCTGTGCTGACAGCCCGGAGCCCGGAGCCTACTTTGGATTCTGTGTCCCTCTCTCTCTGCCCCTCCTCCGCTCACACTGTTGCTCCCGCTCTCAAAAATAAATAAATGTTTTAAAAAAAAAAAAAAAAAAAAAAGCAGCTCTGGATACAAGTCTCAGCACCTGCACTGACCTTGGTCATGTCAGGGCCTGGGATGAGGGGAGCTGAGCTTCTGACTGATTTAAATCTACTGAGCTGATGTCACCTGAAACAATCACCGAGGAAGAAAAAGTTTCACAGACAGAGAACTCAAGAAACGGGACACCAGAAACAAACATAAATTATGAGATGATGAAAGGCCTACATGTAAGTGGCAGCATTTGATAAGCCAATACAGATTTGTAGATTATGATTCCAAAAACAGAAATCATGAAGAGAAAGGATGGAAAAAGAAAAGGTACAGTGAACACGTTTAAAAGATAAGCCACGTGTGGGAGGAGACATTTGTCACACATAATGGCAAAGTGTTCGTATTCAGAAAATGTAACCCCTAACATCCTACTCCTGGGAATAGACCCTCTGTGACTTTTGCACTTATTCTCAGACTCGAATGAGAATGTTCCGGTAGCCATTATCTGTAACCGAGCACCAAAGGGGATCTCAGTGTCCATGCAGGAAGCATGAACAAGTCCACGTGCTGTATACAGGCAAGGAAGACCGCTCTGTGGGGCGCGTGCGGCTTCTTTCATCACGGCTACTTGGATAAATGCAGAAATGTTCAGGTTGAACAAAAACAGCACGTCTCCTGCCTTTGTGTGCCCTACAACTTTTTTATTTTCTTTACTTTTTCAACAACATTTTTTTTAATGTTTGGGGGAGGAAAAAGAGGAAAAATATTTTATCGGTGTGAAAATTACATGAAATTCAAACATCAGGGTCCGTGAATAAATCAATCTATTGGAATACAGCTTCCTTTATCCGTGCAGGCCTTCTCTACGGCTGCTTTTGTCCTTGAACATTTGCAGAGATGCTATGACTCACAAAGCCTAAATTAGTGGTCTTGCCCTTCACAGCAAAAGTCTGCTGCTCCCTCCCGTAGCACGATGCAGACAGTAAGATTTATTAATGTATAAAATGCTACAAACACATGCTGTATATCTGTGGTTCCCAAGTTTATGTGCGGAGGTACCCAAGGCTGCACACTGAACTCGGAAGACACATGGGATATTTTCAGTTTTGGAGGGAAACTTGGTAACACTTCACATCTGTTGAAGCCTACAAGTTCGATTACTCTGAGGTAGTTCCTGGTCTCGACTTTAACGCTCCACAGTCCTTTCAATGACATCATATATTTGGGAAGCCAAATTTTTGGCGGTTGTTGCAGTAAAAGCAAGAATGGTGTGAAAACCAATGCGGAACAGGAAATGAGCTCTGAAGGGTGGACCAACCCCATGGAATGAGAAGTTGTTCAGTGCTCAACAAGGACCCACATCTCATTAATAAGTAAATAACAGTGGCTATTTGTTAAAAATGTTTATTTACTTATTTTGAGAGAGAGAGAGAGAGAGAGAGAGCATGAGCAGGGGAGGGGTGGAAAGAGAGGAGGGAGAGAATCCCAAGAAGGCTCCCCGTTGATAGTGTAGATACTAATGCAGGGCTCAAACTTATGAACCGTGAGGTCATGATCTGAGCTGACATTAAAAATCAGACACTTAACTGACTGAGCCACCCAGATGCCCCTACAGTGACTATTTTAAAATGAAATCATATTTTTTCTTTCAATTTATATGTATTCTTTTTTTTCCCCCGACAGCTGCTGTGTTGTCAGGACATAAATATGCATGAAGTTGCTTGGACCTAACTACTTAATGAATGCAAATGTTAGGTATTTCTCTTGGCCTGACATGCCTTAGGAAATAGTTGCTGTGACACGACATGAAAAGAGAAGGTCCGAGAATCTCTGTTGTAGATCTTTTGTGGATACACTTCTGTAATAAAAGCATAAACTGTTCCTGGAAATGATAATCCCTAAATTGGGATAGTGGCTTCCTCTAGAAAAGTGGGAAAGGGAATGAGATTAGGGAGGCATTCGTATAGACCTCAACTCTGTGTCTAATGTTTCATTTAAAAAAAAAGAAAAAAACTAAAGCACACATGGCACTATAGGTTATGGTTCTGACACAGCTGAGTGAGTGATGGGAACACAGGCGTTTCTTATACTACTCAGCATACATTCCTGGATACTGGATACTCAGAATATTTCATTTTTTCCCCCACTTATTTTTTTGAGGGCAGAGGAACGGCTGGTGAAAGAAGGGAGGGTGTCTTTATACAAAAGCATGGGAAGAAAAAGGTGGTGGAATAAAGAGCAGCACTGAGAGCGAGGGAGAAGGAAATTAGTCTCAAGGTACATTAGAGAAATGAGACCTCCAGGGACAGTGAAAACCACCTTCTCTTCCTGGGCTTCCTGAACAGCGGGGTTAAAGAATAGCACTGGTGATCAGTAGTTTCCCCGAAGGTTAGCGTGTGACCGACACCTCCGGCACTTCTTGTCCTTGATTTAATTACGGATACAATCACTGGAGAAAAAAGTTGGAAGTATCCTAACAAAAATAGAGCCTTGGATGAGATCTGTTTCTAAATAATGTAAACAGGGTGAGGTCTGGGAGAATCCCAGCTTAGAAAGCTGGAGGACTACTTGACATCAGATTTTTTTAAAGGGTGGGTGAAGCCATCAGAATGTTTAGTTTGGTCTGGTTCCCTTCGACCAAAATGAAAGGGCATTTAAATTTTGATGGCAATAAAAACGGAAACAGACACTAAGCTGGTGACTGGGGGCCACTGCCAGTCGGGGTTCCTGAAGCCGAAGGAGCAAGATTTAAACGGTCTGCAGAAGGGCACTCGACAACGACGAGGAGCAGCAAGAAGATGTAACTCAACAAGATAACATTTATTAGTAAGAAGACATTTTTTCAAGCAGTAAGGAGACAAAGAGAAAAAAACCTACACTGGAATTAAATTAAAAATAATAATAACAAAAAAAGAAAGAAAACCCAGAAGCATCTCACCACCATTGGCATGCATTATTATAGACTGGTGCAATATAATTCTATTGGTATGATTTTATTTTTTTTATTATTTATTTTTAAAAATATTTTATTTATTTTTGAGAAAGAGATAAGAGACAGCATGAGCAGGGGAGGGTCAGAGAGAGAGGAAGACACAGAATCTGAAGCAGGTTCCAGGCTCTGAGCTAGCTGTCAGCACAGAGCCCAACGTGGGGCTCGAACCCACGAACCGTGAGATCACGACCTGAGCTGAAGTTGGACGCTTAACCGACTGAGCCACTCAGGCGCCCCTATTGGTATGATTTTAGATGGTACTCATCCACTGTAGGAAGGTCATCTGAAACTTGGTATTTTTTCATGGGGGAGGATGGGAACAGGCAAAGAGAAATGAGAAAACCACTGTAGATGGAGGAGTCAAGTGATCATCAGCATAGGCTTTGGTGCAAGGGTGCCCTGAGGCTGTATCCTCCAACACAGAGTGGCTGAAAGACAGAGGACATGGTTTGTAATCGCTGTAGGCTTCAGTTGTGTCCTCTGTAAAACAACGACAGCACCTACCGCACAGAACGGTTTCCAGCCTCGGAGGGAATGCATGTGGCGGCTGGTCTGGAGCTCGGGGACGGCTCAGAGAATTGCAGTGTTTGTAATGATCATATTAATAAGGCTTTGTTTCCCAATCTTCCTCGGTTTGTCTTGGAATGATAATGGTTATTTATTCTGAACTCTAAGCCCTAATCATGAAATGTTCAGGGCAAAGCTCAGGGCATGAATTGTTAATTGGGCATTTGGTCTAACGTTCTTTTCTGCTGTACTATCTGTTCATGTTTATGTACCCAGGCAGCATGTGGAGAACTCACTCTCAGTCTGTGTAATATTCTACAAAAGGCAAGAAGACTCACAGTCAATTTAGGTAATTTCTTGCCCAGCATTTTGGAAAAGGGAGCTAAATTTCAAACGTGGATAGAACTTCAAAAGCCACTAAAGCTTTATATAGATTGTTACTAAGTAAATATGGCAAAATGGCACACAGCATCCATTAGGCTGAGAAAAGACCCTGGGTCTTTATATTTTTTGGGTCCTGGGGACATTTGAAGATAAAGTGAGAATCGGGGAGCCCTTCTGTTGGGGAAAAAAAAATACAGGGGCACCTGGATGGCTCAGTCAGTTAAGTGGCCAACTCTTGATTTTGGCTCAGGTCATGACCTCATGGTTGGTGAGATCAAGCCCCACATTGGGCTCTGTGCTAACAGTGCAGAGCCTGCCTGGGATTCTCCCTACTCCTGCCCCGCTCTCTCTCTCTCCCTCAAAATATATAAACTTAAAAAATTACATACATTTATGTATATAATTCTGTATTTAATTATGGTAGGGGTGGCTGTTAACTGCCAGTTAAGAACTCCTAGCTATAAAGACAGACAAGCATATGCTGAATTCCAGCATGAAGGAAAGGTATTCATTTGAAATGAGAATCAAAACCAAATTAAGAAAACAGAAAGCAAATTTAAAACACCAAGGATCATGTGTAAGTTTGAAATCCTTACAAATAGTTTAAAAATGAGATAATTTATTAAAGCCCAGGAACTCAGTGTTGTTTTCTTTTTCTTTCTTCTTTTTAAAAAAATAACACATGATTAGGATTTGATGCCAAAGAAATGTTTGCTTTTACACCAATGAATGGAGGTTAAGAGGACTCCCATGAGGACTACTGGCTAAAGGAGAAATAGAAACAGCGATCACGGGGACCACAGCATGTTCCCCCAAACTCTCGTGGACTATTTTGGTCAAGTCTGACAAATTCGTGCAATTGCAGTTGCCTGGTGAAAATCGGGGGTTTGGGGAAGGCCCATTTCCATACAGATTTTCTTTTCAGTATCTGCAGTGCTATAAATGTGTTTTCTTCCCTTATGATTTTCTTAATACTATTTTCTTTTATCTAGCTTGCCTCACTGTAAGGTTACAGCATACGATATGTATAATATATAAAATATGTGTTAGTTGACTATGTTATTGTTTGGGCTCTAGTCAACTGTTGACTCTTAGACTTAAGTTTTGGGGAGTCAAAAGGTATATGGGGATTTTCAACTACACAGGGTGAGGGTCAGTGCCCCAACCTCCAACTTGTTCGAGAGCCAACTGTAACTAAATAAACTTCACTTGGTTTTAAGTCTAAACGGAATATTGATTCCATTATCTTGGACTAGTTATTGCAGAGTTGATAAAATAATTCCCTCTCTGTGTTTGTTGGGACACAGCAAAAAATTAGACTTAAAGGTACTTCAGGAAAGCTGCATTGTGGAAAAAATTTTAAGAGATGCCCATCATGTCTTAAGGTCTTTCATTCATCAATATGATACTTAATCTCCTAAATGCATTGTACTTACCACTGAGATTCTGTTTATGGGCTTATCTCTCACACCACTGTAAATTCCTGGAGGCTAAGAAACATGGCTTACGTATCTGATTCCAAGCTTCTACCATATATTACTTGACGTATAGCAGGAGCTCAGTGAATGTGTGCTCAAGTAACTTACTTCAAAGGACTTAAATAAATCTTCAGTTACTTTTTCCCCAGGGTATTACACAGAACTGAAATTTCCAGATCATTTGCCCATTTTCAGTGTGACCCAGAAATTATGTCAGATTGCTCTTTTTTTGTGAATTACCCTTACAAATCCTTTGCCCATTTTTCTACTGGATTACTTGCTTAAAAATCAATCTATAATCCTTGCTGGTTTATATATATTCCGATCGTTAGTCATGTGTCTATTACCTTGGCCATATTCTGTTTGCTCATATTCTGTCTCTTGTTTTTTAAATCTTATATCTTTTATCATGCACAATTTATTTTTATCTCATTAAAAATTTTTCTTTTAATGTTTGTTTATGTCTGAGAGAGAGAGACAGAGTGAAAGCGGGGGAGGTTTAGAGGGAGACACAGAATCCGAACCAGGCTCCAGGCTCTGAGCTGTCAGCACAGAGCCTGACGAGAGGGGCGAACTCAGACTGTGAGATCATGACCTGAGCCAAAGTCAGACACTTAACTGACTGAGCCACCCAGGCGCCCCCACAATTTATTTTTAAATGTAATCTAAATTATCAATCTTCTTGTAGGTGTGGCCGTCTTATATCTTAAGAGAGACAGGCTTCTATAAACAATGACTTTTCTAAGGGCACATATTTCCCCACAGGCCTCAGATAAACCTAGGTCTCCTGCATTTATCTTCCTTGGGAGGATGTTACAATGGGGCTCTTTAAGTTTCCCTTTTGTTTGAAGCCCCCAAACAGCGTCTGCTGCTCTCTCGCTAAAGGCGGGTGCTAAGCCTAGCAGGTTTGCAAAGACATTGCTTGAAAACAGATTCTTCATCCTTTAGCCCAAGAGCTACCTGGAAGTTTCAAAGTTAGAAGCCGGGAAAGGATTTCTTCAAAGAAAATTATCAGTGTGTGCAGAGTCCCGCTCCCCACTCCCCGGGAGGAAAGGATGTAGAGCTAGAGAGTGACGGCTGTAGAAGCAGGACCGGAAAGGCTCATGGTGTCTCTGCCTTAGAGGCGCACAGTGGTAGACTGGGCATGAATAGAATCTGCAGGCTGAAAGGAACCGGCCGCTGGCAACAGAAGAGAGGCTCAGGTGAGAGGTGTAACTGTCCCACCAATGAGAAGAACACAGGTTGAAGGTCTGTAATGGCTGGAGATCAGGTATTGAATTAGCAGTGGGACTGTCTAAAAGGGACAGTGCCCGGAGGGTTTCTGCCAAGAGTGAGGATCTTCTGCTGGAAGAGACTGGATGGGTACCCGAATGTCAAAGCTTCAACCTCGGGAGGGGGGCCAGACCAAGTGCAAGATGATGGGGGAGAGAGAGGAAGCCACCTTTCCCTTCCCGTTATCAGCCAAAGGCTGGCCCAACATAAGAGAAAGGAGAAGCTTAGAAGCTTAAATATGAATGAAATTTGGAGTTTTTTATTTTTACAGAAGACTGCACATACACATTTTTTTTGTAATTAAAATGAGACTGTTCTTATGACAGAAAGTGATTGGAGGGATTATTAAAAAAATTTTTTTATTTAGAGTTTCAGTTTCACAAGATGAAGAATCCTTCAGGCAGATGGTGATGATGGCTCTATACTAACATGAAAGCATTTGACTACTGAGCAGTACCCTTAGTCATGGCTAAACTGATAAATTTTACATTAGATGTTATTCTCCCACAGTTAAAAAAAAACTCACTAACCAAAGGGAAAAAAGAAACGGAATAAAAAAGGGACACTTAACCTTTATTAGTCATGTATCAGCAATGGAGAGGATAATCACGACTGGCTAAGAATGATCGAGTCTTACCCTGTGTTAAGTGCTGTGCGAGGGCTTAACGTGCAGTCTCATTTAAACCTGATTTCAAACCTGTGAAGCAAATCTTCTATAGAGCCCTTGGCTACAGATAAGGAAACTGAGACTAAGAAGGGTTAAGTTGCCTAAATTGACACAACTTGAAAGGAGCCAGATACTGACTCTCAAGCCAGTCCTCTGAACCATCTGGCAATGGACAGACTGCTGGCACTGACACCCCCCCCCGCCCCCATCAGCCCCTTAGACTCCAAGAGATCATAGAAATCATTAGCAAAATCACTGACATTTCACTGGTTCTCCATGGTTTACACAGCAGTTCCTCGTTTGACACTACTCATTAAAACACTGCAAGGTATTCTATTATCAAGAGAGGAAGTTGAACCCAGAGAAATTAAGTAACTTGACTCAGGTCACACTACCAGTTAGGGTTATGATCCCACAGCTTCTATTTCAGAGTCATGGCTGCCCATCCACACACATTTCCTCATCTGGTCCAGTTGCTCATTTTTCACATGAGAAGGTCTACTACAAGGGACACTCCCAGAGAGGTTAATGGTTTGTCCAAGGTCACAGAGAAAGCTACTATGTTTTGCATACACCATCAGCATTTATCTTTAAAGATGTTTTGCCACGATAACACATATTCTATAAATATATGTGGACAAAGTAAAGATTGGTCCAGAGGCAGAGAGCTCTGTCAGCACAAAATAGAGTGCCTTCTTCTAGAAGCTCTTTTATTTGTGGAGTTGGTGCATTAGAGCCACAACTTCACATAAGCACCCGCTTTTCAGTGCCTGCCCTTCTGCAGACTCCTGGTCCATTAGCTCTAAAATTATGCTGTGATCAATGGAACAAATCCATTTAGACCACACGTCTATCCAAGTAGACTAAGCTAGTGGATTTGGTACCCAAGCAGCAAAATACACAAGGGCTGTATAATTCAGACCTTGAGGAATGAACTACATAAATTCTCATTTGATCCCGACTGCACGTCTATAGGGAATTCTTAAAAACAGTCTCAATAACCCTGAATGAACTTTATAATGGCTGAGCAGAACCGTGCAGGGCAGAATCTTTTCTAGTAAAGTAATTGTCTTCCGAGTTTGATACGAGGCTCATGATGAGTGTGAAAGCCGTTAACTGCAAGACTTGATAATTATCAGCACTAATGTGAGGAGTGGAAATCACCTCTCGGCAGTGTAGTCTGATGCCAAATTACGGTGTTATACCAAGAATCCGTGTTATCCGTTTGTCTTTTGTTGCTGTAACTTCATGGGTGGGACCAGGCGAAGTCGACAGCAGTCACCCCCTCTTTCTGTCCAGCGTAGCCAATTAAAAGCAAAAAGAAGCGGATACCACAGAGGAGAGCTTGGCAGCAGCACAGACTGTGAAGTCCTACCAATGAAATCTTCCAGGTCTAACCGGTGGGAATCTCCCCCCCATTAGACACAGACAAATACTCCGATTGAAGAATAGCAAATTGATTTCTACTGCTAACGACAGCCGACATTTGGTGAGCGCTTCTGTTAATCACGTACAGGATTACACTCCATGCCTATGCTCCACGAACGCAGGGCTGGGTCTCTTGCTCACCGTGATTTCCAGTCTCTGAGTAACATGCCCTGTGCACTCTAGGTTCTCAATAAACATTGTCTGAATGAATAAATAATCTCATTTGGTTTTCACAATCTCTATGAGGCTTGAAACAGTGGTGTAATCACCGCTTAACAGAGGAGAAAACAGGCTCAGAGGGTCATTAGAAGATCACTCTGCCAGCCAAGTGTCAGAGCTTATATTCAAATCTGTCAGAATCTATGGTTCAATAGCAATATCATTTCCCTAGTACAGACCAGACCGCGGGGCGTTTCCGGTACAGAGGCTCGCTATGAACAGCAAGTCTGAAAGAACACATTTCAGGTCAGAATGGATACCACTCTTTTCAGCCACCAACTTTGAGATCTCTTCCATATTCCAAAACAACAAAATGTGAAAGAAATGACTTACCTACAAATCCTTCTTCACCAACCAGTTTCAGTGCAATTTTATCAGCCAACACGGAGGAGTTTCCGTGGGCGATGTTGGCAAAGGGGCCAGCGTGCACAAACACAGGGGTTCCCTACGAAAGTTAAAGAACAAATTAAAACCCCAAAAGACAAAGGGAGGAATGACCCAAGATGGTGAGTTTTGGTATTTAGAGAATCACCGAATCCATTCTGCTTTTATTAATACTGCATATTCGATGTACAGATTCTCTCAAAGAAAACGAAAACACCCTGACTCTCCCAAGGGACCAAATTCTTGGTACGTTCTACCACAGTGTCATCCTACATTTAATGCTGAACTAGGGAGAAAAAGCTGTAGGAATTGATTTTCTACTATAACTTTGTAAAAGCACTCAGCTGCCTCACTGACCATGAAGTAAGCTATTTACCTCCCTTCACAGTATTTGGCATTATATTCTTTAAAAGAATAGAATTAGACCCTGATGGTCTAAGAGGCTTATTTAAATGTATTTTTTTCTTCATGAAGAAATTAGTCACTTCTAGAAAAATCTAAGGAAAGCAAAAAAAAAAAATCAATACAATTAATGAATTGTATGATAGGGCAGGACTAGAACGTAACAGTTAAAATAATTATAGCCCATTTTTATATTCACATAATAAATCTGTTCATCTGATTTCCAAAAATTCTTTTTAAGTCTTTCTCACTGCTTAACTGGTTTATATGTTAAAAATCTGTAACTATTAAGACAGTAAAAGAAAGGAAAATGTTCACTCTTGGTCAAATGCTAGAGCAATTGTTACTAAACAGGCAAAAAAAAAAAAAAAAACCCCAATATAAGGGAATTATCAAAACCTTTAGATTTAAGTTGGTAAAGAAAATTTGTCAACACATTCACTTTAAATGCCATGTCTATCCTTTTCCTTTATCAGTAAGAACAGACTGTAGCCCCATCTAAAGGAATTTATCCACATGCACTAAAATGTTCAGGTCCAGCCGGGGCCACCGGGGTCTGTGTGTCTGAGGCCACGGCTCCACCTGTGAAAATACAGGCTGCCCTTTTAGTGACAGGAGGGAAGACAGGCAGTGATGTGGGGTGGGGGTGGGGGGCTGGGGGGTGGGAGCCATGGAAAGTTCCCATGAACCATGATGGGCTGCTGGTGGAACATATTTCAGAGGAGAAAGCTGAACAAAAGCAGGAAGAAAGGCAGTGAAAGAAAAGTCACCTCTGAGGATGAAAAAGAGGAGGGTTTATCAAAGCCACTCTGTGAGCTCTCTATTTACTTTTCTTCCCAAAATCCTCAGGAGGGACAATGACAGGGTCCCCGTGAGGTCAGACAAACGTCTGTAAAAATAAAGTTGGGGAAAATGAAACCCAAGCATAGGTGCCTATAGATACGTGCGTGTTTAGTGTCCAGATCTGTACAGCTACCTATAATTTCTCATTTCTGTCCAGATAGACCTTTTATTTATTTACTTTTTTCAATGTTTATTCATTTTTGAGAGAGAGAGAGAGAGAGAGAGAGAGAGAGAGAGAGACCAAGTGCGAGTGGAGGAGAGGCAGGGAGAGAGAGAGAGAGGGAGACACAGAATCTGAAGCAGGCTCTGGGCTCTGAGCTGTCAGCTGTCAGCCCAATGAGGGGTTCAAACCCACGAACTGTGAGATCATGACCTGAGCCGAAGTTGGTCGCTTACCAACGGAATCACTTAGGTGCCCCCTCCACCAAAATTTTTTAGTAAATATATAAATAGAAACGTAGCTCTTATAACTGCTGAACCAAATTTTAAATTGTATTCAATTTAAAGTAATTTGGATCAATAATCACATGTCGCCAAAGGCTACCGTATTGGACAGCACGTGGACACATATATGGCTAACCCAGGGTCAAACGTTAAGGCCTTTCCATTTCTCTGTCTTCTTAAAGTCTTCCGCGGGGAAGTTCTTACTCTGACTTTACCTGAGAATCACCTGGGATACCCAGGTCCTACCTCCCTGACGTCTGGTTCACTCGGTCTGGGTGGAGCCTAGGATTTGTATCTTTAAATCTTTCCAGGAGATTCTAATATGAGCCAGGACTGAGAATACGGGTCTCCTGGCAACCAGTAGTAAGTTAACCCTTGATGACCTGCTACGAGACCAACAGTCAAGGCTATTCAAACATGAGCACTAAAGCACAATCTGTATAGTGATCAATGATTTTTACATTAGTGGCTGATTTAGGCTCCTAACGCCACTCCTTAGCCAGGTGCATCGGGAATGGTTAGGACCCACATAGCAGAGTTCATAAACGCAGATATTTAAACTGAATGTTTACTTTAAAAACTATGCCCCTTGTCTGTTAACGTAATGACAAATGATCTAGTCTTAAATGAACAATGGACACAAACATAAGTACAAGAATCCTTTGGGAACAGCCCACCCCACTGACTCATTATTTAAAACAAGAATCTGGGGGCGCCTGGGTGGCTCAGTCGATTGAGCGTCTGACTTCAGCTCAGGTCATGATCTCATGGTTCGTGGGTTCGAGCCCCTCGTTGGGCTCTGTGCTGACAGCTCAGAGCCTGGAGCCTGCTTCTGATTCTGTGTCTCTCTCTCTCTGACCCTCCCCTACTCATGCTCCGTCTGTCTCTCACAAAAGTAAATTAAACATTAAAAATTTTTAAAAAAACAACAACAATAATCTGATTATCCCAAATGATGATGATAACATTATCTTCAGTTTTGGGGGGGAAGTGTTATGAGGAAGCACTATCACATCTTTTTCTAAGTTTTTTTCTCATTCACTCAGTTGTGTATTAAACAAATACGTATTATTAGGAGCAACATAGTAAAAATTAAGAAGTATTCACTTAATTATTCAACAAACATTTGCTGAGCACCTCACACATGCAAGGCACTTTCTAGGACCTACAATCCAGTGGTGAACAAGGTGGAAAGGGTCCTGCTCTCATTCTGGTGGATCAGCAGACAAAAAAGTAGGGAACTCATGGGGGTGATACTCCCAGACATGCAGAGAATGACAAGACAGTGACGGGACACGGTGACGGGGGCTGGGTTGGACACATGATTTCACTCATATGTGGAATTTAAGAAACACAACACATAATATAGGGAATGGGGAAAAAATAAGATAAAAACTGAGGAAGGCAAACCAGAAGAGACTCTTAAATACAGAGAACAAACTGAGGGGTGCCAGAGGCGAGGTGGGAGGGGGGATGGGCTAGGTGGGTGAGGGGCATTAAGGGGGGCACCTGTTGGGACGAGCACCGGGTGTTCTATGTAAGAGATGAATCACTGGCTTCTCCTCCTGAAGCCAAGGCTACGCGGTATGTTAACTAAGTTGAATGTAAACAAAATCTTGGAAAGAAAAAAATAAATAAAGGACATGAGGCCTAAAGTAGAGGAGGGAGCCAGGCATGGGAAATCGGGGTGTCTGCGAGGGGTGTCCGGGCAGGGAGAGAGGGGACGGGGGAAGAGACAGGGATGGCCCAGAGCCTGCAGGGTTTCCGGCCAGAGGGAGGACCAGGGTACAGCACCCAGGGCTCTGGGCAGGAGAGCAGCAGGACCTGATCCCGGTTCCGGGCTCTCTGATGGCTGAGCAGAGAAAGCTCTGGAAGGGCGAGTGGAGGCCGTGAGGCCAGGTGGGCAGCGGGGCACACACCGCCGAGGAAGTCTCCGCAGGGATGGAGACGGCCTCGGGGAGGGAGACAGGCTCCAGATCGGTTCCTAGGACACTGGCTGGAACCAACTACTAGGTTTAAAATCAAAGACCCTATTTTATAACCAAGTTTGATACACAATGGCTCTTGGCAGGTCCACTTACGACTCTGAAATTCTGAGGTCAGCAGATTCTGAACAAGAGTCTGGGGGGCATCACGTGGCTGACGGTGGGGGAAGGCACAGAGGGCGAAGTGAGGGCTCACACCCGCCAACGCGCAGAAGCTGAGCTGGGGACCGACCAGCAAAGGGGACGGAGGTGAGGCCAGAAGGAGGTCCCGGGGCAGAAGTCAGAAGAACCAACTGTTCCAGAAGGAAGAAACAATACCTGTGTCAGACCTCGCAAAGAGGCCACACAGATGGGGACAGAGAAACGAACGCTTGGTGGCACGGAGGGGCTGGTGACCTTGGCGAGAGCAGTCAGGGCAGGTGGAAGCTGAGGTCGGGCTGAAGTGACTGAGAACAGGGGCAGGTCACAAAGCCGAGGAGACCCTGGTCACAGACACTAACGTCCAACCGTGACGGGGGGCAGGGAAAGCGGGGAGTGGCCGGGTGTGGACGCCGGCTCACAGGTCTGCAGCACGGACGGGATTCATGTTAAGATGGCTCAGCTCAGACACGCTTGCACGCTGATGGTGTGACCGGAGAGAGAAGGGGCTCACTCCGGGGGAGGCAGAGACCCCACGCAAAGGTGCTCACGCTCCCCCGCCCCCGGCTTGGCGCCGCGTCCTCCCGGCACACCTTCCAGCTCCGTGTGATTCCACCATCCACCTGCCGTCTTGTGTCTGGATCCCTGCTCTCGGCTGGAGCCCCAGACTGCAGAGCAAATTGCTGCCCAAGGGCTTCTGCACTAACTGTCACCCTTCGCCCGCAAAGCCGTTCCTCACACACAGCTCAGTCTCTTGCTTTGTTCCACCTCTGCTCACCAGACACACACGCCACATCGCTCTCTGCTCCCTCAGCCCCTCTGATTTTTCTCCTTCAGTCTTTGCCAGCAGCTGACACGTATCCGCGCCTTCTCTGCCACCCGTCTCCCTGATGAAGGCACCAGCTCCAAGAAGGCAGGGACTTTGTTGTCCTGAGCAGCCGCTCAAAGGCCTGCCTGTGTCGTGTGTTAAATTAATATTGAGCCTTCATAACAACCCCACTAAATCTGTCCTCAGTACCATCACCATTTCACATGGGTGAGAACAGAGGCTTGCCCAAGGTCACAAGCAGTAAAGGGCAGCGGGCACACTCAGAATGAGCGTTCCGTCTGCTGAATGAATGAATAAATGGGTGGATGTTCTGTTTGTCTTGCCCCTTACTTCTCTTCTGGTTGCCTCCGCCTCCCTCGAGTGACCAGAAAACCAGACTGAAATCGAGATATTTTGATGACAAAATGAAAACAAGAGCAGGGCAAAGCTTATGAAACTGGGGGTACAGCATACCTTCCTGGGGACCATTTCTTGCCATATGCTGCATGTTTTGTTTGGGGGGAAAAAAACCCCCCCCAAACCCCAAACTTAATGGATTATGAAAAGCTAAGTTCAAAAAAGGCAAAAGAGAAAACATCATGTAAACATGGCTACGTAACTTACAGAGGTATTAAATATGGAGTTTTTTAAGTTTCCATTCTGGTCAATTAGTACTGCATTACCTAAGGAAAGAATCTATAAATATACTTTTAACTTTTTTTGGGGGGGGGGGTGACCCAGGATTTCTGCTGATGCTCCGTGTGGGCTCCCATTGGCTGGAAATTCTCACGTTGTGTGGCGATGCACACACAATCCAATGAATGCAAACAGTGTCGACAATTTCTATATAAAGAAAATCACTTGGGGCGCCTGGGCGGCTTAGTCGGTTAAGCGTCCGACTTTCGCTTAGGTCATGATCTCGCGGTTCGTGGGTTCGAGCCCCGCGTCGGGCTCTGTGCTGGCTGCCAGCTCAGAGCCTGGAGCCTGTTTCAGTCTGTGACTCCCTCTCTCTCTGACCCTCCCCTGCTCACGCTGTCTCTCTCTCTCTCCTAGAAATAAATAAAAAACATTAAAAAAAATTAAAAAAAAAAAAAAAGAAAGGAAATCACTTACTTCTAGGGTCTGCATCAGATTTGGTTTTATTGCGTCTTTCATCAGAACCGTCAATGCGCCTGTGACGCCCTAAAGGAGAAAGGGGGAAAGAAAACCTGCTTTAGTTGATTGACAAGAGTTCATCCAGACAAAGGTGAATGTCGTGGCCACTTCTCACCAGGCTGCCTCATAGGTGGGCATTCCCACAGGCTGCTGTCACCTCGGAGCTACCGGTACCTCGGCTCTGGTGGCCGATTCTCTCCCCCATCTGATGCATGTCACCATTCTAAGATGGGAAGTGACGGAGTAGTGGAAGTTCCTGCCTTTTATTTTATTTTTTTTTAGAAAACCCTTCTTTGATGGTGTTTAAGAGGCCTGCCATAGAGCAGATCGCTCGGTCTGCCTACAAGTGTCCTCTGGCAATGACCCACATTATTTTTTCATCATCAGAGATTATAGTCTGCCTGAAGAAATCAGGTAAAGTATGAAACTGAGGCTATTTACTGAGTGGGAATGGAGAAGGATAAAGGGAAACATCCTAAATAAAGCACGCCTTTGTGTAAAAGCCACCGAGAAACACTGGCCTCCCAATGCTTCATCCCGCGGACACAGAAGGCACTCGAAAGCCTGCATTTGAAAGGTTTCTCATTCTCCTCTCTCGTGCTGTCTGTCTGCCCGGAACACAGCTGATGCCACCTGTATGTAACATGTGGCTCCCCCCTCCCAGTCCTACGAAGCTCTGGATGAGGCTTCCACCGCATTCCTGGCAAAGATGGGAGAAGGGAGACACGGGGAAGAAATCTGAGAACTACCGGAAAAAGTGTGCCCAGGAAGGCCACAGAGGAAACTTTAGAAAAACAAAACAACACCCTTCCGCCTCTTCTACAGGCACCGGGCAAGTGCCTTCCAAGCACTTGGCAGTGACTGTGAGGCGACGATATGACTAAATGCATGTGAATGTCACCTCGGAAATACAGACGGCATGAAACAGATCTCAACGCAGCAGGTGGCAGAATCTAGTGGATCTGTATCTCTTCAAAGTACTGAGTCAATTACATCCTCCCTCCACGTCTCTCACCAACAATGCTTCTCTTAGGTGATCCACTTCCAATTCTATAATATCTAACATTTCCAATTTGGAGGAAAACCCAGTGTATTTTCTCCTTTACTCTATAAAATACACATAAGAAATGTCACCTACCTAAACCTATTAAGATGTTTTGCTGTGAAAGCTGAAGGCTGGGAGGGGCTCAAAGAAATTAGTTCTCTTTTCTTTACTCAGAACAGGTAGAGGAGCAGCGGCCTGTGAGCTTGCTGAACGCTGCACTTGCTTAGACTTCCCAGATAAACCTGGCTCAAGAAACTAGAGGACGGAGGGCGGGCTGCGTCCGGGAGCGTTCACCACCTGCTCCTTTTTCTGGGATGCCTCTTCGCTTACTGCTCCTAACACACTGACTGTCATCGAGCCCAAGCAAAGAGAGCGGCTCTGGCTGGGGCTGTCATGGCCACTCTGTTCATCTGCTGAGTCCAGAGGGACAGAGTGTGGACATACTCCTCCAGAAGATGTCAGAAGCAATTGTCATATGAGAAACTTCTAGAAGCCATTTATTCAAATTCTTGTAGCAATAGGTAAAACCCTTTGACCAAAATCAAAGTATATAAAAAGTTACAAATTAGGGGCGCCTGGGTGGCTCACTCGGTTAGGCATCCGACTTCAGCTCAGGTCATGATCTCACAGCTTGGAAGTTCGAGGCCCGTGTTGGGCTCTGTGGTGACAGATTCTGTGTCTCCCTTTCTGTATGCTCCTCCCCTGCTCACGCTCGCTCTCTCTCTCTCTCTCTCTCTCAAAAATAAACATTAAAATTAAAAAAACCAAACACAATACCTTTACAACAACCTGGATGTGGGTTTTCTCATTAAACTTTATACCAAGCATCCTAGGGATTGCTGATAAAAATATATTAATTCACTTGACAAGACCTATGTGATGAGTCAGTCAGGTTCTCAAAACCAGCCAAAAAGTATTCGAGACCCTTTTGGCAAAGGATTCCAGTTACATGCTAAACCTTTGGAATTAATGAAATACTAATTTTTCTTTTTCCTTCTAGAACATGTTTCCAACTCTCAGTGTGCAATTAGCCGCCATCAATGGCATATGACCCGTGTGTGGGAAAGTTAGCTTAAGTGTGCAGTGCTGAACAGCTTTCCAAATCCCTGTGTCATACCTATGCACTTAGAAATACGTCCAAGCACATGCAATAGCTATGTCACCAATGGGGTTCAAGTTCACAGAAAAGGTGGTTATTATGGAGAAGAAGAGAGAAGAGCAGGCCAAGTTAGAGTGAGCACAGCAAGAGACGGTGATGTGCCAGGGCACCACGAAAGCTCAGAAAGAGCATCATGAACTCAAGAGGAAGCCAGATGGGGAAGACTGATTAAGGTAAGCTCCGGTGTCATAATGTGATACCCAAATGGAAGGCACAGGGTTAAAAAGCTAAGGCCAATTTTCACTTTACCTTTCTTTCTTTAAAAAAAAAAAAAAAGAAAAAGAAAAAAGTTTATTTTGAGAGAGAGAGAGAAAATAAGTGGGGGAGAGTCAGAGAAAGAGGGAGACATAGAATCCCAAGCAGACTTCATGCTCAGCACATGGAGCCCGATGTGGGGTTGATCTCATGATGGTGAGATCAACAACTCAACTTAACCGACTGAGCCACCCAGGCGCCCCTGGCTTCCCTTTCATGAAGGGGGAGACACTTACTTCTTATTCTTTTGAAAGGTGATTTGTCCTCCATTTAAAGCAGGCACAGAGCACCCTTTGTAAAACAAAGGCACAGAGCTAATAGGAGGTCGCCCCCCTCCACCCCCCACCTCCCCCAGCCTGGGAGCAGAGATCAGGACAGGCAACACGGTGAAAAGTTTATGACATAAATTTCGCATGCTTTGGCTGCAGCGAGGTACGTGCACATTACAGATGCCGAAAGACAGGCTTGTGAAGGAAAAGCGGGTGTGCCGAAATCATCTGAATGTCCCTGACACACGCTGGTAAGAGGAAAACCCTCATTGCTCTGAAATCTACCACGGGGCCACGGAGAGCTTTCCTGAGCCCCTGAGATGGACGTACTCACCAAATCCTCTGCGGTCACGGGCTGCCCATTTTGGTCACTGGCCACCACCATTCTTCCCAGCCGCTCCTTCATGTCTGTGAGGCTGTCGGTCAAGGCCAGCACTGCCATGATCTCGCTGGCCACTGCGATGTCAAACTGCGCCTGCAAAGTAGAAGCAGAAGTACGACTCCGTGACCAGTCCCCATTGGCCACTTCCCCAATATACACTATGCTGTTTTCACCCGCCACACGTTTCTATGGTACAGAACGATGTACCAGAGACACGTAATGGCCCCGAATGCTGGATGTTTAGATTGTTCCAAACTTTCACCATTAGATGTAGTGCTGCAATTAGTATCTTTCTGTAGTTTTGGGAGGGGGGAGGGGGCATGAACAAAAATCCCTCCTTCTTTATTTTTTCTACATCTTTAGTCTTGAAGCTGGAATTCTTGGCTCATTTCAAACTTTAACGCTAACAAACTATCATCTAAGAGGCTTTACCAGTTTAAACCTATTTCTTTGCACCCTCAGTAAGGTTTAATAGTGATTTCCTATTTTTTCTTTTTCTTTTTTTTTGGGGGTGTAAGATCATGGGTAAGTAGTACTTCATTGTTTTAAGTTGCAGTTTTAGGATCGCTTGTTGGCACTTTATTTCTGTGAACACAGTTCACGTCTACAGTGACTGCCAACAGGTCTGACTTGTCCCGGAAGCTTATTAGTATTTTCCATTCAGCGTGCTCAACTGTGGCTGATGCTCTTTTTCTCCTTTGTGAGGCTCCTAGGCTGAAAACGCCTTTTCTGGCTGGCAGAAGTCAGAAGCGATTTCCCAGTGTCACCTTGCATTGGATGCTGTCAATGACAAATCTGAGGCCACCTGGGTGTTGCTCATGTGTGGCCGATTAGGACTTTTTTCTCTGCTTCAGCTCCTTTAGAATTTTGTTTTACTCTGAAATGTCAACACGACGTGTGTCTGTGTGAGTAGTTCACTCACCCTGTGTGGCAGCTGTTAGGGTCTTTCATGTGAAAATCCACGTATCCGTCAAGTCGGTACATTTCTTTTCTATTATTTCCTTAAATCCTTTCTTCTCGCCTTTCTTTGTGGCCCTCACCTGGGACACTTACGAGACAGATGCATGCTAGAACTTCTTGATGTGTGTCCCACATCTGCCTTTTCCTTTATGCTTGCTATGGGGTAGTTTTCCCTGTGGTATTATATTTAGACAGAAATCTCTGGATCACACCGTCCTCTCTACTTCACTTAGGCTTATCCTCTTATCTGGTCTACTTCTCTAATTCACTTAGGCTTATTCTCATATCCAATCCACTAACTCAATTTTTATTTTCACATCATTGTTTTACTTCCAAGGTTTTCACCTATTCTTTCCACGACAGCCCAGTTCTCACACCCCCGTAGGATGGCTCTCTCAGTCCTCTGGGAATACTGATGGTATTCTTTGTAAAGACGCCTCTTTCCAGATCTTCCATCTTGGTTTCCTTGGACACTGTGAGCCTCCTTTTGCTGGCTTTGGGGTCACATTCCATGATGTAGATTTACTTTTGATGCTGGTGATACCTGGCTTTGATACTCATTTCTGCTTGTCACCGGACCTGATTTCTGAGGATGCCAGCCTACCTCCAGAGATCCGAGAAGGCAGGACCCAAGATTCACTGCTGTTTCATTTCCAGACCTGTGCTCACTCACAGAGCCCCAGCTAGCCTTTTGGGCGAACCTCCATGCAGATGACAAAAGGCTGCCCTTCACTTAAAGTGCCACCATATACCGCTTTTTAAAAAAAATTTTTTCTAATGTTTATTTATTTTTGAGAGAGAGAGACAACACGAGTGGGGGAGGGGCAGAGAAAGAGGGGGAGACACAGAATCTGAAGCAGGCTCCAGGCTCTGAGCTTCTGAGAGGTCAGCACAGAGCCTGATGTGGGGCTTGAACTCACGAACCATGAGATCATGACTTGAGCTGAAGTTGGACACTTAACCGACTGAGCCACCCAGGCACCCCATACCATTTTTCTTTGAGCAAGATGCATTTGACCGCCAGCAGGAGGCAGAGTGCACATGCAGATCTGCGCCTACGGTGTAAGGGGTATGGTGGGCAGGGCGGTGCACCGCGGTCACTGGCCGCAGGACCATGCCCAGGCTCCCACCCTGAGCACGGGTGTCATGGGAGGGTGCCTGGCGGCGGAAGCTGTGGCCAGCCATGGACGTTGAGGCTGTGTGAGTGGCTGTAAACTACCTCTGAAGTAGGATACCTGCTGTCTGTGAATGTAGAGACCCCCCCGCCAGAACACCCCCATTGTGTTTTGGGCTATGTTTTCCTCCACGAATCCAGCTCCATCTTCCCATCTTTCAGAAGCTTCCTGAAATTATATGGAGCTGATTCTGGTTTTCTGGCATGTGGGAAATCGGTTCATGTGTGTGAATTCCAGGATGCTGAAGAGCAGGGAGGGAAGGTGCATGGGCTTAGCTTGTCTTTGATTCAAATTCCAAATATTTCAAAAGGTCCAAAAGACTATGAAGTATGAGAACTGAATATTGTAGTAAAAGTGATTATTTTTTTCACTAATAAAAATCTGATAAAGGCCATAAATCTAACACCACCTTAAACTATAAGGTTTATTATTATTAAGAAAAACAAAACAACAAACAAAAAAAAACCCAGGAGTGCCGGGGTGGCTCAGTCAGTTGAGCACCCGACTTTGGCCAGGTTATGATCTCACAGTTCATGGGTTCGAGTCCCGCATTGGGATCTATGCTGACAGCTCAGGGCCTGGAGCCTGTTTCGTATTCTTTGTCTCCCTCTCTCTCTGCCCCTTCCCCACTCATGCTATGTTTCTCTCTGTCTCAATGATAATAAACATTAAGAAAAAATTTAAAGAAAAAAACGAAAAGAGAAGCTTGCTGGGCCTGAAAAATCTCAGAATGATTTTATCATTCTCCACATCGGAGATCTATTAAAATGCAGATGAACATCTTATTTTACCTTCCACATTTTCTGCATTTGGGTAGTAACATGCTGTCCTTAAAATACTTCAGGCTATTAAACCAAATAACGAGGTGTTTATTCTTTGGTTTACAAAACTTGACTAATGTGTTTGAGATTAAAAAAAAAAATTTTTTTTACAACTTATTTATTTTTGAGGGACAGAGAGAAACAGAGCACAAGTGGGGGAAGGGCAGAGAGAGAGGGAGACAGAATCCAAAGCAGGCTCCAGGCTCTGAGCTGTCAGCACAGAGCCCAACGCAGTGCTCGAACTCCTAAACTATGAGATCATGACCTGAGTCAAAGTTAGACACTTAACTGAGCTACCCAGGCACCGCTGAGATTTTTTTTTGTCAGTTGTTATGCAGATGTAGCATTAACTTGGAAGATTTGCAGCAAAATATGTAAAAATTCATATTCAAGGGACACCCCGAGTGGCTCTTCCTCGGATGATAACTAAAAATCACAAGGAAAAGGTTGGTGAGAACATACCAGGGCCTTTCTGTCCTGATCCTCTCCCAGCCCTGCTGAGGAAGCAACACTTCCTCACTTCTCATCACTTGAACTGATGAGAACCCTCCCTGCCTCCCCTCCCCCCAGGGCACCGCAGGTAGAGGACCATGAGGAGCAGAGTGGAGAGCCAGCTCCTGGCCCAGTGTAAACCAACCTAGGAAGAACAGAGCCGATCACGAAGAAACAGCATGTACCTGCCGGGAACACCCCTTCTCTGTGTGCGCCTGCCCGATTGTTATTTTTCGTAGAAATCGGTCGTTTGTATCCAATACTGAAAAAGAGAAAGAGCATATTCAATCTACAAGTATGGACTGGCTGCCCCCTGGGTGTCTGAAGTTACTGTGAGTGCCAAGGAGGCAGCGGGGAGCAAGGGACGGGGTCCCACTCCCCTGCAGCCGACCTGCCAGGAGGGATCAGGTAAACAAGGAAATACCAGCAGGTGCTAAGTGCCTTCAGAAGCAAACGGAGGTGATGGGACAGAGTGTGGGGGGGGGGGGGGAGGGGCCTCAGAGTCGACTGGCTGTGGTGGTTTGGAGGACCTGCAAAGAGAGGAAGGAGAAACAGCTATCAGTGGCTGCAGGCTATGGCCCCAGATGCTCTGCAAACCTATGGGGGGGGGGGGGGGGGGGGGGGGGGGGGGGGGGGGGTGGTGCACGTTTCTGACTAGGCAGTAAAGGGAAAGCATTTCTGAAGTGGTCACACTTGACACTGAAGCCTGAGTCACAAGAAGCAGCCAATCAAGTATCTGAAAGAGTTAAACACTGACCCCACCAACACAGCCCAGCAAGTGCACTCCTAGGTGTACATGCAAAGGACAGGGAGCTGGGACCTGAGCACATATTTGCACGCTCACACTCGCTGCAGCACATAAGATGTGTGAAGATTAAACACCAACACACAAGACAGAGACCAGAAAGGAGCCCTAAGTTAGGATACAGAATTCCTGGCCTCTAGATGATAGAGCTAAAGGTGGAATGAGGAACGCATTTATTCACTCCTGGAATATTTACTCAGGGCCAATTTTGTGCCAGGTGCCAGGCTAGCTGTTTAGCGATGCACAGATGAAAAAGATATCGCTCTCTGATCGGGGGGGATCGGGGACTTTTATGGGCCCAGGGGAGAAGAGGAGGGTCCGAGTGAGTGTGGGTCTAAAGGGTCCCTTTCGCACGACCATGCCTACGGCCTACTGCAGAGCCAATAGCGGCTCACGTTCTGGGCGGTACGAGGCACTCCATCAGGCGCGGGGCCACTATTCAACTGTCCTGATTCAAGGTTGTTGGGACAGTGTCGGGAACCAGCAACCTGATATTGCTTCACTGAGGATGACTAAGGCATGCGGCACCTCAGCCTGATGGCTAGGAGCTAGGGGACTGGAGGGGACAGGGGAGAAGGGAAGATCGCAGGCCCCGGGTGGGGTTGGGGGGGTGTGATGCTCAAAGAGGCGGGGCTCCCGCTGCTTTAGGAACTACAAGATGGCTGGATGCCTATTGCTTCTTGTTTATGTTAATTGTTTCTCGAACAGTCTGTTGGCTCTGGTCCCATCTTGCTGCCAGGCAATAGGCCTGAAAGCTTCTGGTGTGAGGCACAGGATGAAAGAACTACCACTTGCATTCCTTACACCAAGCGCAAAGGCAAGGGCTGACCACGAAATCTGTGACTTCCATGTAGTCTCATGTAGTCTGAGAAGTGTTCAGTCCATGTGGTTCCGGAGTGTCCCTCTCTAGTTCTGAAATCATAGGAGGACCTAAGCTCATCACCAGGGTTATGCTATTTCTAGGTCAAGTCTCATATCGCCTTAAAAAAAAAAAAAAAGACCCTATATTAAGTGTCCTCAATTCATTTGATAAAGCGTTCCAGTTTTTATATTAATTCATGAGAATAAGAGCCAAACTGCTCAGCAAATGTCATTTTAGACTCCTTTGACCCAGGTCAATCAATATCTATCATCAAGAACATTCCTCACTTTAGTGCCACAAATGATAATATAAATCTAGTATTTGTCTGGAATAATTTTTTTAAAGCTCTTCCATTATTTAAAAAAAAGTTATCAGACTTTCCAATAAAATGCCAATAATATTCATATCCATTTTTAAACTGCTGTTTGTCTGTTAAATAATAAATTATGGTTCATTTGCAAAGGAATATTCGAGGTCCATTTAAAATTACCGATACAGGGGCGCCTGGGTAGCTCAGTTGGTTAAGCGTCCAACTTCAGCTCAGGTCATGATCTCGAGGTTCGTGGGTTTGAGCCCCACGTTGGGCTCTGTGCTGACAGCTCAGAGCCTGAAGCTGGTTTCAGATTCTGTATTTCCCTCTCTCTCTGACCCTCCCCCACTCACGCTGTCTCTCTCTCTCTCAGAAATAAATAAAACATTAAAAAATTAAAAAAAAAACAAAATTAACAATACAACAAAGAGCTAACTAAATGGAAGATGCTACTTATGAAATAAACGAAGCTGGCGGGAGGGGGCACCACGGTGGCTCCGGTGGTCAAGTGTCTGACTTTTGGTTTCAGCTCAGGTCATGATCTCATGATTCATGAGCTCGAGACCCAAGTGGAGTTCAATACGGACAGCACGGACCCTGCTTGGGATTCTCTTTCTCCCTCTCTCACTGCCGCTCTACCCCATCCCCACCGTACGCACACGTGCACATTCCTTTTCTCGAAATAAATAACCTTCAAAGTAAATAAATGAAGACAGTAGGATCTAAAATCTATACACCTAAGTTAGTTATACACAAAATCCAGATGCACAAAAAAACTGAATCGTATTTTTATACGTATAGTAACAAGTTTCTTTTTCTTTCTCGACACCTCCAAAATCTTGATACCGTTACTACTTTTATTAATAAATTTTTGTGAGTTTCCAAAATGATGTTACTCTCTTTTAATCTGGGAGACAAAGACACAGAAAACTACCTCATACAACTATTCCCACAGTAGCATCTCTTGATTATTGTAGGGTTTGCAAAGCACTCTCATTTTGCAGTGGGGCCGTGCAAGGCAGACCGGTTAATTATTACTCCGTTTTACAGAGGAGAAAACCGAGGAAGCCATTTGCTAGTAGTCACACAGCCTATAAACGGTGGAGCCAGGACTCGGTTTCTGGTCTTTTTCTCTCTACCTCATGGTCTGTGGGAAAACACTAAATTCTTAATGAACTGGCTGAACAGATTCCCAGAAGGGAAGCTTTGTGAAGGGGGGGGACCTGGGCTGTGTTTGGGAGGCGGGGCGAGGCCGGCCGCACAGGGACGGGCAGAGGGACGGGGCTGTCCGGAAAGCAGGCAGGGGACAGAAGCATCTGCGGCCACATGGTGACGGCACTGCAGGCCACGCCGTGTGACGGCAACTGAACCCCACGCACGAATTCATCACACACCATGGGGGCTTCTGAGCAAGGAAGGGACAGGGTGACGCCTCTACACTAGGAACCTACTGAACTGGGAGAGATAAGTTGATGCAAGGACATTTGTTAAAAGGCGCTTGTAATCAATCAGGCACCTGATGAAAACGTTCCAGAAGCGGGAGGAAACCAGGAAAGTGAGCGGGCAGGTCTGAGAAGAACATACAGAAGGCTCAGGAACGGGACCAGCTGACCCTTCCGAGACGCCCTGGGGATCCTCACCTGCTACTATCGCAGAGGATAACAAAAGTAATTCTCCTCGGAAAAGTGTTAGCGGGAGCGGATGGGTAGAGCCAGGTGTGACTTTTCCTCCCCAGCTGGAGGTGAGGGTGAGGGTGGGAAAATAACCGTGCTTGAAACAAACAGAGGGATTCCGGAACACGAGCTGGGAGGATGGGGGTGGGGGGTGGACACCACGTGCTTGTGGAAGTGGCTGAAGAGCTTCAGTGGGAGCAAACGGTCCCCCCCGCAACCCCACGCCCGGCACGAACCTCTATGCCACGTGATGGTGGAGGGGTCGATGTTGAGACGGGCGAATTTACTGATCTCCTCTTCTGTTAGCGTGCTTGGATCAGTCTTATTTATTCCCAGTCTCTAATGATGAAAAGGAAAAAAACATGATCAATTTTAGACGGAACAGAAGGCAAAATGTAGGGGCACCTGAGTGGCTCAACCTATTAAGCATCAAACTCTAGATTTCAGCCCAGGCCATGATCTCACGGTTCACGAGATCAAGCCCCATGTCAGGCTCTGCACTAGCACTGTGTGGAGCCTACTTAGGAATCTCTCTCTCTCCCCCCCTCTCCTTGCCCCTCCCCAGCTCTCTCTCTAAGTAAATACTTAAAAAACAAAAAATGGCAAAATGTAACCAATATTATCACTCTTATTTTATTTTCTCTACGACTAGAAAGTTTTTTTATAATTACACTAAACTTATAAGTTAGGCCAACTCATAACTAAACACCCAAGCCCAAGTCTCCCTGAAATGGAAGACAGTGATATTGTAATTAATATGACATGACTATACGGCGTGGTTGCTAACACACAAGGAACACTGCTTGCTGCTGTCTAGGCCAGAGGCCCCCGGAGCTGTGCTACGTGGTCACATGTGCTGTGCTCAGAAGGGACATAAACGGCTGTCCACATAATTGATGTCCCCATTCATTAACTCTTCTTTCAAATACAAATACCAATAACTCAGGTTTATGGCTACATTTTTAAAATAAGTTATATCTAATTCACTGTGGGAAAAAAAGCCGTTATAACTTGCAGTGCATCTATTTCTGTAAAGGAAACATTCTAAGAAGGTTTACAATGAAGTATAAGAAAACAATCTGAAAATACAAATACCAAGAGAAACGTTACATGTGTTGGAGCTGCTGAGGTTACTATGGTATACGGTATTCACAACAAACCAAACTTGGTTCAGTAAGGAGCAATGGGGGTGAATTCTTAAAATCAGTGATTATCAACCAGTGCCTGTGATGTATACCATTCCAGTTAGCTTTCAGTCTCTGAAAAGAGCAAGCGAGAACCTGTGGGATTCCCAGGACAGCAGCAAATAGCACTAGGAAGTGATAATATGAATAAGAATAAAGATTGCTTCCACTAGCATAATCTTAGCATCTTGGGGCAACAAAAACAGATTATTTATAAATACACTTTCAGAGGCTAGAACTTATCTCCTAGAAATCCAAGAAAATAAGAGAAGGACTCTTGGAAATATGATCTGTCGGTTGACGAGGGTGCTCTAAACCTCCAAAGCAGGTTGGTTGATAGCTGAAGGAGCGGAGACCTTGAAAGTGGATCTAATCTGTCCACTTGCTCTTTGGTGTAGCTGTATCTCAGGCTTCTTGTTCTGTTCTCTCTCTAGAGCTTAATGCCCCAAAGACTGTCTGAAAACCCAAATCAAATCAAGTTCAAAATTGCTGGCTTGAACAATTTTTCTGATTTATTTCTAGGACGTTTTCTTGTTAAAGAGTCACTAACTAGAAACTTACTTTCAGCCGAGCAAGCTGAATGCTTGAAAACTCTCGAACACCATTCATGAAAGGTACGAGTCGATTATACAGTGCCTAAAAACAGAAAACAAAAATAAAGCCCCACAAAAGTTTGAGGGTCAACGTGGATAATTCACAGGATATGACAAAGCTCATTACATTTGTAACCAAACTGTTTAGATTAGAGACCCTATTAAAATTCTTGGCCAATATAAACAATACAGCCTTAACTTCTATCATTTCAATAAATCTGACTAGATCTGAAATAATGCACGTGGCAAAAACACTGCATAAATATCTATTTCTTGATCTCTACAGCCTTACAACCATCAAGTTAATATTTACCTATATTTGGCTTAAAACATTCACAAGGGAGTTACTTTAAATGGAGAAAGTCAGGATCCTTGTAAACATGCCAGGAAGTCACACATTTATCCACGTCCGGCACCCATGGGGAATCAGCACCTAGTCCTCTGTCACCGTCGGGTATGTGTTTACCTCAGCGACACACACCTGAGCCCCAACAAGGAGGTCTAATGTCTTTCACACCTGGAATGGCCGTGTGTAACATTATACTCTTAAAAAAGATATGTTTCCAATCCACTTAGTGCGGACCGGAGATTGGACCTTTGGACAGAATGAAGGGAACTGATCTACCAGTTAACCTGAAAACTGAAGTCCTATCCCGAAGAACATGTGCCTTAAAATTACCACTAACATAATTCACCCAGCAACCTGGCAGTGGCCACAGCCTCATTTGAGAATCTGACCAAAGCAGGGATCCTCTCCCTGAGAAATAAGGATATGGAGAATTTACAAAATTTTTACTACAATTTCAGTTTACAGACTCCACAAATGTGTCCCAGGAACTCCTCAAGAATCTACAAATCCCAGGAGAAGAGGCCCCAAAAAGGCTAACAAGAAAACGTTCTCACTTTATCCGTTTGAGTGTTTTCATGCAAAATCCTTGTGTCAATAGCAGCGGCCAGCAGGTTATTGGCAGCGGTGATGGCGTGGATGTCTCCGGTCAAGTGCAGGTTGAACTATAAAAGCAATGAAAACATCTTTCTACTTGTCTCAGACAACGAGGGCAGTTTTCAAGGACTTTCTGAATAAATAAAATATTATACTAATTACACACTCCTATCATGAGCTTAGTCTGTAAAACAACTTATATCAAAAAATCAATGTCAGGGGCACCTGGGTGGCTGGGTCGGTTGAGTGTCCGACTTCGGCTCAGGTCATGAACTCAGTTTGTGAGCTCGAGCCCCCGGATCAGGCTCCCGGCCGTCAGCATGCAGCCTGCTTCTAATCCTCATTCCCTTCTCTCTCTGCTCCTCCCCCACTCACACTTTTCCTCTCTCTCTCTCTCTCTCTCTAAAAAATAAATTTAAAAAAATGTAATAAAAAAGGATTCTCTCCCTCTCTCTCTGCCCCTCCTTCACTTATGCTTACTCTCTCTCTCTCAGAAATATACACATTTAAAAAGGAAAGAATACATGCAAATAGGGTCTTTTTAAAAATTAGTTGCTGATAAGCCATATATTCCCAGCAGTGCGGTTGCTGGATTAAAGGACCTTGATAACACCACCAAATTGCTTTTTGAAAAAGTTGAAATTCCACCCCCAAAACACCACCCAATCAGTTAAAAATCTCCTTTTATGACTTGCCCCTCCCCTGCTCACGCTCTGTCTCTGTCCCTCTCTCAAAAATAAACATTAAAAAATTTTTAAAAAATATAGTTGATGTGATACCCTCCTGTTAGACATTTAAGATTTTCGCCCAATTTTTTAAATGCTACAAGCTGTGTGAAAATAGTTTTAAAATAGCTTTGGATTTATTTTGTCCAAAAGGTATGATACTTTTTTTTTTAAATGTTTATTATTTAGAGAAAGAGAGCACAAGCGAGGGAGGGGCAGAGAGGGAGACAGAATCAAACTTGGGGCTCTAACGCACAAACTGTGAGGTCATAACCTGGGCTAAAGTCAGAAACTTAACCGACTGAGCCACCCAGGCGCCCTAGAAGGCACTCGATACATATTTTTACCTCCCCTCCAGGAAAGTTTTACCAATATCTGCTTCCCAGTAATGTGTAAAAGTCTATTTCAATGTCTCACTACTAAAATTTAGTATTATTACTATTTAAAAAAAACCAACTCTGTCAATTTGGCAAATAACATAATTGGTAACAGTTTTAATGTAGATTAACTTATTAGTGAAAATAAAGTCACTGGTTAACAGCTCTTTTGTCATGTCTGTATTGGATCCTTTTCCCATGTCACAGCTGGCTCATGTCTCTCCTTCCTGAAGCCCGTTTGGTACCCACTGGGGTCTCCCCAGGTCCAGAAAGGCCTCTCTTCTTTTCCTGACCACCCCTCCCTTCACCACTACAGTTGCAGCCTTAGGGCCACTGCTGCCCCCATCATCCGCTTCAATCAATGACTCCGTGGAGTTGCTCCGCCCACTCTAGCAGTTGCTCCGCCCACTCTACCGGATGTCCTCCCCTGGGCTCCGCCCCCCACATCTAATCCTGCACACTCAGCAAACATGTCTTACATCACCACCACCTCCCTGGCCCACACCACCATCTTCCCCCTGGGCCTGCTTACTGGACACCGACCATCCACTCTGTACTCCTACCAGCGTATTCTCTGCACAGAGGCCAGAGCCATTTTCATAAAACCCGATTTACATCATGGTATGACTTTGTCAAAAGCCCCTCAATGGCGGACCACGATATTCAAACAACATCCAGGCTCTGTGCCATGACATTCAAAGCCTGAAAGAGCTGGCCTGTGCCCATTTCTGGATTTCATTTCCTCCATCCCCACTGACCCCCTGACAACACGCTGGTGGCCTCTGGTTCCCGGAAGACCCCTTCCTGCCTCGGTGCTGCCCGCCCTCCCCCCCCCCATTCTGCATAACCATGACTCCTTCTCACCCTTCAAGACTCTGTATTTTCACTTTCCATCCTTCAACCCATCTGGAATGCGTTCAAATATTTCCCCATGATTATTTATTAAGTTTCTGTCAGTACGAGTTGTCTATTCATGCACTCAGTCAACAAACATGGTCTGAGTGTCGGGCATTGTGCTCCGAGCTGGAGACAGAGAGATGAAGGAGATACAGAAGGTCTTCGAATTTAAGGAACAGACTGCCTGATTGTCTTTGGGCTACTTACCCATCATGAGGCAGTTAAAACTATCATACGCCCTGCGTCTGCCCCACGTCTGAGCCGTGCAGCTGATGCCATATGACAGCAGGACACTGATGCCCTTTGTGTATTTGCGCAGAAATTCCTGAGCCATTCCCCTGGGCATGTTCCTTGACCCCCACCCCCAACCTGGCCTCCTGGCTCCCGTTCTTCCCGGCTTGTGAATATTCCTCATCCCCCTTCAGATGTGAGGCTTGGGGCTATTTGTTCAGCAGTGCCTTTCACCATTCCCTCTCAGCCCACCCCCAGTACTTGGAACACTGTCCATATTTTCCCTTTCGCTTTCCTGACCCTCTGGCCTCCACAGGCAAACACCCTTCCTAATTCATTCATCGAGATCAACAAACATTTCCTAGTGAGCACCTCCTGTGTGCGGTGCATTGTGCTGAGTGCTGGGGGGGCTCTGGCCTCTAAATCAGCACAGCCGACTGAAGACCGAAGTGGAGGAGAGAGACAGCACGAAGGGATCTGAGGGGCTGAAGAGAACCTAGAGACGGACAGGTGGCGCAGGGAGGGCAGACATGGAAAGCAAGAAGGCTGGAGGCTTACAATCAAGAGTATGCGGGGGGGAGGGGGGGGTGCGTCTGATGGGACGGGTGAGAGGGAGGCCAGCCCGTGGGAACAAGAGACGGCGAGCACACGAGGGCCCGCCACACCACAGTGCACAGAGAGATGGAGCCAGAAGTGAAATACACCGAACGGGAAAGCAACCGGCTCAGACTTGGGTTTTAGGAAGATTCCTCAGGACCAGAGCTAAGAGGCCGATGTGGACAGTAGAAGTGAGGAGACTCAGTCACGGTCAGATTCAGGGGACAGAGGGGTTGTAAGTTGGGGGTAGGAGTTCTTGGAGAAATAAGAATGGTCACTTTTGGCCTCTTGTGCCCATTTTTGTTTGGAATTACTTGATTTTAGAGTCGCCCTTTGCCCAAGCGTGGAGTCCGAGTCCTCCTGAGTGGGCACTATAACTGCTGCTTGATGGGGATAAGTCCCCACCCTCTTATGCAAAATGGAGCCACGTGGGTTTGGGATTCAGAATTTTTGGTAATTTAGAAAGACGGTACGATATACCTATAATGTTTTAATAAACTACCCAGAGCAGGGTCTACATCCTTATCTGTTAAGCAAAACCAATATTTCTCACAGCAAAATATATGAATATTTCCATCAAGTGGCAGAGACATAAATAGCTCATGAACAGTCAATGTCGGGTTCTGCCAGGATAAATGATGCAAACATTTCGGTCTTCAGAATCTTTAGGCCTCTGGACTGAGGATAAAGGACTGTGGGCCTGTGTTTACGGGGCTCAGGAAGTAAAAACAATGACACATGACATGTGTTTCGCTGAGATCTTACCTCCTCCATGGGGATGACCTGGGCATATCCGCCGCCCGCGGCTCCTCCTGAAAACAGAGCAGACAGAGCAGAAATCCTTCACCAAGTCCAGCTACACAGGATGAATGGAGCCCTAGGGACACGGCCCCCCAATCCCAGCAGGAAGGCATGCACCCCCAAGATGAAACAGCAGGTAGTACAAAAAACATTCACTGTCTATGCAAGCCAAACAAAAGGGGAAAAGTCCCACTTTACCCAACTATACAATTTAAGGACTTGAGTTTCTTGATTAAGAAAAAAAAGGTAAAAACAATTTGGCAAGTGTCATGACCGCAAACACTGTTATTAATCTGTTATTAGATCTATGTGGCTATGTGTCATTTAAATGGCACATGCTGGAAGGTTCCAAAAGCTTTGTTCAAAAAAATCCACCTGCTGAACTCAAACACATTATAAAATGCGGTCAATTGATTTTAGATAATAGTATATAAAATCTGTTAGGCTGCCTATCCCTCAAAATAGTAAAGTTACTACATTAAAAAGACTTCTCTTTCCTAAAACAATGGTAATACCTTCCATATCCAGATCACCTTGTGGCGCACCCTGTTTTTTATATGCTATCTCATCTGGTCCTCATGACAAGTAAACCTGGTATTATAAAACTCTTTGCCATTTCACAGATGTGGCCCAGAGAGGTTACAACTGGCTGAATGTCACAAAGCAGCAAAGGACACAGCCATGAATAAAGCCGCAGCCTTCTTGCTAAATGTTTAGTGTTCATTCAGCTACAGAAAGTAAGACATTCTACGAGTTATCAGTACTTAATGAGTCAGGAGTTATTAACATCTGTGACAGTAACATAAATATAATACTCCTAAAACCCACAAAGTGCCAAGAACAAATCGTCACTGCAGCAGTAAATGCTATTGTAATGCGAGCTGAAGAATGACCTCATGATAAATCAGTGGAGAAAGAAGAGTGAGCATGAAGGTTCCAGATGTCAGCCCAGCACGGCCAGACAGAGAGTGCAGCACATCTCTGTCCATGGCCAGTCACGTTCCAGAGCTCTCTGCAGGCCCCACAGCAGGTCTCACGAGATGAGGCACTGAGGGCCCAACTGAAAGGGTGTCTAACTGGATGGAAAGACCTTTCTCTGTGGCAAGAATGGATGATAAAACAGCAACATGGATAAGAAAGTTTGATCAGATACAAGGCTTCTGCCTAAGGCTGGAGTTCTGAGCAAGGGCCCAGGAACTACTCCTTGAAACCAGGGCAAGGGGCTTCTTGCCAAAGCTTCTCTGCCGAAATCCCCACTGCAGCCCCCACCCCGTAGGAGGACCATCTCGGGGTGAGCACCGCGTACAAAGTGTGCACATGGGGTGCGCGTCGGGGTGAAACGTCAGGATGAGATGTACCAGTCCCTCTTATAAGTGTTAACGCCACATCTGTTGCTAATGTTCTTTCAGAACTTTTCTCCGCCCCCAATTTTGCTCTGCAAGATATACAGTTCTTAAGTCAGGTACCTTTCACGCCAAAAGTTGGTCCTTGAGAAGGCTGCCTGAGACACGCAAAGGAGTTGATGTTTAGGTGTGCAGTCAGCGCCTGTACGAGCCCAACTGTAACTGTACTTTTCCCTTCCCCGAGAGGGGTGGGTGTGATCCTGGTTTGGGGAAAAAAAAAAAGAGAAGGAAAGAATTTAGTAATATTTCCTAGACAACTGATACAAAATCAACCTAAGGTACTAGAACCAAATCAGAGCATATCGGTAGAGAACATACCATTCCAAAATTCACTTAAAAATTCAATTTTCAGGGACTTTTATGGTCTACCCACATCTCACAGGCCATGTTTAAGCTAAAGCCAAGAAATAGACACACCTTTCTTTACCAAGAGACCAAAAAAGAAAAGTTTTTCAGCGGTGATAACATTATCGGCTTCAAGAAATGGCACAGCACTATCCATCAAATGGTCTAAATAATTAAGCTGATGTCATTTCTTCTTTTTTTTTTTTTTTAAAATGTTTTATTTATTTCTAGGAGAGAGAGAGAGAGAGAGCGTGAGCAGGAGAGGGTCAGAGAGAGAAGGAGTCACAGACTGCGAAACAGGCTCCAGGCTCTGAGATGGCAGTCAGCACAGAGCCCGACGCGGGGCTCGAACCCATGAACCGCGAGATCATGACCTAAGCGAAAGTCGGACGCTTAACCGACTAAGCCACCCAGGCGCCCCTGATGTCATTTCTTCTTGACAGTTGATTTGGCACTCGTTCTTCGAGGGCCATGACCGGGTGCACAGTGTGGGCACAAGGCCTACTCCATGGCCCATGGTCAGACTCTGAGGATTGGAAGGCAGCCCATCATACCCCCTCATCCATCTTCTTCCAGATAGCTTGTCCTCGCCATGTTGCAACATAGTGATGGAGGCTCAATACCTCTAGGGTAGCCCATTCATTTCCAGAGAGCTTTTATAGTCAGAGAGCTTTCTGTCCTAAAGAAGAGATGTCTGCGTTCCCAGAACTCCTCGCTCTTGGGAGTCAGACACACTAAGCTTAATCCTTCTCGTACAACAATCCCTCGATCATTGGGAAAGAACTGGCCCAACACCCCCCAGCCCACTAAGGGGCTCACAGCTGCTCTGGAGGGCTGAGTTGACTACAACACCCTATAAAAGCAAATATCACACATCAGTAATAACCATCATAGCATTAAGTAAGAGGACAGGCGTGTATTACATTCCCAAATAAGGACCCATAAAACTGTTCCTTAGCATACTCTAACCATTGTTACAAGATTTAAAAACTGTCATTTTGGCTTGCAATAGGATCTCCCAATAGTTAGATGGTGCAGTCAGAGGATACTCAATCCCAACAAAACTTATAGTAAGAGTTTTCTGACCTATGAAACCCAGTGATGTGACCACAAAGAAATAGAAATAAAGCCCTTAGATACATCGTCGTCCCCAACTGCCTCAGACCACCACGGTGAAACAATCAATCATTCTTTCAGCAAATATTTATTAAGTACTACTATGTGCAAGACAACTAGATCCCAGGGACACATTGATGACTGAGTTGGACTCCATCACTGCCCTCCCAGAGCTTACACCTGATGGCAGATATGGACGGACTGATTGGCAATTACGATGAGAGTGATGAACACATACGAGAGAAACGCGGCAATCAGACCGTGTTACGAGAGCACATTGGCAGGAGGGTCTGATCACACTTGGAGCATCAGGGAAGGCTTCCTACAGGAAGTGACACCAAAACTTAGACCCGGGAAATGAATAGACGTTAGCCAGGTAAGACTGAGGCTGGGTTTGGGGTAGTTAATATAGAAGGTTCTGTGAAGGGCACCTGGGTGGCTCAGTTGGTCGAGCGTCCAACTTCGGCTCAAGTCATGATCTCACAGTTTGTGAGTTCGAGCCCCACATCGGGCTCTGTGCTGACAGCACAGATTCTGTGTCTCCCTCTGCCCCTCCCCCACTCATGTGCCTACGTGCTCTCTTTCTCTTTCTCAGAAAAAAAATAAACACTAAAAAAATTTAAGTATGTGAGGTTCTGTGCTTTTACATTTGTTAGGTTAATGTTTATCCTCATTGGATCGATGAGGAAACTGAGGCACAAGGAGGTTCAGTAACCTGTCCAAGGCCAGTCAGTAAGCAGTAGAGCTGGAAATCAAAACCAGCCACCCGACTTTGCTAGGCCATTTCTATAGGTAGAAACTGTGACTGTGGTTAACCATTAATTAGCAATTTAAAGCATGAGAATAGGAAAGGTCACTCAGTGAGAGTGGACACAGTATAAAGAAGGATAGGACAGAACTGTCTAGAACATGTTCTCTTAAGGAATGGTCAGAAGAAAGCAAAAGGAAATGAAAGGAGTGGTAGGGAGACATCTCGAGGACAAGGCAGGGGTGTGACAGGGACGTCTGTGTAGGGAACCAGGGAAGGGTCCACAGAATCACAGGCCATGGAAACGCCGGACTGTGGGTGAATCAGGCTGAGAAGCCATCACTGCACAGAGCACCAGGGTCGCTGGTAGGGAGCAGGTGCACGCCCCCCTCCCCCCCACGCTTGGTGAAGTACACCTGGACTCCTCAAGCCACACGACACCTGGTCACAGTGAAAGTGTTTCTGCTTTGAGTCACCCTTCTATTCACTTCGTATGCCAAGAATAAGAGCAGTTGGCAAGCTGCAGGCGTCCCAATCTTTGGGCAGCCCGGAAAAAGAAGTGTGGTCCCAAACACAGGGTGGATGAAGTACATACTAGCCATCTACTGTTTGCAAAGGAACAGGTAGTTTACTTCAGTGCGCCCCATGAAGAATTACATTTCCATTCCCAAGATGTGCTAATATAGCTGCGGGAGACGGCCCAAAGCAGACACGCCCAGAGATGACCTCCTCGAAACTTCGGCTAACCATCCAAGTCTTAATTAGAAACACAGGACGGCTTCGCGTTCTGCCAACTCATACAATTCAGGAAAATCAAAAAGCAGGAAGTATTTATTGGGAGCAATAAAGGAGAGACACAGTAAAACTTTTATTTCACCTCATTCCTACATTTGATCTCAAACTTGGGTTTAATTGTTGTCCCAGTATCCTTAGCTCTGACTCCAAATTATCCAGTTGACTCCAAAAACAATGAGCACCAACTTAATCACATTTCTTTTCTCTGTAAGAGCTTAGAGTTTATGGAGAGGGAATGGTGTTTCGTTTATTCTCTTCCTCAACGTCTCCCAGCAGCCTTCTCTGCTCCTCTCCGGACCCCACAGCATTTATTATGTATGGATCACACCACTTTTCTGAGGGTATTATTACAGGCTTCCTGACACGGCTGCCCTGCCCACCGGCCCCCAAGCCTGCCGAGGTGAAGGACCTCACTGAGTAGTGGTTCTCAAACTCTGGAATCCTGAGCAGAATCAAGGCACGAGCCAACGGTTTGACCATGAATTCCAAAACTACACGCTCAAGCAGCATAGGAATATATATCACTCATCCCAGGCATCTTTGTGACTGGGACGTTGTTAAAGGCTTTTATTCCTGGAGACAGACTCTACAGCCCACTGGGCTGCGTTTCCTAACACACCTGACCAATGGAGCAAGTTCAAAAGGGCCCCGTGGGTGGCGGTCTTATCTCAATACCTTTCTTTTATTCTGCAAGTTTGCAAATAGCAGAAAAACTCAGATATTTAAATAGTTACCTGAGGCAGAAAAGCAAAATCTTGGAAAAGCCAGTAAGGGTTATTTAACACTGACCAAAATAATGGTTTGGAACATGAAGGAGAAAAAAAATCCGATCAGATACTTGGCACCCTACAGGAAAGAGATAAAGTGATGTGACTGACTTTAATTACTCCTTAATGAGAAATTCAGTCTGTTCACAGACTAATTTGCGCTTCTTTTTTAACTGCTCTGTCTGAGAAATTTAGAGAAGTTCTGAAGACTTATACACAGAAATCGGGATAGAGCCAACGGAGATGAGTCCTACACATGCATTCAATGCCCTACAGCTGCACTCCAAGGCAAGTTCTCCAACAAATTCCTTTTCATTAGTGTAACTGGGAAAATATGTAAAACTCAAGAGCCCCTAAGATTCTTCTGGCATATTTCCCTGAACAATTCCCAATACTCTTCATTTTGTCAGGCAAAGCAAATAAAGTGATGGGTAGGTGCAAATACCATGCAATGTGTAGCTGATGGAATACAGATGATTCTGACGGAGTGAGAAATCCTCAAGTTAGAAGAATGACTTTTAAACCGAATTAATCGATTCTGCATTCGGGTTATTAACAGAAGATTTTCTTTTAATCCCCTTGTTTTATATTTTAATTCTACCGTTGACACACTCACATCACATTTACACATAAATTCAAAAGTACAACAACAAATACGTTACTTAGGTTTCTTGAAAAATTACTTGGGTATCTGCATTCTTCTAAAGCACAGGAAAAGACTCATGTTACAGTATTCATAAAAGCAGGACACAAAATGGTATTTATAGCATGATCTCAGTGTAAAAAGAATGGGTATAGAGAGAAAATATAGAGCGAAATATAAAAATTCTTTAACAGTTCTCAGTAATGAGACTTCATTTTCTCCTTTTTGCTTTCCATGAGGTTAAATTTTTATACTGTAAGCCAGTATTATTTCAGGAAAAAAAAAATCTTACAGGAAAAGTAAATAACTCTCCATTTAATGGGAAGGTCCTTTTTTTATTTAAGATTTTATTTTTAAATAATTTCTACACCCAATGGGGGCTTGAATTCACAACCCCAAGGCCAAGAACTGCATGCTCCACAGACTGAGCCAGCCCGGTGCCGGGAGTGGTTCTTTGTATTTCTAAAGACATAGCAATAAACAACATGGTTTGAGAATCCTCACTTTGCATGACTGACACAACCAAAGGCAAAACTATGGAGGTGATCTGTATTTCAAATGAACTTTTCATTTTAGATTATAAGTAAAATGACTGTCTGGTAGTTTACACTGATCTCAAACACCAGCTATTAAAAGGTGTGATAACAAAAGCAGTTTACACACTTAAAAAGTATATTGTGGGTTGTGTGGATGGGGGAAGACAGTGTGGTGTATATTTTCCAAAAACCTTCAGGCTTTCCTACAGATGCAGGTATGTCTCAAAAATCCTACCCTCACAACTTTTTTTCCCTCCGCCAATGGAGTTAAAAGGAACACAATTTAACTTTTGTTGATTCACAGATCTTTGTTTTGTAAGGAACATATAGCCACGATTTCAGAAAAAGAACTGTTTATCTCTTGGGGTTAAATCTGTATGTTAGAATTCAGGTTTAATTTCACTTCTATCTACAATATGACGACCTGGCTCAATCTGACTCTTCAGCTCTGATGCGCATACAAATTCTGGCAAAGAGACAGCGTGGGGACAAGCAGTGATGTTCTACGTGCATGCATCCACGCACAGCTATAATCCCAGGGATTGGTGCAGGCTGTGGCTGGAGGCAAGGCCGTGAGCAGGTGACTTCAAGAAGGCAATCTAATAATTACATCACCATCAAAGCTCTTGTTTTAGAAGTTCAATTCCGAGCTCCCAGCAAAGGGCGGGGCCATGTGTAGATTTGTGTTTTTATTTCCAGTAATTGACAAGTACCGCAAAAGAGTAAATCACAGCCGCTCCATATGAAACATTACTGCTTGATTCTTCTTTAATAAACTGAGAGCCCATCCTCCTGAGTTTTCCTTAAATCCCCCCTACTTTCAGCGAGGTAAGAAAACTACCAAACCCACCTACCAAGATCACTTAGAGCCTAGAAAAAGGGAAGCACATTTATGGATAAAATATGATATTTGCTTTTGAGGTTCTGAATGCCCAAGAGTGTATTTATTTTGGTAAATAAACTCGTATCAAGCACATTCCAGTATCAAGCAATACTGACACTGACTCCACGTGTGCTCCAAATCCTGGGGCCCAGGAGTCCCCCAAACACCCTTCCCCCCAAGTCAGCTGGCCCCTTTCAAGGATCTGGCCCAGAGGGTGAAGGGGAGGCCAACCTTTCCTCCCAGCAGAGAGCCTCCCTGCAGCCCAGTTACAGAGGCATCAGGGCTGGGATCCTACGTTGGGAGGAGCCTGGGAGTCCAGCAGCAGTGAGCCTGGGAACCTGGGGGAGGTTTAAGCCACAGGTGCTGCAGCCACTGAGTGACTCTGACAGCCCTGGCTGGAGACAAACGGTGACAGAAGGTGACAGAGGGGCTGGAGAGGGAGGAGGGAGAAGGGGAGGGAAAGAAATACAAAGAAATGATTTGACCATTAAAGAGGTGAAATTATGGGTGGCTGTAGCTTAATCTTTATTTGTAATTTTATAATTTTTTTAAGTTTATTTAGAGAGAGAGAGAAAGAGAGGCAGCGTGCGTAGGTGTGCGCCGGGGAGGGTCAGAGAGAGAGAGAAGCAGAGAGAGAATCCCAAGCAGTATCTGCACCATCAGTGCTGAGCCTGACAAGTGGTCCCAACCCACGAACCATTGAGATCACGACCTGAGCCAAAGTCAAAAGAGTCGGACACTGTACCGACTGAGCCATCCAGGAGCCCCTCTTTTTTTTTTTTTTTAATGTTTTATTTATTTCTAGGAGAGAGAGAGACAGCATGAGCAGAGGAGGGTCAGAGAGGGAGTCACAGACTGAAACAGGCTCCAGGCTCTGAGTTGGCAGTCAGCACAGAGCCCGATGCGGGGCCCGAACCCACGAACTGCAAGATCATGACCTAAGTGAAAGTCGGACGCTTAACCGACTAAGCCACCCAGGCGCACCCCCCCAGGAGCCCCTCTTTATTTGTAGTTTTAAAATACTCAATTTAAAACCCCTAGGAATTTTTCTTAAGGAGATCATGGGACAAATGCACAAATACACATGCCCAGGGATGTTCCTTTTAACACTATTCACAGTGGCCAAAAATGGGAAGAAAGCAATTTAAGTGCCGGTCAAATAAATTGTGGAGCATCTCTATGATATTTTCAAATCATTTTTTTGCCTGGATTTACTTGAAGAATAAGAAACATGCTGAAGCGTCAGCCACCAAGCTACCCAAGGCTTCACAGTGTTGGGAAGATGTGTGAATTGGAATCCACCCTCATCCCAGGCATTTTTACTAGCCCTTCCTCCAGTGGAATGTCCTCCCGTCCTGCAAAATGGTAACAGTTCTACACCGTCTTGCATGGCCTGAGCTGGGCACGCAACACGTCCTTGTTGACTCATTGGGCTGTTTACAGAGCAGCACATGTAAGACGATGTCATTTACGAAAGACCCTCTGGGTCAAGGTGGTCTCACATGTTAAGAGGCCCTCTCCTCTGGCCGATAGGATTCAGGACGTGTTCCTTTGTTTATACTTTTCGGTATTTTGGAAAAGTTTAATGAGCCTGTGTGACTTTAATAACCAGAAAAATAAATAAGCTGCTTACATTAATAATAAAATATGTAAAAATTAAGTTCACCAAGAGTGAAGTCCAGTTATAGGAAAGGTCTCTGCCTGTTAATAAACAGGTATTTGTGCCTTAAGTCTTGGCCTATAGATCATGAATAAGTCACTGCAATGAAATTTTAAGACAATGAAGGAATTTATATGGTCTCCTGATGTTCCCTCAGGTCACATTGAAAAAATATTTGAAATCCCTTGTTTTCTATCATTTTCCAGGAAGTGGTTGTATTTCTTTTTTTAAAAAGAGGGAAAATAAACACTCCTTTTCGTACAAACTATGCATTTGTCTTTTATAAAATGACCAACAGAAATGAAAATGGCCATATATTAACTCTGAAATGCAAGAAAACTAACGAACTTCTATAATACAAATACATAAATATTAAGCATATTAACAAGAAAAAAAGAACTTTTGCAGAATTATCTGTACATTCTCCATTAAAATGTTATTTCTGAATAGAACACAAAGACCCCCTACTCAGTTCAAGATATGTTACCTTTAATTCTTATTTTGACTTTTATCACGAACAACTAAATGAAAAACCCAAGGGTGATCAAAACACGGTATGAGGGACAAAAAATGAAATGCTGGCTTAGGAACTCGTTACACTTTCTATTTTGTGGAGCAGGCAGATTTGTTTTGCACCGAAAATGAAAACTTACCTCGTGTCAGATGAAGGAATGCCAAGTGAAATGGACAAAAAATGTCAAGTTTGAGAAAAGGACGGATTTGAGGGGGTGTGATGACAGGTACAAATAGACTAAAGAGTTTTAGAAACATGCTTTCTTGGTGAAACAGATTTTAGTAAGTAGTCTTACCCAGCGACTAAAACGTATTTTCCATCTGCTTGATCCTTTAACCTTTCCAGCAGGGACAAACGGACTTTGGCTTTGCTTTTGCCATAGATTTCAATTTCATCTGCAAGCAATCCTATCTCCTTGGCAAGGACATCCACAGCTTTTGGAGTCTGTGCTCTTGAAATCTCAAGGTCACTGTGGGGGGAAACACATAAGTGGCGAGAAGCACCTCAGCTTAGGTGGTCACTGCTAGAGCAAAAGAGCCATACGCCGTGCGAACGATTCAATCAAAGCGACTGCTTCGTGGTCCTCTCTCCCAAAGAGCGTTACATATAACTGCGAATGATTAACGTGCATGATAAAATGGTACCTTTCTTTAAAGGAGCAACTCTTCAAAATTCACGAGGATCCTAGAATTCAGCCCAGGCACAAAGATAACCCCTCAACTGTGGGGGAGAACTGTAGATGACAATGTGCCCAAAGGCTTCCTGTAGGTACGAATCCGCTGTACAGTACGGGGCTTTCTGCGGATCGTCACTGTCTTCACTGCCCACGAAGAGATGGGTTATTGCATAATGCTCTTCCCGGGCTGGTCGTCTGTGTCTCTTGGCTATTCAAAAATGTGGAAATGCTATTTTGTTTTATCTGTGTCCACACTTTCCCTCTCTTTTTCCTACTGCAAGTCCAAAATCCTATTCCAAAATATGTTATTAATTGCATAACCATCAGGAAAAGGACCTAGTGCTTGAAGCTCGACTTCAGACACAGGAAAGTTTAGGAACTCCGGAGTGTCGCCGGGCAAATAATTTACCCTCTTCTATCAGCAGAGTGCGAACGCCGTGGTTCGCCTCGGCGGAGTGCTATACAATGAGCAGGTGCTGGGCTTCTCAGAGAGGCTTTCGGGGCTCCTGAGCTCAGCTACTTGTGGTAATGGGGGTTCAGCCATCTGTCCGCCAGACTGACCATCTGTCTGAGAGCAAGACGTGGCTGGCCCAAGACAGGCTTGGGAGAGCAGGCCTCAGGGACTCAGGGGGTCACCAGTGTTGACACTCGGAAGACAGCAGTGGCCTCGCTCACCTTGGAGCCCTTGCCCAGATACAGGCTGGGCTCTGTGCTTCGGGACCAGTTCCCCTTCCCCCAGGACCCCGGCACTTCCCTTTCTGGCCGCTCCCACCCCCACCCCCACCCCCGCCCATGCTCCCACTTCATTTTGCCTTCCTGTCTACCCCTTCTTTCTCTTTCTCTCCTCCCCAAATCTCCTAAACTGAAGAGCCCGCTCTTGGAAAACTTCCAGTTTTCTCGTTACTAGCTTAAAAATGACAGCGACATTGTTTTGATTTGGGGGTAATTTATAAATTACTCAGCCTGTCTTTCTTTCCCCTTTAGAAACCAAATTCGGTTCAGCTATTAAAACTTCCCCTGAGTAGGATTTATTTAGATTTAGGCAATGACTTTGGTACAGATTTTGGCAGAGTCTACCTGAAATTTTTTTTTAGCTCTCAGTGAGTAGAATGTACTCACTCACTTTTACAAATTAAGGTCCTTTAATAACATCAGTAACTTTGAAAATATAATATCTTACGAAATAGACTGCACAACTACAGGGGTGATATTACAGAGAATAACATTCCCTGCGATTTGTGTATTAACACACACAGAAAGTGACTACATTGTTCAGTCTGTTTCAGGGGTGAAAACATCGCACGGTGGGTATAAAGGAAACATCAGTGTTCAGTTGTGGTGCAAGGAAACAGATCAAATCTAAAACCCAAGTGGTCATCAAATGAAAAATGAGTCGATTCCTGGAGGTTTTATCTACTGACGTGTTATTTTCCAGTGGCACTGGGTGAACCTTGGATCAAGAGGGTGGGGCCTTTTCATGAAGTGGGGACAGGTGGGGGCCCCCGATGAGGCTGGGAAGTGCATTTCTCTGGCTCTAAGAGCTAATGAATTATTCCTGCAGTACAGTATGTATTTCTAAACTCCTGCAGAGAATATATAGCTTACACTTCACTAAATGCTACTCTGAAGAAAACATCCATCTAGACCATCACAGAAAACCCTATCAGATGGTAGGTGGCTCTGTGCGCTGAGGAAGGCTGAACTCACTTCCCACATAGGATAGTGTCCGGTTTGGTTGGTCTTTTACCCTCAGAGCAGACACCTACATGGCCCTGAAGACCAAGCCGACAGATGAGCTGGGCATTTCTAACACTGAAAAGCATATTCCAAACGCTGTATTACCATATTTGGTCAAATCTAAGGCGTCAACATGTTACAGAGCGCTGAGAAGAGAAAAGAATGCCAGTTAAGACAGGAGGCATCATCGACAGTAAGGGGCAATCCTGACTTCAGACATGAAGAAATGTACATCCTAGGGCTGGCAGAATATGGGAAATGTGTTCATTATTATTTAATTTTTAGGACTTAAACAATCAAAAAACTGTGATTAAATTATTCACTATCAAAGCCATAACACCAAAGACCCCCGGCCTGTTGGAGAACTTTGGATATATCAGAGGCACTTTGGTGAGCAGAGGTCAGGACAAGGAAACCCTGCAAATACCTGGGGACTGGGGAGAGAGGCTGGAGTTTCAGGCAGTGAAGTCTCCACCTTGCGTGCTGTTGTTCGCGTAGCCACCTCCTTCCGCTGCTGACCATGTTCTTTGTGAGACAGAAGGGAAAGCACGTCATAGAAGTAAAGGCTGGCAGGCTATGACTCTACACTATGAAAATGTCGTTCAGGGATGTCATGTCATGAAAAGGATCACAAAGTTGCACAATAACCCATGTGAATATCAGGGATAAGTTTATTCACATGTAGAGTTGGGCCTTTTTTTAAAAAAAAAAAAAAAAAAAAAAAAAAGAAAAGCTATATGTATTTTTAAAACAGGTTAAGGGGCACCCTGGTGGCTCAGTCAGTTAAGCATCCGTCTTCAGCTCAGATTATAATCTCACACTTCGTGACTTCGAGCCCTGCACCGGGCTCTGTGCTGACCACTCAGAGCCTGGGGCTTCGGATTGTCTCCCTCTCTCTCTGAACCTCCCCTGCTCATGCTGTCTCTCTCTCAGAAATAAATAAAACATTTAAAAATTTTAAAAAAAAAGAAAATAGGTTAAGTATTCACTAAAGACATCAAGTACTAGAATAAAATGAGAGAGTGGGTTCTTCACCGCAGTTGGAAAAGAAAAATCAGGGAACTAGGAGAACTCATGGATGATGAATGTGGATGCCCAGTCTCTAAAATCTGCAACACCATGTCAAGTCCAATCCCGTCAGACTTGATATAATCGAACAAGAACACTGAATTGTTAAATGGTGATACACACACAGAGAGAAACAAAATCTGGCTTAGGTCAAAACCCAACACATAATCCTTATAAGAAAGTATTATGTCCCATTTGAAAGCAAAAAAGTTTTATTTTGGAGGATGCATCGGTGGCTCAGTTGGTTAAACGTCCAACTTCAGCTCAGGTCATGGTCTCAGGGTTTGTGGGTTTGAGCCCTTCACTGACAGTGCAAAGCCTGCTTGGGGTTCTCTCTCTCTCTCTCTCTCTCTCTCTTTCTCTCTCTCAAAATAAACTTTAAAAAGCTTTTTTTTCTTTTTTAAAGGGAGGCCAATTTATTTATTTTTAGTTTATTTATTTTTAGTGAGTTCAAGCCCAACTTCGGGTTTGAACTCAGGACCTTGAGATCACAAGTCACACGTTCTACCGGCTGAACTAGCTAGGAGCCTTCTAGAAGAGGAGGAGCCTCTAGAAAGAAGAAAGAAAAAGGGAAGCAGTGGTGCTTGACTCTGATGGTGAGGTCATAACATCTCCTGCGTCTTCCTCCCTGCCTTCTCCCATGGCTCACCCGGTCTGGTGGATGTTAGCTGCCACATCGTGGTCAGCTCCCCTGAGAAGTCGGCCTGGTGAGGGACTGAGGCATCTTGCCAACAGCCATTGTGGAATGAGGCACCACATGCCAACAGCCATGTGAGTGAGCGTCTTGGAAACAGAGCCTCCGGCCCCAGTCAAGCCTTCAGACGATCTCTTGAGTTCCACTGCATGAGCGACCCCGAGCCAGAACCGTGGAACTGAGCTGCTCCCACATCTGACCCACAAGCAATGGAAGACAACGTTTACTGTTTTAAGTTGCTACATTTGGGGATAACCTACTCCACGGCAATAGACAACTAACAACAGACCCTGAGTCCAGTCTCCGTCCCATACTTGTCATGTAACCAAAGGCAAGTTTTTCCAAGCTTCCATTTCCTTACCTGTCAAATGGGAATGACATTCTCTCACAGGATTATGGTAGGACCTAAGCGTCACTCTGTGTGTTAAGGTGTTTAACATTGTGTCTACTCAACAGAAAACACTAGCAAAATGTTAACAACTATTAATCAAAGCTCCAAACAGTCGCTATGTGAAACAAACCTGGATCCGCAGAGCCGCAGCAAGGAGACTCACATCATCCTCTGCGATGACACCATTAAAATGTACCCCAAGAGAACCACATCCAAGCTTTCCTATAAACAAGTTGGAGGGGGGGAGGAAAAAAGACATTCAGGATATTGTTGTTTACAACCAACTGCTCCTAGTAAAAAGTCAGCATCCTGAGTGCCATTCTCATTTTCAGTCAAGGAACTTAGGACATCTTGGCACAGCTCCAGGTAGGTCACCAGTCCCCGGCACGGCCTTGGGGCTCCTGACTGGGCCACAGGCACACCGAATTACAGTGGACGAAAATCTTGCTTCTACCTCTAACCGGCAACTGTGACACTGGGCCCGTTATCTAATGTGGGTGCCTGCAACCCCGCAGAACTCTGAGGAATTGAGTGCGACAGGGAATGTCGTGGTGTTGAGCATCTGAGAATAGCAATGTCACTGAGGTACACAGGGTATCCAAAGGGGGAGTGAAATAAATAGCGCAATCGCAACCACAGTGCTATGTGAAAGGTCAGGCAGGCTTCCTTTGAGAATTTTAGGGATCCCTGTATTAAAAGTGAAATGACCAACTTTGCATAGAAACTGAGAAATTACATTTTTGGATACTAATTTTAGGGATTACCAGGTTTCCAGAACAGAGGGGTATTTGTACTAATGGTGTTTTTCCTTCTTTAGCTGGTACTTATAAAGGTTATGAGAATGAGCACACATGGAAAATGCTTTAGTCTATATCCTCCCTTGGAGAAAAGAAACATTTCTAATAGCAACTTTTTTGAATTAAGAAACTATTTTCCTCTAGTTTGGACCACTCTGCGTTTAAATTATCCATTTTGCTGACAGTCCTTTGCAAGAAAGAGCACAAAACACTTCAGACGAAGCGTTTTGTGATGTTCTACAGTCAAATGTATGTAGGGCGTTGGAAAATCATATCCCTCCGGTATTGTTTCGAGATTAGTAACACTTCACAGTTTTATAAATCGTATTTAGGCAAAAGCCAAGAGTCTAGAGAATGAGGTTTGTTGTTTTGTTTGAACCACTAGAGATCTGATCTAAAGATCCTGTCCAACCATCATGGAAAAGAAATATGCTTCCCGCATTTTTATCTCTATCTTTACATGACGAGGAAGGAAAAAAAACCCCAAAAGCCTACACTCCAGGAGCTGGTATCAATTTATTAATGCCTATTTCCAGGACAGAATCACAAGTACCCTGGTAAGTGAAGAATATTTCACCTGTAATGTTACACAGGGAATAATTCCGCCCATAATCTCAGCCGCTGCACTGCATAAAATAGAAGGTGGCTAAAAGCAACAAAGATTTTAAAACGCAACACAAGACGTGCCTACACATACATTTTAAACCTTGGAAAGGATCTTACAGGAACTGAAATTTCTGTCTGAAGAAAGTTACCTGAATTTCAATAATGCTTTTAGTCTCATAGTTTTCTTTTCCTTCTACTAAATTCCATCCTGTAAAATTATGTTTCATGTTTTCTTTGTGGGAACGTGTGAAATGGGGACCCCAAGGCGACTGATCATAAGTTACTGTCACTTTGCTCTGTGTGCTCTTCTATATTTCACGAACTGTCTACTGTGAACACTCTATTGCTTCTGTAGTACAAATCAGTAGTAATCTTAAAACTTAGAAGTTATGAATCCAGAGAACTCGAAGCTATGAAAATGGTAACTCGGCGAATCAGAAATACGTTCTTCACATTTTGTGGTGAAGGAGAATTGAGAAAAGAAATCATTACCTCATCCCTCTGCCTGTGTAGACTCAGGGCTCCACCCAGAGGCTGTCTACATCCCGCCTGCCAAGGCTGTCTGCACTCAGCCCACGAGTCCGGCGGGGGCCCCAGGGGACCCGTCCCAAACCAAGTGGGTCTTTTCACTTCCCACTAAAGACTCCCCATTAGCTCGTGGCTTTTCCGAGGACAGGTCAATGAATCTCTTTAAAAGATGGCCTTTCATTTAGAATTTTTTCTTGCTAACCAAACTTTCTACAACACAAATATTTAAAGCTAACGTGTCGTAACGCTTTCCCTGGAATTCCGAGCAGAACTTTCCGTGACAGGAGCTGCCCTGAGACCACCCTGGGAACTTGGCCAGAATAAATGGGCAGGACAAGGCAAATTCTTCTTTGGTCTCCGTGCCCTCTCTGCTACCTGAAAAAATTTCAGCTTTTCTACAGCCTGGCCCAGGGCATCCTTCCTAGCACAGAAGTGCTGTATGAACCCATAGATTGAATTCTCAGATATTTTCTCATACTCTGGGAGAACTAGTAACTCAAAAAAACTTTTATGTGAAGTTCTGAAAATAGGAAAAGCTAAAGAAAACTACATATTAGTGCAGATAACACTTTCAAAACCACTGGCGATTAGTTCTAAGTTAAATATATCAATCATATTGGGTAACAGGAAAATGCAATAAATGAACTTTTAATATAATTTTGGTAACAATGCTCTCAAGAGTTGAACTCATAGCTTAAAACATCTATGTCAGTTAAGTGTCCAAATCTCGATTTCAGTTCAAATCATGATCTCACAGTGAGACTGTGTCCTGTGTCAAGCTCTTTGCTCAACACTGAGCCTGCTTAAGATTCTCTCTCTTCTTTTCCCTCTGTCCCTTCCTGTTCTCATGTGCACACACTTTCTCTCTTTAAAAAAAAAACAAAAAAACCTCAAGAGACAAAACACATTGAATTCACTATCAAATAACTATGTTTTACTACTTTAATAGAATATAATATAAAAATCTTTAAAAAAAAAACAACCGAGTATTAGTAATATATTAGTATCAACTTATATAAACAGCCCTTTTGAAATTACTGAAACCAAAGCAGGAAGGAACTAACACGGAGTTGTACATTCTAAACAGCTTGAGACTTTTTCAAAAGAACATTCAGTGTATCATAACATACCGATAATCAGTTAAAATTTGAAATGAAAACCTGGCAAAAACATATAGGCCCAAATCTTCCAGAATTTCCCTGGGAAAAAACTTAAGGGAAACAGGTAATAGATATAATGGATTTCAGAATAACTGGAGTTCAAAATTCATAAGGAAGTATCCTTATTTTGTTCCAAGTGCAACTGAGATAATGATTAAATTACAGGCAGGTTGAATTTCTCTAAAGCTACTGTCTTACATCCTCCGAATCTCATAGGGAAGAATCCTTCCTTGGGCCTGAGTTTTCAAATACAGACTTACATTTCGCTAATAAGAAGTCTGAGCTGTTTTGTGTGCCAGAGGTTCGAGAACAATGAAGTGGTGGTGGGGGGGGGGGGCTGCTTTATTGGCAGCTCCCATCAAAGAGGTGCCGTGAGGTGCAAGCTCATGTATTCCTCTCAACAGTCTTGCTCTCATCTTACAAAGAAACTGAAGATCAGAGAGCTTAAGTTATTTGTCCAAAGTCACACAGCTTGTAAATATAATGCAATTGAGAAACAATCCAAACACAAAAAACCCTTCTTCTCTTTGAGTGAGATCAATTTGACTCCAAATTCCATGCTTTTCTCATTATGTTCATTATGCTGTCTCCCTTCAGGGCCATATGAGAGATGGCTCGAGGTCCTCCAAGATCCCACAGGCCATTAACATGAACTTGAGATGCAGCCCGGGGTTCCACTACCAGTCCACACCAAATACACTTAAAATGATGCTGTTAAGGGCGCCTCCATCTATTTTTATGGGGGGTGGGGGGCCCTGTACCACTGAGTATGAAAATTTCACCATAAAACCCTGCCTTCACCCAATCGCAGGTTTATTAAGAGTTCTGCTCTTAAGTGTGAATAAAAGCACCTTTCCTTTTAATAATGTTTTCAAAAGTCTCTTTAGGGTGGCACGGTTATGCAAAAAAGGGAGAAGAGCCTTTCTTCAATCTGTGCATAGATTAAATTTCCATACTAATCAAAGCTGCTGAAATTAAAACGGACTATCAGGAAATAGAACGTTATATATAATAGTACTGACTGCAAAATGTTCATCTATTTAATCAGGAGAACATTTTTCCCCTTTGTCTTCACTGTCAGCCCTGTGTCTGATCAGGAGACTAGTTCAAGGAGATGCCTCTGTAACTGCAACTAACTTAAAAGTGCAACCAATCAGAGTACAATTCTCTAGTCCAGGTTTATTCATTCATTCATCACCCAGTATTTATTGAGCACGTATTAGGTGGGACACTGGGCATGCAAAAATCACAAAGAAAACTACTAGTACGGGACCAGATACATTTAAAATAAACCACAGTCAGTCTGCATACAGAATCAGTCAAAATATAATTAATGCCTTGATCTCCCCAACCGCACCCCCAGGAGGATGGTTATGTTAAATCTAATGTTTTTAAGAATGCCTTTAAAAAAGTAAAGGTCCCCAAAAGAAACTTAGTAAAAATATGGCAAAATTTCACTAAAAAAATATACTGTCATCTTTATATAATCACAGAACTCAAAGGAATTCCAAAGAACACTGAATAGACTATCTCTAGCCAAGATTATACCAAAATTGTCCTAAAAATATAAACTCTAATAACAAACAAATAGCAAGTAATTATAACAGCAAAGAGCGTTCACTTAAAAGAACATAAAGTCAGGGGTGCCTGGGTGGCTGTTGGTTGAGCGTCTGACTTTGGTGCAGGTCACGATCTCCCAGTGCGGGGGATCGAGCCCCGCATCGGGCTCTGTGCTGACAGTATAGAACCTGCTTGGGATTCTCTCTTTCCCTGTCTCTCTGCCCCTTCCCTACTCATGCTTTCTCTCTCTCAAAATAAATAGATTTAAAAAAATAAATAATAAAAGAACATAAAGCCAAAACTGACTTTCCTAATCTAAATTCTGAGCAGAGGAGCAAATCTGCCATGACCATCATTTATGGGTTAGGCATTGGTTTTCTCAGTCGGGGAAAGAAATTTATAGCCTGAAACTACATACATTTCAAAGGAGTTATTTAGTGTAAGTCTTCTGTTTGCTAAAAAGATCGATTAATCCTACATTCACATTACATTATACCTCTGGTTGCTTCATTCATCTATGTGATGAATGAAGCTCCAAGCACAAGGACATTCTGGGAAATTCCTGAGCATTGTCCCTTGCACACTCTAACCCACCCCAACCCCCTTCAGCCCCTTCAGCTTTTAATCTGATTGGTTAATTCTTGGGGGGGGAGGGTGACTTCCTACAGGGGTGGGTCCATTGTTTTTCTTTTTGAAGAAACAGTTATCTGAATTTCAGTAATGCTTTTAGTATCACATTGTTTTCCTTCTATTACATTCCAATCAAATTAAGGTTAGTGTGTTTTTTGTGGAAATATGTAAAATGGTATCCCAAGGTGGCTGGACCAGAAGTTTTATATATATATACGTATATATATATACACACATACATGTATCATTTGATACTATTCTCTACGTCGCTCTCTTGTGGGGTGGTCTAAGTTTCAAGGTCTAGACTCCAGTATGGTCCTGGCAGAAACAGGGTAGAGGCCTCCACCCACTCTGGCTCAACTTCAGACCAGCTTTGGGGGGAAAACGCTGTGCTCCAGGCCTGCTCACCATATTCCTCTCCAGTGCCGAAATCTGCACACCTGTTCCTCGGGGACTTGAAAAGCTGGGCTAGGTGTGGTGCAGAACTTTCTTAGCCTCTGAGTGTTCTTCTGAGAATGAGAAAAGGGTATCCCTCTGGGTTTGTTCCCACCAGCCCTTAGGCTGGATGTCCTGGTGTGGGCACGGCTTGAGTTCCAGAAAGTGGGGCTGGTGTGGTCCAGGGCATTCCTGGGTACCGTGGTGAAATACCATCCTCAGACCACCTCCGCTTTTTTAACTTTTTTATTTTTGAGAGAAAGAGATAGAATCCAAAGGAGGCTCTAGGCCCCAACCTATTAGCACAGAGCCTGATGTGGGGCTCAAACCCACGGCCCGAGAGATCATGACCCGAGCCGAAGTCAGACGCTTAACCTCCCAAGCACCCCAGACCACCTGCTCCTGACAGTGACTTTCACACTGCTCTGAGGTGCCTCTGGGGCTCCCAGGAAGTGCCTGAGGGGTCACTGCAAGCAAGGGGAAATAGGGAGACACAGGGACTGGTCTCCTTTCCCATCTCTCCCAGCAACTGTTTTCATCTGCTTTTACCTGCTGAAGTTCATGTGAGATTTCTTTGGGAGAATGGATTCTACTTCATTATAAAAGACTGAAAACCACTATTTCTAGTTTACCTCACACACGGACACACGATCTACTTCAGGTCACCACTGACTGTACTGCCCAATGCGAGAGGCCAGCAGGGCCATGTCTCTCTGGGGGCGGGGGCAGCTCCTGCCCTTGGCATCTCGGCTTCCCTTTGCCCGACAACACGGTTTCAATATCACGTAACCCAAAAGGTAGGCACATGGACAGTCCAAGTTTCCTCTCCTGTGTACGGGCATTGACAGTGACCAACCTCTCAGGGAACGTTCTCTCCTCTGAATAAGGTTAAACATTTCCCTAACGCCTCCCTGGTTTCATCCGCAGCCCAACACCAAGGTTAAGACATTGACCCACCTGACAGGAAGTCATGGGAGCAGTTGAGAACTGTAGTTCCTGGTTGGATCCAAGAAAGGGGAATGTCTTCCGGCTTGGGCGAGCCTACAATCGCAATATCAGCCTCGTGAAGCTGGAAAGAAATGGAAAAAACAGCGCTCGTGTGAATCGGTGGCAGGGACACAGGACTGGAGATTGTGTCTACGGACCTCGGTGCCACCGGTCACTAACGCGCATCCAGAGGTCGGCGCCGCGCCAGTATCAGGGACAGACCCGCTTCACGAATGTACGAATGCAGCACAAATCAGCACAGGGTGGGACTACCACATCCTAGAGAGAAAAGGGGGTCGAGGTTCTTCAGGGCCGTCAGTTCGGCGTGAACGCCGTGCGCAGTGTCACTGTCCATGCTTCCTCACTAACTGCTGCACCGGGAGAAAGGATGGGGCGGAGAAAATCACCCTGATGCAAGTGGAGACTGAGAGGTGCGGGTGGGGGTGGGGGGGGCGATATTCTGACTCCTGCGGCGGTTCGGGGGGAGGTCAGGGGGGCTGCTGTGGGGAAGCCTCTTGAAGATCTGGCCAGTTCGGGGGGCCTGCGGGCCTGTGCAACTGCACAGTCAAAATTAGACCCATATGGAACCTTTACTGGATCTATGGGAGGATTTTCAAGAGCTCAAGAAAGAATCTCATTTTCCTTGAGGCTCTGCTTAGTCTCCTGTCAAACTGCTTTTTTTTTTTCTTGAGAGAGAAAGGAACAGGATTCAACTATTACTACAAAACACATTCATCATATCCGTCCTGATTCTGATGACACAGGGCTGGAGGGATGTGTCTGGTAGGAAGGTGACATCGAGAAGCAGGGGAAGCGATCGGCTCTGACCTCAACCAAAGAATGACCACCCGTCCCCAGTTATGCAACCGACGATGGCAAACTGGATTCATTAGGAGGGCACCAGGAGGAGGGGGGGGGGTCTGAGACCCTGTGGGGGAAAAGAGCTGTGGCTGCACGTGACAGCTATGTGGGTTGGTGTTACTGCACCCATTAAAGAGACAAGGAAACTGAGGCTCCGAGAGTGTGAGCACCTCCCTGTTTCCCCCCAGAGGAGCCAGTCTCGGACACTCAATGGGGGAGACAGAGGACGCTGCAGCCCTCTGCTCTCCCACACTGCTTTCCTCCCTTCCTTGCTTTCTCCACAGACTTCCATACCCTGCAAATGACAGACAGAGGAGAGGGAGGTGAAACAGAAACCGCCCCGCTGCCAGGCCCACCACCCAAAGTCCCCGGAAATGGATGTGTTCCATGCACCCTCATCCCTTCCCAGCGTGGACAGGCTGATTGCAGAAGGGCTCGGGGACGCACCCGGCCAGCAGCTCAGCCTCAAAGTCTGGGACACAGTTTGGGCAAGAGGCTGTACCGGCTCATGTCTCTTACAAATCTCGGGACGAGAGATGGCAGCGAGGGGAGGAAAATCCATGACAGTCCTCCCTGGTTTGTGAAGAAAAAAGCCAGGATCTAGAATGGTGCCAAGCTCCCTTGATCGAGGAGGAACAAGGTAACAACTTAAATGGCATGTCTTTTCAAAGAGCCGATAAAGACAACTTGTAAAATTAACATCCCAAGGGGGCGCCTGGGTGGTTCAGTCAGTTAAGCGGCCTACTTCAGCTCAGGTCATGATCTCGCGGTTCGTGGGTTCGAGCCCCGTGTCGGGCTCTGTGCTGACAGCCACCTCGGAGCCTGGAGCCTGTTTCAGATTCTGTGTCTCCCTCTCTCTCCGACCCTCCCCTTCTCATGCTCTCTCTCTCAGAAATAAATAAAAACATAAGAAAAAAAAAAAGAAGGTAACTAAAAAAAAAAAAAAAATTAACATCCCAGGAACATTGGATAGATCTGATCACGCCAACCGGGAAAAGGGAATTAACAGTCACTGAGTACTACTAACGAGTCACACAGTGCCCACTGCTTTTCAGTGCCGTACTTCCTTAAGGCCCAGGAGGAAGAATGCATTGAAATCGTGTCGAGTAAAATGATTAAATTAATCCCATTAATAAGAAGAGAAGTCCCTACTAAAACAAGTATCCTTTCCTTACCGGGCGGGGCCACAACACTGAAACGGAATCAACTCTATCTAGTGTGTTAATGTCACGTGTCCTCCGTAGATAGATAGCAGCTAGGTTCTTGGGTGATGTTATTAGGGGCAAAAAGTGTTCTTATGAAAAGAGGATTTTACATGCTTGAATAAAAAAATTTCTTCACGTCCTTATACCACGGCAGATATTCAACCACAGTAAGCCTCAAGAGAAACTCAAATGTTTAATGTGTGTTGGAAATGATCAGCAGATAAGAAACGCCATTTTACTGCATTTTCATGCACACTAGCAGCAAAAACAGAACATGTTAAAACTTCTATGAAAAGGAAGTTAATATACGCGAGGCTGAAACGTTCGTTTTGGAAAAAGCCGAGGATCACAGGTTCACAGAGTCCCCTAAGGACACTTAGTTTCCTACATGTGGTGTCTTTGATACAACCTGTTCTTTTCATTACCTATAAATCTCAGGAATCACATGCCGACCCCTTCACTCCGTATTTAAACCCAACTCCAAAGTGCGCTGTGCTAATAAGCAACTGGACGTAGTTACTACCACAGAGAAAAGACAAAAAATCTCTGCCATTAGTAATGATCGCACTGGAGATGTTAATTCTTTCTGGAAAGGAAAACTGCTAGATGCTTACATCAATAAATAACCCACTGGGGACCCGAGATGATTTTAATGAGCTAAGGAATTCAAGGAGAATTATCGTCTCGCTGGCTGTTTCAACTTTCCTCCTCCCAAATGGGAAAGACCCTGGCCAGAGCCTGGCTTGCAACTCTACCGCCTAACAAAACATTGCTTTCTCTGCTGAGGCTTGCAGGAGAAGCTGCTTACATAGCACTGCCCATCCCCAGGCGGAAGACCTGAAAGATAATAAGACATGGATATGCTGACGTTTAACGGGGAGCATGAGGGAGCAATATAGAGTAGAGATATCATGAAAACTGTTTCTCTGCGGCAAGGGTCAGAAAATGGAGAGAGGGGAGATGGAGGACAGATGGGATTTGCAAGGTTATAAGGGACATCGTGATTTTGTATTTAGCAAAAAAAAAAAAAGAAGAAAGAAAGAAAGAAAGAAAAGAAAAAAGAAAAATGCATTTTAAAATTCAAGCTCTAGAAAGTACAGCCCCACCCTGTTGGCTAGAAGACAGAATTTATCTCCCACTAACTATAGATGTGTCCTGAAGGGTACGTGTGGGAATCCCAGGTACGAGATGTGTGTATACACACACACACACACACACACACACACGGAAAGCTGGAATGGTTTAAAAAAAAACAAAGGTAGAAAGATAGGTTTTGATGAATCATGATTATATTACCTGAGACCCATAAAACAAGTTTCTGTTCTTCAAAAGTTATCAACACGGGTCAGAAAACCAAGTTCAGAAAAAACAAAAATAAAAATAAATCAACAAGTCATTTCTCCAGCAAGGATGTGCTTCTAAAGTTACAACTGCTTCAGAGAATGAAGGAGGTCCGGGGTTCCTTCGGGAACAGACTCACTCAGGGGCCAGCTCTCGTGCTGCGCAGGACAGGCACAGACTGAGGTCACTAACTATCTGAAAATAAAAACCCCGGCCTACAAGATTTTACAACTAGGATCTACAAGATGGAAGGGAACAAGGCAAACCCCTGGGATACAGAAAAGAAACGAGGAAACATTTCGTTTCTGCTTCAGTTGCCCCCATGGGCATTCTCGACCATCTGCACCCGAGCTGGGCGCCGTCGCACACACTACGGGGAAGGGTCTTGAGGGAAGGCTGGCTTGAACTTGTTCTTCCACCTTCCACGAACTGGGACACACTGGTTTGTGTGAGCCTGGTCACAAGGCTTTAAAGATCCAGCATCCCACAGCCATTCTTCCCGGTGCTTTGCAATGAGAAGTGTCTGTGAAACTTCATGTGCCACAGAGACTCCTTGACCACCTCACGGCAAAGTCCTAAAAAGACTTAGTTGGTTCTTTTTTTTAAGAGAGAGAGAGAACGAGTGGGGGAAAGGGCAGAGGGAGAGGGAGAGAGAATCCCAAGCAGCCGAGCAAGCTCGACAGTGTGGGAGCCCGACGCAGGGCTCGATCTCACAACCCTGTGGTCATGACCTGAGCTGAAATCAAAAGTCAGATGCTCAACTGACTGAGCCACCCAGGCACCTGAAGTTTTTTTTTTTTTAATTTTTAAAATGTCTGTTTATTTTTGAGAGAGAGACAGAACACAAGGAGGGGAGGGGGGCGGAGACAGAATCTGAAGCAGGCTCCAGGCTCTGACAACCCAGCAAAAAGGTAGTTCAACAAGAGAAAATGCATATTAACAAAGGCTCTGGTACATGATTGCTAGACACGTCCTTCAAGAAATACAAGGAGACCTCCTGGTAGAAATGACAGACCCTAGACATTAACTCCAAGCCCTATGAAGAAACAAAGATCTCCAGAAAAACCAGTACTGCCATATTTCTGGTTTGTAACGATTATGTTTTATTTCCCGCAGGACTTAAAAGGCATATGCATTAAAAATTAAGATATCCAGAGGCGCCTGGGTGGCTCAGTCGGTTGAGCGTCTGACTTCGGCTCAGGTCATGATCTTGCAGTTTGTGGGTTCGAGCCCCGCATAGGGCTCTGTGCGGACTGCCAGCTCAGAGTCTAGAGGCTGCTTCGGATTCTGTTATCTCCCTCTCTCTCTGACCCTCCCCTGCTCACACTGCCTCTCTCTCAGAAATAAATACAACATTAAAAAAATATTTTTTTTAAATTAAGATATCCAATCACATAACTCGCTAATCTCATCTAGTTTAAAAGCTAGGGTTTTTCCCAATCTTTGGAAAAAAGGATTTTTTTGGGGGGGGTCAAGATTTTAGATGTACAATACAAATATATTTGGAATTTTCCAATCCACTTTTAAAAGTCTTTTATAAGCCATGCCATGCAGTGAACGTAAACTGGAAACGACTTTGTGATCATTTAGCTCTGCTCAAAAAAATGACACACTTTGATCCTTCAAATGGGAAAACCTTATATTTTCCCCTTCTTGTGTTAGTACTAGTTTTGAGGGTCTCTGTGCTCAGAAGGAGGAGAAATGAGATCCTCTGAGAAAAACAAAATAAAACGGTTCTCTTATTTCTGGGTTATTTCTTATACACACAGCTGGGAAGGACCCAATTTGTCACAGCTGGACGCCATTTCACCACCATCCTCCAGCTGTGTCTAACCCCAAATTCAGGAGGCTCTCCCGCTAGCCGTGTGTTAAGGGGGTGTGCACACCGAGCACCGAAGGGCCTGAAAACCTCACTTGCCCAGAGAGGGGTACCGCTCCAACTCACAAAGAGTAAATGCAGAACATCGTCTTACTTCAAATTGTTTTTGGCATCATGGTGAACTCATCAGGGCGCGGAAGAGATAAGCCAGTTCTCAATGGGCGGGGGGCTCTGCCTAGTCCCCACATCGGGGAGTCACTCTCTCCAGGGGTCTGGGAAGCTGAGTGTGGGGTCTGAGTCTGGGTGGAGGAAGGAGGGCGATTCCTCAGCCCTACCCACAAACACCACGGCCGGTGCTCTGGCTCACTGATATCTGATGCCCCAGAGCGCGCGGCTAACTTGGACAAATGCCCAGATGGCCTTCCCGTCTCCACATGCAGATGCAAAACACTGCAGAGCCCAGAAGTGATGCTCACAACAAGGCAGGAAACTTATTTTTCAGTGATGCACTCAGACGGGCATCAACGGCCCAGCTACAGAAACACAGAAGTCTACTTCATTTCCCACAAAACTCTGGAAAGACAAATCTCACTTCTTCACGCTCAGGCTCCACAGAGATCTTCTGCGTAAGCAGAAGCCGGTTTCTATTTAAGGAACTCAACGAACCATCCCTCAACACTGTAGGAAGGAATAATATTCCTGGAAGAAGTAACGAGTAAACGAGGAAACCTGAAGCAGAGTGGCTTACGAGTAACACAGAACTCACGGGAAGGAAGAAGTCCAGAGCCACGGAGCGAAGGCTCTCTGGTACGTAACTTCAAGTTGTGACAAATCCTGGTGAAGTCCGGCGTGAGCTCGGACAGGCCAAGGCTGGGCACCTGCGCTCTCCGAGACACTGTCTCTTAGTCTTGCTGTGGTTTCATCACCTCCATCTTCAAATGTCGCTGGGAGGCTCCTCGGAGCGACTCTCTCCTTCTGGCAGCCATACTTAGGAAGCATGTCTACTGGGCTTCCAGTGAGGGACCTACATGCCGCTATTTTATTAGCTTATCTCCTTATGATTTAATTGATCAGTGGCCCTTCCACATTGGGAAACCAGTGTTTCCTGATTCACCATTAACGCAAGCCAAGCCATTAATGTGGATGTTGGTAGGAGCCAAGTTCTGTGCGAAGCCAACTTGTATGACTGAATTCCCCCAGCAGGTAGGCGAAATTATACTCCCCATTCTACACATGAAGAGACAAGGCTCAGAAAAGTTAAGGGACAGCCAAGGCGTGAACCCACAGCTGTCTGTCACCACAGCCTATTCCTACCACTTAGAGAACACAAACGTGGTGTCTGACTCTAAACCCTCAAAGGCAGCTCCCACTGGTCACAAGCAGGCTGTGATTACCTGTAGGGCAGCCCCGACCTGAAAGGCCACGCAGTGTAGGGGGCGGGCTGTAACTGGACTCTAACGTTTCACGGTCACCTCCTGATCCTCAATCCTCACACGATGGAAATCCCCAACCAGACAGCCAGCGGGGGGTCTCGTTCCATGCCAGGTACAAATAAGCCTGGAAGGAACGCTTTGCAAAGATGACTTCCTTCTACCTAACAGCCCAAATCCTTTGCTTCCTCTTTTCTTTCCACAACACTTGTCACTGCCGATAAGGAGAATCTAAAAGTACTATAACCTTACATTGGACTATTTTTTTAAAATGTATTTTTGTGTTTTTTTTTTTCCCTGAGAGGGAGAGGCAGCGTGATCAGGAGAGGGTCAGAGAGAGGGAGACACAGAATCTGAAGCAGGCTCCAGGCTCCGAGATGTCAGCACAGAGCCCGACACGGGGCTCGAACCAATGAACTGTGAGATCATGACCTGAGCCAAAGTCAGACGCTTAACTGACTGAGCCACCCAGGCGCCCCTACATTGGACTATTTATTTGCTCTTAATAAAATTAGAAAACAAAAATCTCAATCTGTTATTAAAGTTACACTTTCAATGTTTTTCACCGTGAAGGTTTTCTAAAGGTGCAGTAAGGGTGGACGTGCCCCTGTCCCGGGGAAGGTGCCAACCCGTGCCCCAGGGCCCTCGGCACCTCATTAGCTGCCACCACTGCTAGTCTGCAGACCTCCACTGACCCTTTGCAACAAGGTCCAGCAATGGCCTGTGTTTTAGAATAAAACAGAGGAGGGAAATGCCCACTGTCGGGCAGAAGCACGGGGGTGTGTGAGCAGGGAGGGAAGTGGCAGTCACGTGCTGGCTGCTGGCATGGAAAAGGCAAAGGTAAAGGCTTTATTTCGCTGTGGAACAAGAAGTACACCAGGCATAGGGGGGCCAAATTCCGGAGACCAAATAAATTTCAAAGACAAAGAGTTTGAGGAGCCCTGAAAATCTCTTCCCATATTTTTGGCTACAAAGATGACAGATTCAGGTGCCTGGGTGGCTCAGTCAGTTAAGTGTCCGACTTCGGCTCAGGTCATGAACTCACAGTTCATGAGCTCGAGCCCCGCGTCGGGCTCTGGGCTGACAGCTCGGAGCCTGCAGCCTGCTTCAGATTCTTTGTGTCCCTCTCTCTCGGCCCCTACCCGCTTACAGTCTGCCCCTCTCTCTCTCAAAAATAAACATTTAAAAAATATTTTTTTAAATATGAATCAATAAAGAGAAAGTCCACAGTGTCTTAGATCCATGGTGGTGCAGTTACAAATACCAAGGCCTCAGGAAACAGAATTAGTGTGCAATGTGAACTTTTAAGAGAACCTTCTTGAATGTCTAAAAACAGGAAAGTTACCCAATTTCTAGAATCTCTAGAGAGTAAAGCCACTTAATCGTTCTCAAAGTCAAGATGAGATTTATCCCAAAGAAGAGTCAAGGTGATTTATGTCCATAATAAAAAAAATACTTTGAAAGATGTCTTTGTTTTACAAGAATACAGATATAACTAGCAAAGTCTCTGTGACAGCTGTGAAAACAGTCAATTGCCAGTGAAGGTATTTTTCTCTTTTTCACCACAGCTGGTCAGTTCAGAGCAGGGTTTGTTTTCCTCTTTCACTAAGCTTCCAGATCAAAAATTCTAGGCTCTGGACTGCACAACACAACCTTTGAATTTTCTCGAACAGGCTGCCACCATGTGGTGACCAGTAAAAAGGCATGTAAGTGTGACCTCAATTGCAAGATGTTTCTGAGGTCTTAAAATGGATTCGATCCACCTGCCACTCAAATATACAGTGGAGACCCTGTCTTCCCTGGGCAGGACTGCAACTTCATCCTTCCGGTTCTCCTGCAGCAACACGAGGAGCATGTATTTTTGATGTTGTTCTGCAGTACTTTATTGTACCTAATACGCTTTTTAAAAAAAATGTTTATTTTTGAGAGAGAGAGTAAGGTAGGGGCGGAGAGAGAGGGAGAGAGATAATCCCAAGCAGGCTCTGGGCTGTCAGCACAGAGCCCGACGTGGGGCTCGAAGTCACAAACTGTGAGATCATGTGACGTGAGCTGAAGCCCAGAGTTGGATGCTTGACCGACTAAGCCACCCAGGTGCCCCTATACTTAATACGCTTTTAATTTAACTTCACTTTGCATGAAACTTGTTAAATTCATGGTCATATTTTGAAATTAAAAACTTTATTAACTATTTCAGTCATGAAAATGTAAAAGAATGATATAAGGTGGGGCGCCTGGGTGGCTCAGTTGGTTCAGAGTCTCCAAGTCTTGATTTCAAGCTCAGGTCATGATCTCTTGGTTGGTGAGATGGAGCCCCACATGAAGCTCTATGCTGACAGCATGGAGCCTGCTTGGAATTCTCTCTCCCCCTCCCTTTGTACCTTCCCTGTTCACGTATGTGTGCACTCTCTCAAAATAAATATTTTTTTTTTTAATTAATTTTGTAGCTGTGGGTGTGATGTGTAGAAATGCATTTGTTTTTGCATGTTGATCTTACACCCAAAAACCCAAGTGAACTCTTATTCATTCTCATTTTCTAATAGATTCTTCTGGACTTTTTATGTAGGTGATCCTATCATCTAGGATTGAGGACAGCCTGGTGTCTTCCTTGACAATCATCATAAATTCTTCTTTTCTTCGTGTTGTGACACTGGCTAGTAACTCCCATACGGTGCCGAGTAGGAGTGCTGGTAACAGGCACCCTTTTATCTTTCCTAATTCCCAAAGAAATCGTTCTAATATCGCTATTAAATCTCGGTGCTCGAACTTTTCAGGTATTTTATTGGGTTAAGGTATTCCCTTAATTTCCTACATTAAATGGTTTTTCAGGGAAAAAAATCATAAAGGACACTAGATTTTTATCAAATGACTTCTCTGGGTCTACTATGGTGACTGTATAGGTTTTAATCTGACAATATGGTGAATTATGTTAATGGCTTTTAATGGATTTTTTGAGATTAATTAAGCCAGGCTTGCGATCCCATGAGAACCCCAACCTGGTGTTGGATTCGGTTTGCTAACATTTTGATGATTATTTTATCTGTGTTCACAGATGCGATTGGTCTGTAGTTGTCCTTTAGCATTCTGTCCTTGTTCAGGCACTCATAAAATGCATTAGGAAGTGTTCTTTTTTTATTCTATGGGAAAGATTATGATCTGCTCTTTGATGACAGAAGAACTCATTTATAATACCACCTGTTGCCTGCTTTGTTTGCATGTTCGGTGGGTAGATGGATTCAATGTCTTTAACACATATAAATCTAATGGATTTTACTTAAATCCATTTTGTAAGCTACATGTTTTTAGAAGTTTTCATTTCATACACATTTTCAAATTTACCAGCATAAAATTGCACATAGTTTCCTTTTTAGAAAATAATTTTTCTTCTGTGGTTATGTCCCTTCGTTTCCTAACACTGGTGGTGTTCTCTTTTCGTCTCGATTATTTTGGGTAGTGGTGTTTCCATTTTACTAGACTCCTCCAAGGGCTGACTTTTGGCTCAGCTGATAACCCCTCACGTACACTGGTTTTCTATTTCATTAGCTTCTCCTCTTTATTGTTTTCATTCTTTAAAACTGCTTTGTTCTTTAGCTTTTTCTGCTGTTGTTCTTTAGCTTCTTATGCTAAATGCTTATGCAACACATTTCCAGTCTCTTCCCTTTCCTAGTGTAAGCATTTAAAATTACGTTTCCCACACGAAAGATGCTTACCTTGCTTTGAAGCTGAGGTGTTTTCCACTGGGAGCTCATTGTCATGGACCCTCTTCTCTGGAATAGGCATTGCAGGGCGGCTTCCAAAGACCCATGGGCTCCTACTACCAAGACCTTTTTTCCGTCCAAGTTGACACCTACCCACCAAATGGAAATCCAGTATTATAATCAAACCTTCAGCGTCCTGCTCCCGGGCAGCCTTAGTGTAAGGAAAAAGAACTTTTTAAACTCGGCCATCACAGTCAAGTTACAGCTAACAAGGACCAGCCATTATTGACTCTTTCTTTGTGAGTTTTACAGTAGAGTGACTGAGAATCGTCATCCTGATTAAGTCACAGGATGGAAAAACAGGGTCTGCATGGGTGACCTCAGCTTAACGGCTACTTGTCTTAAAGGTATGTATTAAGAGTTAATCTTCTAATAGAACTTTTGGTGTATACTTCGGAGGGTTGTTTTTTTTTATTTGAAGTATAGTTGACACACAATGCTCTATTAGTTTCAGGTGTACAACACAGTGGTGTGACTGTATGTCATTCTACGCTCACCATTAAGTGTAGCAGCCATCTGTCACCATACAACGCTATTTCAGTACCACTGACTGTATTCCCAGTACGTACCTTTTATTCCTGTGACTTACTCATTCCGTAACTAGAAGCCTGTTCCTCCCACTCCCCTTCCCCCATCTTGCCCCCTCCCTATGGCAACCACCAGTTTGTTCTGTGTCTAAGGGTCTGACTCTACTTTTTTTGTTTGTTTTGTTTTTCAGACACCAAAAATAAGGAGTCATATGGTATTTGGCTTTCTCTGAGTTACTTCATTTAGCATAATACCCTCTAGGTCCATCCATGTTATCACAAATGGCAAAATCTCATTCTTGTTTATGACTGATATTCCATTGTACATGCATACCAGATCTCTATCCATTCATCTATCAGTAGATTACTTAGATTGCTTCCATATCATATCTGTTATAAGTAATGCTGCAATAAATATAGGGTGCATATATCTTTTTAAATTACTGTCTTCACTTTCTTTGGGTAAATACCCATGTAGTAGAATTACTGGGTCATCTAGTATTTCTATTAACTTTTTGAGGAACCTCCATATTGTTTCCCACAGCGGCTGCACCACTTTGCATTCCCAGCAAGAGTGCACGAGGCTTCCTTTCCCTCCACATCCTCGCCAATACCTGTCGTTTCTTTTGGTTTTGATTCTAGCCATTTTGACTGGTGTGAGGTGATATCTCACTATGGTTTTTATTTGCATTTCCCTGATGATCCGTGACATTGAGTGCTTTTTCATGTGTCTGTTGGCCATCTGTATGTCTTCTTTGGAACAATGTCTACTCAGACATTTTTAATGTTTTAATCAATTATTGCTATTAGTGGGTACTGAGTTGTAGAAGTTCTTTTGGGATATTAACTATTTCAGAATTTTTTTTTTGATTGCTGCAGGTTTCAACATGGAAAGGGGGCATCTCCCTCATTTTTACTCAAGCTGGAATCAAGAAAAATTTAGTTATGGGGCGCCTGGGTGGCTCAGTCGGTTAAGTGTCTAACTTCGGCTCAGGTCATGATCTCACGGTTCGTGGGTTCGAGCCCCATGTCAGGCTCTGTGCTGACAGCTAGCTCAGAGCCTGGAGCCTGCTTCAGATTCTGTATCTCCCTCTCTCTCTGACCCTCCCCTGCTCATGCTGCCTCTCTCTCTCTCCCAGAAATAAATAAAACATTAAAAAAATTTTAATAAAAAAAAAGAAAAATTTAGTTATATTTTTATATATTTACCTAGAAGGTCCTCAAGTATATGAAACTCACAGTAATCATTTACTCATTAAATCTGATAACCAAGAAAAAGAAATTATTCATTTCTACATCACTGACATAAAAGAGCAAGGTCAAGGGGAGAATGATGGAAACTGAAGACTGATTACTGAAAGCAACACTGCTCACGGGTGAATCCCAACCAGGGTTTCCATACCCTGAACTCTATCTGACAGCTTCCTCATTTAAACACTAAACACAAGTCTTATTTAAGTCTACATACAGACACACTTGAGGAGTTGACACTTGGAACAGATTTCACTGTCGTTATTTTGACTTTCACCAGAGAAGCTGAACACTTGTTTACAACAGGCCGCCCATCTTCACCAGTTTCTCTTTAAAACTGTAATACAGTTAATCTTGTTAGAAAAATTTGCCCTACTCCTTTATAGCTCCCAAAAGATGAGAAAAAGAGCTGACTCTGAACATCACTTCCATGTTTCAACTAAAATCTTCTAGAAACAAATGCTTATTAAAAAGTCAAGTCCATACCAATCCATAGGAAATAGCAGCATTTCTGAAGGAGCAATCATACCTGACTTTTCAAGAAGTTCAACTACAGCTCTGGCCACAGGTGAGACGTAACACTCATGGGCGTCCCCTCGGACCAGCCTCCCCAGGTTCACGTCTGTTACTCTGAATTTGAAAATAAGGAAAGTTGGAAGTCAAAGCTTAGTCGAAACTTACTGATGTGTAACCCACATGTATGAATCCCAACTAACTTCTGAGTCAACGTTTCAGACAGGACATATTAAATCATTAACTCTAAAGAGTGGGCAGGAACAAAGGCCACTAGTTTCTTAGCGCAGTCCCTCAGGAAACTCTGAAGTGGTCCCTGTGGGTTGGGGACGGCCTTGGGAATTCTGGTTCTGCCTGGATCGCAGGACCACAGCCTCAGGCCTCATGGTGCACAACTCCAGGGGGCTCTGTTCAAGGCACAGCAGGGAATCTGCCCTAAAGTGTGCAAACCATGGTCATACGGTGGAGCTCACTTGTCCCTTAAGGAAATGTATATCTGGATCAGTATTACAATCCAGGACGAATCCTAGAACTCTGGGGAACGTAGCAAGGCTTGGATTCACAAGTCTGATCCCCATTTAGCATCAACAGTTACCTCCTTGGGAAATCAAGGAAAACAGTGAGGGACCAGGGACTTGCAATGGCCTTTGTGCTCTTCCTCAACCAAATCCAGGACTGACTGGTCCAGAACTACCTAGCTGAAACTGATGGTCTCAATACAGGTTAATAACAAAATGGACACACAGAAACCTTCCACAATTCTCTTCTTTTTCATGAAAGATTTGAAATCACACTTTGATATCTGCAGGTTCTAGATGTATTCTAATTGAGAAGGCATTCTCCTTTCTAGTTAGTCTAGCACTAGGGCCAGAGATTTTCAGGACAACTGTGCAACCCATGTTTGGGTCTCTCCTTGGTCTGGGTGCCCACAGAGGCTACAGTAACAGAAAAAGCGAGGCGGCGGCCTCTCAATCGAGCTCGCTCCCATAAGACCTGATGGACTGGGAATCTAACTTCTAATTTGCTTACAACCTCGTAACACTTTGGCTGCGGTACAAAACACTTCCTAGTTCCACATAGGAAAATGGGGTTTGTGCTTCCCCAGAAGTGTCTGGATGGCCCACGTGAACGGGCGGTACTCCCTGTCCCCTGAAGCTGCCGTCTGCACCAGGACATGAGTCAAAGACAAATATTAGGGCGCTGCCCATTTGTAGTTTTCCACTCGCATTTCAAATAAGACCTTGTGTTGTGCATAAAAGTGCTTGTGTTGCTTTTCTCAATCAGCTGGTGAATTAGCTGGTGACTCAGGGCACTGGGCTGTTTCTTTGGTCTGGCAGAATTGTCAAGGAGAAGTTCATCAGAAGACAAGGCTGGCCAAGGACTGTAAGTCAGGCAGGAAGTCACCAAATAAACATGATGGTGTTAAGGACACTATTTCAGAGTGGCACCCAAGCACGACAAAAGGCAAGTGCAATTTCTAGAATCTGTAACTTTGGGTTTTTTTGTTGTTGTTGTTTATTTATTTCTGAGAGAGAGAAAGACACAGTGTGAGCAGGGGAGGAGAGAGAAAGGCGGGGGAGAGAGACAGAATTTGAAGCAGGCTCCAGGCTCTGAGCTATCAACACAGAGCCTGATGTGGGGCTCAAACCCAAGAACTGCGAGATCATGACCTGAGCCCAAGTCGGAAGTTTAACCGACTGAGCCACCCAGGTGCCCCAAATATATTTAACTTGCTTACATTGAGTTTAAAAAGCCCTCAAGCCCCTGAAATTGTTAAAGGATTTCTTTCACCTCTTAGTTACTGACATAGTTGAAACAGTGGAACTAAAAGAAAAAGAAAAATTTCAGTAGAAAAACTCGCTTGGCAATAAGAGTTGATTGTTTTCTTTTATATTTTCTCACCCATCCACATCTTTTTCTGGTTTCAAGGCATTAAGAACTTTGTTGCTAAATGAGCTCTCAGAGATCTGAAGGGCAAGGCCATGTACTCTGGTGTCTTCGTTAATCTTCAAGATTTCGTCTATAATCTACAGAGGAAAAAGAAATCCTAAAATCAGTTTTGTGACAATAAGACCCCACAAAAGGAGCTTTATATAAAGAACAGATTCATAAAAATGCATCTGTTATAGTTCCTTTCTCAGGCCTTGTTGAAGACTTGATGTAAAGCCGAATGAATCACATCTAGTTTCTCTTTCTGACCATGTTTACAAAAGCTCAAAAGAAGCATGACTGAATTTTAGTGCCTCTTAATCTCCCTGTTGCACTACTTCCTGCCAGAACAGAACAGAACAGAACAGAACAGTTAACAACATTTAGATACGCAGAAGACAATTCCCTGTCCACAATTACACTTATGCGAAACGCACCACCAACCTTCAGGGAGACCAGGAAGCAGGAGTCTCAAACATTCCAAACTGGCCCAGACAAGCCTGTATTTCAAACCCAATGTGTTTGACAAAAGCTTCCCAACCTTCACACCCAAGGAGCCATCGCTCAGGCCCTCAGGTTCTCTGGACCTGCCTGGCACACAGAGAGCATTTCCAAACCTTATGATCAATGCATTCTAAGCAGACATAGCTCCCTTTTATAGGAAACTCACTATTTATGAAAAAGACCAAAGTATAGTTTGGGAAGGTAATGTAAAAGCTAACGAATGGTTGGGTAGGTCTTTTAATAAGCAACGCCCTGTCCTCTTTGTTTATTTTACCCCAGGAGATAACATGTGGATTCATTTCATTCCACAATATTATTTGTTCCTAAGAAAAAGAGATACCAGCCCATTGGCAGGGGTCTCACTGTGAGAAGTACTGGCTTACCACTTCTGTTTCACTGTCTAGCAAAAAGTCACTGTGCATGTCCACCTGGTAAGAGCTATCTATCTGATCTACAAAAATGAGAAAGAAAATTTTGTTTCATTCATTTACTCTTCTTTTATTCATTCCACAAATGTTGAATGTTTTAAGCACTTACACTGTTATGGTTCTAAGACAGGAATTTCAGTTGTGAACAAAATGCCTGTCCTCATGGAGCATACAGTCCGATGGGGAAGACAAGAGCAAAATCAAAAAACAGTAAAATCTCTGGAAGTGGTAAATGATGCAAAGAAAACTAAAGCAGATAAAGGACTAATGGAGTGATGGCGGGCTGGGGGTGGTCACAGGGAGTGACAACGACAGGCAGCCCAGAATGAAGAGGGTAGTCTATTGTTACCTGTAACTAAGATGTGGTAGAAGCAATGAGAAAATCTTAACTCATAAATTAAGATCCGTACTCTTTTCCAACATAATAATACCACCACCATGCAAATTCACATTTATCAAAATTTTAAAGAAAAATGGGGAGGGGGGGCCTGGGTGGCTCAGTCGGTTAAGTGTCTGACTTCAGCTCGGGTCATGATCTCACAGTTCGTGGGTTCGGGCCCCACATCGGGCTCTGTGCTGACAGCTCAGAGCCTGAAGCCTGTTTCAGATTCTGTGTCTCCCTCTCTCTCTGCCCCTCCCCTGCTCATGCTGTCTCTCTCTCTCTCCCTCAGAAATAAATAAAAACACTAAAAAAAATTTTTTTAAAAAAAGAAGAAAAAAAATGGGGCATATGTGACTCTCTGTCAAAAAATAAGTTAACGAATAAAAAAAAAAATCAACAGCTGTCGCCACCAGTGACAGGCAACCGGAAGAAATACCGACAATGGGTGTCCTGCAAAGGGACAACAAATTTCTCTGCATTTGTTAATGCTGGTGGGACAGGTGTCAGTATTTCTAATACATCAGAATGGCAAGTGGGGCAGAAACCATTTGCCCAGAAACCCTTCTTCCTTAGTAATAAACTCTTGATTTTTAGCTGTTATAATAAATGGTCTAGGACCATCTGGTGTAAAGACTACATTTCCCAGCCTTCCTTGCTTCGTGGCCAAGCAATTAGGTTCAGGTCAATGGCACAGAAGCAGAACTGTGACTTTTAGAAACTGTCCCTGAAGGCAAGAGACTGAGGGCCTCCCTGTCCTTGGTCCTTATCCTTCCTTTTCCTTGCTGGTGACAGTAAGTTGCTGAATTGAGCCTCACGATCTATGAAAACAGGTGACAAAAGTTGCTGAACTGAGCCTCATGATCTGAGAAAACACAGTTAAGAAATATCCCCAACCTCTGCAAGAACCAAATACAGAGACTCCAAATTCCCATTTGTTGTCTCATAAATGATTAGGTGAACTACTTGCCCCCACAGCTAAATCTGAACAAAATGCTTGTTAATGACACTTGACTTGGAGAAATTTCCTTCCTTCCTCCATGTTGCTAGTGGTTGGCCCACCCTTAGCTTGATTAACAGATAACCCCTTCTGAGGAAAGGCTGGCTACCAGGTAAAACATTCTCTGACTCACTATCCCTACTGCAATAATCCTTTGGAGTTATGTCTCTCCTTACTAAGTCTGGATTTATTTGACCCTGACTATAACGTGGATGTGAGATGCAGAGTTGAATCTGCCATCTTGGATACACAGACAATAGAGCAGCAAGATGGAAGGAGCCTAAATTTCTGGTACCCTTGTGATGCATAGCATCCTGCTTCTAAACTTGACTTATGTATGAGAAAAATAAACTTCTGTGTTATTTCACATTCTGTGATTGGAAGTTTTCCATTAGTGGCAGTCAAGACAGTCACAGCCAGGCTGTGACAGCCAGGCTGAAGAAAAGCTAGCCACGGAAGGATCAAACACAAGCATGGCTCATGGTCTAGTTTCCTCACCACTACTTACAGGGGTGGCTGCTTCTTACAGGCTTGAGATGACACTTACAAAAGCTGCTACTCCCAGAACATTCACCTGGAAAGGACTCTGAAGAGGATTTCTTCCTATTCCTTTAGTTTATTGATAAGCCACCTGTGACCCAGGGAAGCCAAGGGAACGGCCAAGGGCGAACAACCAGTCAGGACAGGGAAAAACCTCAACCAGCCCTCCAGACCCTGAGAGACAGACAGTTTCCACTAGACGCTACTGCTGCAGCCAAAGAAACACAACCAAAGTCACCGAGTCATGGACCAAGTCTTCAACAGAAACATATACTAAGGGATGATCGGCCAAGGAACATTTACGCAGAGGGAAAAGTGATCTTCCCTCTCAGTTCTGTCACAAGAAAAGGCCGATCTGTTCTAACCACACTGAGAGATGCCGAAAGGTTCAGGAAGTCTAAAGAAGAAAGCGACCGGAGCGTTCAAGTGCCCGTGGTAGTTACCTCATCTTCACTGCTATCCGGAGGGAGGCAGATGTGAGTGATGTTCAGACCAGCCTGCAAAGGGAACACAAGGTTATTCCGCCGTGGTAAGAGAGTGTGCTGTCAAAAAATGATGATGGATTTGTGGAATTCAACAATCCTCACCTCCTCCGCCAAATTCTGGTTTATCTCCTGCATCAAGTTATCATCACCTGCCTTAGGAGACGAAGCAAGAATGACAATGTGAGGACAACAAAAACATCTTGAAAAAAAGCACAAGACGTAACAATAGACTAATCTTGCGATTATAAATTACCTAATTAATTAGAAAGAGACAGAAATACAGAATCTTACTGCTCACAAAAGGAGACTCAGAGCTGGTATTTATTCATCTATATATTTCACAACTTTCAAATTATGTTACTTTTAAAAAATAATAGCCCTCTTGGGGCGCCTGGGTGGCTCAGTCGGTTAAGCGCCCGACTTCAGCTCAGAGCCTGGATGGAGCCTGCTTCAGATTCCGTGTCTCCCTCTCTCTCTGCCCCTCCCCCGGACACACTCTGTCTCTCTCTCGAAAATAAATAAACATTAACAATAATAGCCCCACTAAGGCACACGTAGCCACATAGCCAGCATCTCTTTCTAGATGAGGACACCAAAGACAGAGGCTTAGAGGACTTGCCCGTGGCTGGAAAGCGATCAGCAAGCACAGGCCCGGGAGCCCCGGGCTCCCGTCCCTTTTCCTTCTACCCTTCTCACTTGCCTGTCTGCAGGGGACGTGGAGGCAGACCCCGCAGCACGCACGTGACTCAAGCATAGCTCCATAGGCTTGAACATCACAGCGCTGATGGTGCTGGAGGCTGCCGTTCGGACACATTTAGCACATTCCAGAAACGACGGCGGGGGCCCAGCTGCTGGGCTGTGTTAGCTCACGGGCTTGGCTGGCCTCAGTATTTCCCTGCACCTGTCACCCACCAGGGGTGCCAAGAAGGACGGCAAACAGCGCCAGCTGCAGTTGGGAATGAAGGGGCCGCAGCCAAAGATGTACATGAGCGCAAGTCCTTCTGGCCTGTACGGAGGCCGGGCCCTGCAAACGTACGGCAGGCGTCACCGGCCCCAGTGATGTCACTGAAGACCGGGCCCCGGCAAGCATCTGTCTTCCGCAGAAACCAAGGGCAACGTTTCCCCCTCATTTTCCAATCGTACCTGATAAGCATTTATGAGCACACACGGACAATACATCCTATATAACACAACTTATGTGGCTGCCTACCTCCGAAGCTCTGAAAGCTACCCACGCCAAGAGGAGAAAGACTCACTAAACACCCACCCAAGCAGAGCGGTAACTAACCAGTAACCCGGCAGAAGCAAAATGACTGACGGAAGAGGGAAAAGACTGTATTTCCAGCGGCGCCCTGTCTTCCCTGCCCAAATGGGACTTTCGTGACCAGAAATGCCCTGACCTTCTCTATACGATTATCTTCTAAATTGAAAGGCAGCCTCAAATAGCAGGACCGAACCACACTCCCGACTTACCTGGATAATAGCGAGCACCGGCTGAAAGGAAGGGTTTTTTTCTTGCAATAAACTCAGAACGTCTTTTGAATTCTGAATGACTTCTCTGCATCGAAAAAGAGAGACAACACGCCATCACGTCTTTGTTAATGGCTGTAAAGGACGGACACAACATTTTCCTAGCAAGTTCGTCAGTGTAAGTGAAAAGAGACACCATAAGGATGCGCGGCGAGGGGGGCCGGGTAACAGTGCTGACGCCTGGCACGCGGTACACTGGGACCGTCTGGGTTTAAAGACACGCAGAGGCGTGCAAACTAAATGTTAGCAATTATTTTCTAGGGGTGAATTTTTCTTTTGTGGTTTCCAAGTTTACCGCAATACAAATTTCGTGTTTCTTTTTTTTTTTAATGTTTATTTTTGAGAGAGAGAGCACGCGCACACAAGCAGGGGAGCCACAGAGACAGAGAAGGAGACACACAGAATCCGAAGCAGGCTCTAGGCTCTGAGCTGTCAACAGAGAGCCCGACTCAAGGCTCGAACCCACGAACTGTGAGATCATGACCTGAGCTGAAGCCGGCTGCTTAACCGACAGAGCCACCCAGGCGTCCCTCGAATTTCTTTTTTAAAAGAATGCCCTTCCTCCACCCATGTCCATCCCCTGGGGTCCCATGGGGACCTCAAACATTGGTGGGGGAGGGTAGCAGAGACTGGGGAAGAGGCTTGCTGTCAGAAAAGTGGTGAGTCAGGATAAAGCCCGGGTCCCAGAATTTCAAGAAATGTGAAGGGAGTGGGTGGGGAAGAAGACAGAGGGTAGGGGAAAGGAGGGATAAGAAACGGGAAGTTAGGGGGAAGGGGAGATGGGAGCAGAAACACCAGGGACTGATCAGAATGATACTCCCAAGGCCTCCTAGGGAGAGAGTCTCAGTCCTCTGGGCTCCCACCATCCAAGTCTGCCTTTGGACTTCCTAGAAGTCCCAGCGGGTGACTCCCAGGCAGAGGGAAAGGGGTGCCAGCCCACGCGGGGCAGACCTAGAAAATGTGGTATAAGTCCGGCACTCGGGCAGTCTCCGGGATGAGCCGTTTCAGATGCCCTTGGCCACCACTCCTGTGAAATGGTCCTCACTTGCATATGAAGTTGGCTTTTTTCCCCCTCTCACCCTAACAGACAAAAGGCTCAGCCAAAGCAGTACCCAAGCTCCCTGTTAAGACCATCTTGAGGCGCCCGGGTGGCTCAGTCGGTTGAGCCTCCTACTCTTGATTTCAATTCAGGTCATGATCTCCCGGTTTGTGGGTTTGAGCCCCACATCGGGCTCTGGGCTAGTGGCACAGAACCTGCTTGGGTTTCTTTCTCTCTGCTTCTCACCTGCTCATGCTCTCTCTCTCAAAAACAAAAACAAAATCTTTAGTTTGTTTTCTGTCTCTGACAGGGTCTTGCACGCACCTAACAGCTTCCAAAAAATGCAAGGTTGAAATTCTAGCCAGATTCCAGCAGCACTGAAGGGCGCAGGCATTGCAAAACGGCATCACTCAGCTTCTCCCAGTTTTCAGAAGAAGCTAAGGTGCGTACTGGCGGGAACTGCTCTCACGACTGCTAATCTGGGGGGCGCTGGGTCCTTATTTCTGCCGAAAGGCCCGGGAGCAGGGGTCCCGAGTGGTTTGCGGTAGTGTGTGTGAGGATGATCTGGGGAGCTTGGTAAAAAGAAAGGTTTCTGTATTTCACCCCGGAAAGTCGGATTCTAAAAGGGCTGGGTGAGGCCCAGGAACGTGCATTTTCAACAAGGGACCTGGGTGGCTCTGAGGTTGTTAGAGGGGAAGCAGCCACGCATCGGGATGCAGGCCTCCAGGGACCCATCGCGGAGTTTCCTGTGTCCCTGACGAACTCCAGTAACCTTATCTGTGAAACAGGCGTCGTATGTAGAGACCTTTGTTCTCGTAACCATACAGTCTCTTTCTGTTGACTCAAAGCTACCCCTGAGCACTAAAAACACACATTCCAACAGCAATAGTTTTCCCAGTGCATAGCCTTCGCCATCCCTCAGTACGTGAAGGGACCAAACACCTCTGTAGTAGCTCAGACCTGTCCCTACCTAAGCGAATACAGCTAAATCTCCCCACATCTCGTTATAGGTGTAACGTTTCATTCTTTGGGGTTACTCCTTATTCATACAATGACAAGCAAAGTTAATATGAAAGGAATCACCTCAATAGACTCAATAGGCTCAATAAAACCTAAAAACTAGCATAAATGTTTCTGATCAGAGATCTTCTCACTCCTGCGAGAAAAGCTGTCTTTGTCAACCTGTTTGGCTTCCGGCTAGAAGGAGTGTGTGACTGTGCAGCCCAGCCGCCCGGCCCATGTGTACCTGAAATTCAGAACTTTATGAAGAAGGATGTAATCATCTGTAATAATGTAAATAGGTAAAGTATCCACTACTGAAAGGACTTCAATTTCCTCCATTTTGACCTTCAACTTTCTAATTGATTAAATTCTTCATTCCAGCTTATCTCTTAACTCAGACAAAAGCATCCCTTGAAGGGATTCGAAACTACCCCCTTAAGCAATAAGGACTGCCCTGAGCCAGGAAGACCTCACCCAGTGACTGATCCCCAGACAATGACCTGATCTTCACTGCCCGCCTTGCCTGCAGCAACCCCCATTTTTCTTCTATAAAACTAGAAGCGTTGTCAGTGTCTTCAGACTTGGAGACAGGCTTGGAGGTACTAGTGTGCTGGCCTCACTGAAATAAATTCCTTTCTTGTTCCATCACCACTTGGCTCAAGGCCTTTGTATTTTGTTAGAGGTGAGAGGCCAAACCTGTTGTTTGGGACCCTCGGAGCCACGTGCTCTTGCACCCGGATGCTCCCCTTACCCCACCGTGACCGCACCATGTGTTCACTGGGCATGAGGGTGCCGGAATAATGACGCCATTTCTCAGCCTCCCTTGCAGCTCGCTGTGGCCACACCAGTCTCCGAGGCAGCAGCTACTAACGCTATTGAAAACGACCAATTTCAGTACATCCCTGAATGCAGAGTCAATTTATCGATTTTAAAGGCAAAAGAGGTACTAGTGTACAAATAAGAGTTAAAAATTTCCCAAAAAGCAGTCAGTATTCTGAGAAGCAGCTCAGGCTGAAAGCACCACTGAGCAGCTTAATCGACCCATGCCCTGGTAATGTCGCAGATACACTCACTATAATAGTAACAGCAGTATTGCTACAACTGACGATGGATTCCTGGGTACTTCCTATGCATACTTCCTCCCATTTTCCTTTTTAACAGAACTCTTGAGTGAGAGCCGCGAGTGGCCAGCCCGCTAGAGGGCGCACTTCCCAGTTTTGCCTGCAGCGTGGTGGGTCCTGTCTCTCTGAGGGCCAACAAGCTGGGAGCACTGGCCAGAAGGAGGCGAGAAAAGTGCACCTAAGAGAAGGTACACAGGCAACCTGGCCCCCTTTCCCTCTTGCTGGCTGGGAGACTGGAGCAGCCGCCTTCCACCCAGAGCTGGAGCAGTGAGCAGATATCCTCTGGTTGGCTCCCCTCTGAACACTGAGGTCACAGCATTTTGGGATGATATCTTAAGTAAAGCAGGCTAAATGGCTTGTCTCCTCTGGGTGCACAGGCCTGATGTGGGAGCTTTCATCTTATTTGCTGTGTTAATCCAATTTAAGACAGAGAATGAAAGACATCCCAGTGTTTTAGAAACCACTAAAAGAAAAAAAAAACTGCCAGCTAAACTAGGGTACAATCTTTTGTTAACTGTTGATTTAGTAAATAGTAAAAGAACTTTTAAGACTCATTTAGACGTAGACGTAGATGTTTTATTTGCCATAACCCACTCATATGAGCATAAAAAGTAAAACTAGCAAACACACCGAAATATTCCTAAAACTGCGCATTCAGGATCTGACTCTTCTTGAGTGACTTTTTTTGATTCAAGAGTCCCTGGTGGCAATTTCTGCTTTGCTTTCCCCCCCCCCCCACTGTGCTGTCAAGGGTGTAGGTGATGTAGCATTTTGTGAAAAACCATAGCATTTTTGCCCCTGAGATTTTCCCTACTAAACTCTTGCCACCCATTCTGCAAGTTTTAATGCTAGGGCTTTCTTGATTCCACGAGATGTCAATAGCTGTCAGACAACAACCAGAAATCATTTTATTTCCTAAAATAGCCCTTCCATGACTTGTTCATGGAAATACTGGGGATTATGGGAAAATAACAGGTCACTATGCTTTTGAGGGAGCTTATTCCTCCCAATTTTTCTGGTATATGTCCATGAAGTAAATTAGAAAATAACATACACAGACAGATTCCCAGAAGTCTATTCTAGGTGACTTCTAGCTAGGCCCACCTCCCCACTTTCTTCCAAGCCCTCAGGGGAATTTCTTGGAGGGAAGTTTTGTTAGAAGATGCATGCAGGTCGGGGCGCCTGAGTGGCTCAGTCGGTTAAGCATCCGACTTCGGCTCAGGTCATGATCTCACGGTTTGTGGGTTCGGGCCCCACGTCAGGCTCTGTGCTGACAGCTAGCTCAGAGTCTGTTTCTGATTCTGTGTCTCCCTCTCTCTCTGACCCTCCCCTTCTCATGCTGTCTCTCTCTCTCAGAAATAAATAAGACATAAAAAAAAAAAAAAAAAAGAAGATGCACGCAGGTCAACTAAGTTACAACAATATGCACGGCCCAAATTCCCACAGGTATGGGCAATGACAAATGTGCACTGACTGTCACCTGGCCAACAGCGATTGTGAGACACAGTCCTCTGAAAAGACCTGTTTTGGAGATATTAAAAATACATCTCTTAGGATCAGCGGAGTGTAGTGAGGTCCACACGACTTCTGAAGCAGGTGATAATGGATTTCATCTTGTATATGAACAGACACCAAAGAGCTTGTCCCAATTCCCACAGCGAATAAGGACTGGATTCCTATTGTAAAGCAAGGCACCTGTCCCTTAACCGCAATCCTATGAAGCAGTAATTTGTCGTACGACACTTCCTTTTCTTAGTTCAGAAGAGGAGCCAGAAAACTATGGCCCCACAGGTTAAGAACAGCTTTTGCATTTTTAAATGGTTGGAAGAATCAAAATAATAATATTTTATAGCATGTGACGATTACATGAAATTCCAACGTCAGTACCCACAAATTAAATTTTGAATGTTGTCCAAAAAAGTTAAGAAAATGTGCTTTTTCTCACATAAAAGGACCTACATACTAGCTTCTACTTTACCTCTTGGCCTGCAAAACCTAAAATATTTACGATCTATCTAGTCCTTGACAGAATTGCCAACCCCTGGCTTAGCCTGCTAGAAAAATAAAAAATCCTATCAGCCCATATCTGCGGGAGGTCTTGATAACGATAATTCCTAGACTCTGCATGCTGTTTGTGTTCTCTCACATAATCCCTTCTGTAACCGTTTGAGGCAGACTACCCTTCTTCCCACTGTGGTCCCCTCCCAGGATACGGACCCAGGGCACCCACTGAGCACTCTGCTCATCTCTAAGTCAGCCCATGAAACAAACAATCATGAACGGAATCCGGCAATGAACCCAAATCTTCAGTGATTCACTCACCCACCGTGTCACAAGTGGCCAACCCTATAAATGGCACTCTTTCCTGGAGGATCTGGCAGTGTGAACAAGAGACAAGGTTCCGCAGAGCCTCGATTCCAGGTAGGGAAGACAGACCATAAATGAACAAGAAAGTTTCAGGAAGCAAATAGGAGTCACCCAGAAAATAAGAGGGGTGGTGGGGTGATGGTTCTTGCCCCCCATACTGTCGTCAGACCCTAAGGCACAAAGGGGAGCTCAGCTGTACACTGGTCACATTTTAAGGAACTGAAGAAGCCTAAAGGAACTCTGATATTCAGACAGAAGACAAGATAAAAAGCTCCTGGCATCGGCCACATCATAAAGGGCTTTGGGAACAGAGCCCGTAAAGGCAATTACTTTGGGGGGGGGGGGG